>NW_022196896.1:6558198-6592304 GCF_008632895.1 Mastomys coucha
GCAGCTGTGGATGTGCTGAAAGCCACAGGGAAATCCAGGAGAGGGAAACCCGGCAGAGCCTGTGCAGGGTCTTCTTAGAGCTGCTGCAATGACAGAGAACCCCACTAATGGTCTCCAATCCCTCAGGTCAGAGCAACCAGGCCCCTAAGCAGAGAGCAGAAATCCCAGGGATAAGAATCTAAGCTCTTTGGAACAAGGAGCGGGGAGCGGGGACTTGGCCTTGAATTCCCAAAGGCAGTGCTGTGTTTGGTGGGGGCAGAGACACAGTATGCTTCCTTAATTGCTAATGATAAGAAACAAACACTGGAGACAGGAGGACACAACAGGGCGGGGGAAGGGGGAAGGTATGACGGGGGAAAGCACCAAGGCAGGACACTAAGCTTTAAGGCACATGTCCCAGTGGAAGTGGAATCAGAGGTCTCCTTACCTGACTGCAGACCGCAGGACCTCATTTCCTTTGGCTGGAGCAGCTAGCCAGTGACTAGACACCTTCGTCAGTTATTCCGAAAAATTACAAAGAAGATTTACTTTCTTTAAAATTAACTTATTGTGGAAGTGTTGCATAGCATAACTTCTGGTGGACTAAGGTTCCAGTGTTGACCAGAATAGCTTGTTTGGGCACATCGTCTTCAGCTCCACGAATAGGCAGGAAGTGTTGGGTGTCCCACTGTGTGACCTTGGTTACCAGTCCTAAAGGTACTACCCTCACAAAGGGAAGGAAGGATCAGGAGGAACGTTGGCTGAGACCTGGGGGAAGGTAAGACACAGATCCTTTTCAGATGCCCATCTGAAACATGCAAAGCTCCGTAATCCCCCGAGGTGTGGGGTTTTTCACCCAGTGTGTTCTGGCCTCGAGAGAACACTGATCTGCAGTGCTAACTGTGATAGATATAAAAACGCATTTTTTTAATATCTTGAAAATGCAGCCCTTGGGAGAGCCTGGGAGAGGAGAACGAAGTGTTTTGCTTGGGGCTGGTCATGGGGCAACAGGAAGTTGACTTTTCCCTTGCAAGGTCCTCAAGCCCCCCTGGAAGACAGGCAGTGCAGCCGCTCTCCCATTCTCCTTTGGAACGGGCTCTAAAAGCAAATGTTAAAAATCTTGTCATGGGGCAAGCTTGCTGCCATTACACAAAAGCTAATTGCTTTGTTTTCCTGCGCACCCTGCCCCTACCGTGGTTTTTCTAGAGTATTCAGAGGATGAAAAGTGTCTCTGGCCCAGCAAAGCCTGGCGAGGTGCTTTGCAGTGAAGCAGTTTTATCTCGGAAGTGCAAGCCAAACACTTATTTGCTACAGTAGCAAGGGTACTTGCAGAGAAGTCAGGACATTCCACTGCAGTTCTTGATTCAGAAGCAATGCCCAGGGACACAAATTGCTGCGTTTTAGGTGATTGAGGTCCTGTGCCCCTCTAAAATGGGTCGTTGTACATGTAGCTCACAGCATAGGAATTTGGCAGAAGAGGAATACAGCTGAGCTCACTCTGACTCCACCTCTTCTCCAGCTGCCTTGTGCTGCTTTTGCGATTTGTCCATAGGTTGTTTTTATTTGAGGGAGAGAGAGTAACGTTTATCCACTAGGTGGCGCTACATCCTTTGTTCTCTGACGGAGGCTCTCGCTGTTCTAAAAATTTCTCGGTTTGGGTGGGGACTGGTTACAAAGGGTAGATGCTCCACCCCACCCCCACCTTGCTGTTGGAGATATGGATTTGGACTGCAAAGCGTATGGAGAAGGGCCATGCTGTCGGGACGGGAGTCAGAGTGGTGACACCTGAGTATTTAACTTCAGCTCCTCAGCTGAGAGCAAGTAGACTGGCTTTAAACTAGATACACTTGCTAAACATACAGGCAATGGGACCATACTAATCCCAGTTTTCATTTGTTCTTATTAGTTTTGTTATATGTTAAATAGCCACCTTAAAAGTTGTGTGTGTGTTTGTGCCCGTGTGTGTGTGCCCGTGTGTGTGTGTGTGTGTGTGTGTGTGTGTGTGTATGTGTGTGTGTGTGTGTGTGTATAGTAGTAGTAGTAGTAGTAGTAGTAGTAGTAGTAGTAGTAGTAGCAGCAGCAGCAGTAGTTGTAGTTGGGAAGTGTTTAGCTGACAACTTGGGAGAGCATAATTCCTCAATAAGTATTAGTTTTTATCACTTGTAATTTTATTTTTCATACTTTATTTATCACTTGTTAAGAGACAACCTGATATTTTCATATTGAATGTGAAATCTTGTTGCCATTTCTTCCCTTAATTTCTGAACTGCCTGCACTTTGGGTCCCTGCATACCTGAGCCTTCTTCACCCCTGGCATGACACTATCCCTTCCCTAAAGCCTTGTCCCTTGGTGTCTACAGTGTCATAATAACAGGGGGCCTTCATACCGATGCACATTAGTTTTGGTTAACTTGACCTAAATTACCGTCACCTAGGAAGGGGGAGCCCGCCATTCAGGAAGTGACCTGTGGGTAAGTCTGTCAGGTATTTTCTCAGATGGTGATTGAGGTCGAGGGTTCAGCCCGCTGTGGACAGTGCCACGGTGATGCTGACGTGTAGAAGAAAGCAGGCTGAGCAAGCCAGTAAGCAGCACTCCTCCATGGCAGACTTCAGTTCCTGCCTTCAGGTTCACGCCTTGAGTTCTTGCCTCAGCTTCCTTTGATGACAGAAATAAACCTTTCCTCCTCAAATTGGTTCCAGTCAGTGTTTTATCACATCAATGAAGAATGAGCTAGATCATTGCCTTGATAGCACCAGAAAGGGTGGGGAGTCGTAGTCGAGGCAACTCCCTCCCGAGCTGGACAAGAAGTAACGGGTGACTCTTCCACATTGAAAAAATGGCTGTTTACAGCACCATGCCAATGCACCAACGCGTGGTAAGCATTCCCATGTTTTCTGAATAGCAAGGTCTCTGGGGGAGGCACTTGCAGCCTAGTTGAACAGAACCACAGTTGTCAGTCAGTATCCCATCACCAACTGTGTGGCCATGGGAAATACCATTGCAGGAACCAAGTGCATCTTACAATGGTGACTTTCATCGACTATGATGACATATTCTTTCAGGCTGAATCAAACGGAACTGAGTCTATTTGGCCATTTTTAAAATTAGAAATCTGGCAGTTGTACATGGTTCAAGCTAATAAAGCTTCTGTATTTTAAATCCAGCACATGCTAAATGGAACCATTTCCCCCAATATGTTTTTAATGCTGAGAAGCTACACCCCTGATTCTTCTTTGCATCGCACATCCCTCCAAGTGGTGAGGAGATATTAAAAGAATAAGCCTGATGTTGATACTGAGGAAACTCCATTTTATTCCCTATTCCCAGTCGGAGACGATCCTTCATTGCTGTTTTCTCATTGGAAGAGTGATTCTCCTTCCTTAGAAACAACTGGCAGATGTTCCACAGGCTCCTGGCTTCTGCTAGGATGCTGTGCTGTGGCATTCCTATTCCACATGAAGTATTGAGCTGCCTCCCTTTCCTCGCTCTGGGCCCAGAAACAGCTTCCGTTCCCCCCTCCCCCTGTTCAAAGTGCCCAGCAACCTCCTCAGAGTTACCCCTGACTTGAACATGGGGCAGGTGAGGTTAGTTTTGTAACCTACACCTGACTCTCAAGTTAATATTCCCACTATGCTAGGAACAATGTGAAAGTTCGAAGACGGCTTTTGGCTTAAGAGAATCAGCAAGGTCCGTTTGAGGACAGTGCCTTGGCATTTAAAAGTCACTCCCGAGGGCACTCCTTGACCATTGGCTATATATGCTAGGAGGCTCCGATCTTGAATTCTTCATGGAATGTGCTTGCTCATCAGACCATTCTTCACAACAAGCAGCCAATTTTGTTGAGTAGGAAAATTAAGAAATAAAGTTGTGTTGTGATACAGTGTACAGAAAAGGCTCAAAAGCTGGCCTCGGTCAAGAGGGGGGTGGAGCTGACGAATATCATCTGCTGTGTAACGCTGCCTCCTTTGACTATGTATGCCAATCATTGAGGGTGAGTGGGGTATATAAACGCTATATTTTACCCCTATATAGAATTGTTACATTTATATGTGTGTGTGTGTGTGTGTGTGTACATGTGTATGAATCCATACCTGCACATACAAACGGTATACAAGGTCCAAGGACAGCTTTTGGGAGTCTCCTGACTGTATAAATTCTGGGACTTTGGTTGTCAAGTTTGGCAGCAAGGGTCCTTATCCTCTGAGACATATGGCCAGCCCAAACCAAAATATTTGCGGAAATTTCTAAACAAGATAAGATCAGTGTTCTGGATATGGCCACAGGCCGACTCTTACTGCTCAGTCTCTGAACTCAGAACATTTTACTTGGCTCTTTAATGCCTGCCTCAGTTTCCCCATGTACAACATTGATATGCTAATAAAACTTATTTTTTAGTGTTATTGCAGGAAGGAGGAAAATGGATAAAAATATGTAGAGCATATAGGACAATATCTCTCTGGCAACAAAATCCCTGCAAATGTTAGTTTCAGAGAATGTCTCGGAAAATTCCTAATTGTATGAGTGTGTGATTGTTGAAGAACTGTGTCCTGCAGGAGCTGTGGTCACTTTGGTCTTCGCTGAAGTCATCTCCATTCCTCATCCGTATTCCATTTTGGATGTTCTGAGATCATTATTTCATTTAACAGTCCTTCAGTACTCTAAGGCAGTGGGTTTATTATCGGTAGGTTCCAGTCTGGCCCTTGGTATTTAAACTGAAACCTCTCACTTCTCAACTGCCATCGGTCTTTCCTCACCACCGTGCTTCTGCTGCAGCGCTGCCTTTTCCCTTTCTCTGTGTTCGCCTTGTCCTGATATTTGCTGAAGTATGAACTCAGGCAAACACTCCTGGAGAGAACTCCCCCGGGCTCGCTTACGGAACCACAGTCCTGAGTGACACTGGCTTCAGGAAGTGTGAGCTTGCTGCCCTGGGCTTCCCCAGGAAACATTCGTGAATCCAAGCTGAAGCAAAGCAAAGGCCACCCTTTCTTGAATCCGAAAGAATTGATTCTGCCCGTACTTTTGAATTTCCTCAAGGGCTTTAACTTAGGAGACAAACTCCCAGGCATCTCCAGTCCTCAGCACAATCGCACAATCGCGGCTATGTTAGAAAGTGAAGACTGGCTGCACAGGGACTCAGCATAATCACCACCATGTTAGAATGTGGAGACTGGCTACACATGGGACTCAGCACAATTGCGGCCATGTTAGAATGTGGAGACTGGTTACACACGGGACTCACAGTGCAGCTGTGGAGCTGTAGATACTACCTGCATTTGCTTGACCATCCATCTTGGAAACACATCTCTTGCTCCTGAATGATATTATTACTATTAATTATTTCATTATTATTATTATTATTATTATTATTATTATTATGTGTTGCTCATGGTTTCACTTCGCTTCTATTTTATACCATTCTTCAACTAATGAGGCTTTTAAACTCCTGAAGGAAATCAGATTTTACCATTGAGTTTTATGAGACAAATTACATATTTTATTATTATTATTATTATTTTTATTATTATTATCATTATTATTTTTACAGACATGGTTTCTCTTTGTAGCTTTGGCTATCCTGGAACTGTCTTTGTAGACCAGACTGGCCTCCAGGTCACAGAGATCAACCTGCCTCTGGTTGCCAAGTGTTGAGAATAAAGGTGTGTACCACCATGTCCTGCAAGAGACAAATTAATGCTCACTGATTTTCATAGTTTTTCCTTGTATCATATTTATATATTGGTTTATTTTTTGAGGATGTCATGTATAGCTCAGCCAAATTTATTTTTAATATGTTATGCTCACCTAACTTTGTTTTTAAACAAAAGCTAGAGATATACCACTTTTTGTTTGTAGGTGTGCTGGCTAGCTTTATGCCAACTTGACACAAGCTAGAGTGATTTGAGAGGAGGGAGCCCCTATTAAGAAAATGATTCCATCAGATCAGGTTGTAGGGAGGCTGTAGGGCACTTTCTTAATTAGTGATTGATAGGGGAAAGTTCAGTTCATAATGGGTGGTGCTATCCCTGGGCTGGAGGTCCCAGATTATATGAAAATGTAGGCTGAGACCGGGCAGTAGTGGTGCACGCCTTTAATCCTAGCACTTGGGAGGCAGAGGCAGGCGGATTTCTGAGTTTAAGGCCAGCCTGGTCTACAGACTGAGTTCCAGGGCAGCCAGGGCTATACAGAGAAACCCTGTCTAGAAAAACAAAACAAAACAAAACAAAAACAAACAAACAAACAAAAATTGTAGGCTGAGCTAGCCCTGTGAAGCCAGTTATTAAGCAGCACCTCTCCACGGTCTCTGCATCAGCTCTTGCCTCCAGGTTTCCGCCCTGTTTGAGTTCCTGCCCTGACTTCCTTCAATGATGTAGAAGTGGTAAGTCAAGTAAACTCTTGCCTACCAAAGCTGGTTTTGACCATGGTGTTTTATCACAGCAATAGGAACTCTAAGTAGGAGACTGGGGTAGAGGTTTATTCTATCATAAAATAGATCAATAATATCAACTTTGGAGAAATGCAGGGTCTGAGAGATAATATAAGAATTGACTAATGGATAGGAAAACTGACTTAGACAAACAAAATGTCAGTGTAAGCATGAGAACGGTATTCTTTAATGGCTCACTCCTCACTCTAGCTCTCCACTTACATATCATACCCACGTGCTTTTCTGATGATGTCCCCAAGATCTTATCATGTGGAAGAATAAGCCAGTACCTTTTGCTCCTTGTTCTTTCATTTCCTGCTTTGCCTACACAACAACATTAAGCTTCTGCTATTGACCTACAGCCTTGTGCTATAGTGGACTACGAAGAGTCCAAAGGGCATTGTTGTGGGAGGGACTGCTGGTGCTTATGGTAGAAGGGGTACTGGTCATCTAAGTAACAGGTGCAGAGCCTACTAATGCCACATGTCTTTCATTCGATGACATAGTAGCGAAGGGTAGGAGAGTGTGAGCTGGAAGATTGAAAGTATGTTCACTCACATGCACGTGGGCAGTTGGTAAGGATGCATTCACCATCTTCTGGTTATTGCCTCTCGCTTACATGGTTAGAGTCTAAGCTTGATGAAGTGGTAGTAGCTAGTGGCATCCTTAGAATGCTATGTGAAGTCTAAAAGCAAGGAAACATGTTTGTTCATGCCCATTTTGATGCCCTTCTTGTCTGTTAACAGTGGGATTAGGTTCAGGAAGGCAATGGTTAAAGGGTCTTTGTGCCTTTATTCCCAGTGAGATGATTTGGTCATTTGCTGCCTTTTGTGAAATGCTGAACAACTTGGACTTTTATCAGATTTTATCATGTCTAAACAAAGCTGTCATGGTGTTGTTCCCACGTAAGCAAAAGATGAAGCTGAGGTCGTTGGCATGGGCTTCAGTTTCACTGCAAGTAAAAGAGACCACACTCACAGAGTCCTTGGACCATTATGTCTTTTCATCCATGTTCTCACTCTTCATGTCTCCCCCTAGTGCATGGTTATCTCCTGAATTTACAATGAGTTAGAAAAAAAGCCTGCTCATCTTTTTTTTTTTTCTTGTAGAGATGATTTCCTGCATCAGGAAGAACGTGAAACATTTCTAAATTCTAAATCTGAAGCATTAATGTTGAGCACTGGTATTTACCCTGAGGAAATTCTTACTTTGGGTGCCAAATTAAACTAATTTACACGTACTAACTAACTAAACATTTTCCTAGCGTGGCTTAATGCTTACATTTTCACCGTAATATTATACTTGACAGTCTTCTTACTATTTTATAAAAATTGTGGAAGGAGTGAAATCTATCAGACTTTGCACCCTGATTCTTCGTGGCCTCCTGGAGGCTTAGGAGGCTCAGGCTCTTAGTATACTGATGGTTGCTGTCAGCCCATGTTATAAACCGTCCCCATCGATGGCACATCCTGCTGAGCAGAGTGTCATTACTGCGAGGCACATCCTGAAACATGGTGATGCAGGTACGGGTTTCCCGGAACATTCTTCTGGGTTCGTTATCTCTACTCCTTCAACCCAGCCAGATGCACTGTAAAGAAAAACACACAGACAAATTAACAGGGTTGTATGGAATATAAAGAGACATGCTTTGCAGGTTTCTTTGAGGCAGTTCACCCCAAGCCTATTTTTGTTTCACCATATTCTTTTTGTGCTCTTCTACGTCCTGTCGTAGTCTTTACTCTGAGAATGGCATCTGTCCAGGCTGCTTACTGAATTTGAGGCCTTTGATGCATGTGTAAGCTTTAGGAAGTTCATTAGGTAAACTTGGAGATGGGACTTTTATTGTGTGCCTGTCCCCAGCTATTCTTCCGGAAAGCTAATGTCTGGATCAGGAGCCTGAAAAGGGTGGAGGGTGAGGATTTACTGGGAGGGCCATGAGCTGTGTGAAGTTTTGCATGATTTCTGATACTTGTGTCCCCTAGAAATCTGATTCCCACATTATGTATTGCTCCACATCTCCTCCAGGCTTTGTTAATCCAGGCCAGTGCCAATTCTATCACAAAAGCAGTGGGGAGTGTCTCACCTATCTTGGTAATTTAAGCTTTTATCCAGTCGAAAATTTCAAACTTTTAATCATCCACTTAGCAAAACCCCAGATGTCCTAATTTAAAGACTGATTCCCATGAGGGAATTTTCATTTCCCAGCAACAGTTGGATGAAATCCTAGCACTTTACTACATCCCATTTCCAGTACTTTGGCTTTGCTCTTCTCCTAAGTAAATAGGACTATAAACTTTTAATTCTGAAAACCTATTTTAGGTAGAACTGGGAGTCTCCCACAACCTACTACATTGAAGTGTTCCATCTCAGCCGAGTGGTTCTTTTCAAAATATCTCTTAGCATGCATTTGGTTCATAAACCTTCTTGGGGTGCTAAGAGGATAAGTGACTTTCAATTTGAAAACACATTACAAAGTGTTCAATCTCTTACAGTTTAAGGAACACCCTGGTCAAGGTCTCACAATATTTACCTGACAGTGATTTTGATAAACAGATTCATCACTGGGTTGGAAAAAGGCCAGAATGAGATGGCTCTTGGATCAATTTCCTGTGGTCATGTACATTGGCAGAGAGGGTGGGCCTTGCCTGACCTTGTTTATACAGGATATTTCCCCAGCTGTGCTAGCTCAAAGCCACACTTCAGTTGCTTATCTTCACTGACCAAACTGAATTCTCTAATTACCCATTGATGGTGGTCTGCATCAAAAAGCAATTTTTTTTCAATTTTGGGAGAAAGCACATATGAATTTGTATGCATTATATTGATATGTACACACACACAAAAAAAAAAACTCCATGGAATTTAGCTTTAATAATAACAATTCCACTTAAAGCAGAGACATAATTAAAGCTGTTATTTCAAGATGGCCTTTATATGACCCAGAGGTGCAGTGCCCTGCTTGAGAAAGACAGTTTTAAGGTGGGATGTAAATGTTGACTTTCTGAACTAGACACAGTATCATTGGCAACTCATACTCTTCCAAGAGCTGCCACAGCCATGTGGGATCACAGTATATTTTCCTCCAAGGGGATGTATGCTCAACTATGGAAGGCCTTATGCTATTGAGACACAGGCTTCTGAAGCCTGTGTGAGTGGCATCCTGGGAAGCCGCATGCACAGAGAGCTGGAGGAGCTGCATAGTGTATTTGGCACCCGATTTGGTCCCATGTCTATGCATCCATTCTGCCATCTTTCTCAAGTCTCCTTTGGCCTCAGTCACTTGAACCTTCTCATTGGTGACACACCCAAACACCTGTCCTTGGGGACTTCACACCATTTTCCTATTTACCACCGCACGTCTTCCCATATTTCCTGTACTTTCCCCTTAATTTATTATTATTTTCACTATTTCCCATGGTATATAGGTTGTCTATATATTTCTCAGTATTTCCTTACGGTCCTGTAACCTACAAGTGTGGTGATTTTAGACTCTTCTTCCCCGCCTCCTCCCCCAAGTGCTGGAGCACCAGCCCCTAGATCAGTGCTTGATACACAGTCAATGATTCATAAATCTTTGGGAACAAATTGCTAAGATAATGATTATAGTACATAACCAAAGGCAGACAAGAGTTATTAGCACTCTCTGCACTCCTGAATTTCTTATATACACTATATTCAAAAGAGAAAAGATATCAGAAGATGTTGCCCATTCTTATGCCGAGATGTGTAATATCTTCATTGCTTGGAAAGGTGGGGGTCTTCTGGATTGGGAGACACTAACTGTGCAGATTGGACCAAGAGAAACTTGTAGAAAACTGAAAGCCTTTCTGCTATTTTTTTTTTTTTTTTAGAAGGCAAAGTTTTTTGAGATGGTTGCTTGAAGCCAGAGTAGCCTCAGCTGATGTGGCAGTGTACAAGTCCACAGCCTCACAATACAACTTTTATGAAAAATGAGCTTTAACACTAGAGGCAATGCCGATTTTTCATTTATGTCATAGACAAAGCCGTCTTGATTCCTCTGATCCCAGGCTTTGCCTTCCTGACTCTGCACAAGGGTCTGTGCATGCTCGCCTTACGGAATTCTTTTGCTCTGGTTGAGCACATCTCTTGTGTAGAAACAAACGCTAGAGTTGCCATCCAACCCCACTGATAATATGCCATCATTTGTCTAGATCTTCAGGCAACTCATGGTCTGTCAAACAAATACTCTTATTTGGGAACATGTTTGTTTTCATGGTATTTCATCTGGAGTGAGTGTTTTCTGTTAAATAGATTTCAAATGATTGGCAACATGTGGAAGTTATGTATCCTTTTAGATGAATGTTCTGCATGTCTTCATTGTGAACATCCAAACATCTGTTCTAGAGGCGTGACTTTTATTGCTAGTTTACTATTTGGCACACATGTACGCTTGAAAATTAAATGCAAAATGCAAAATATACAAATACTACTTTTTTTTTGTAGGATGTACCTGCTTTCGAGAATGTGGCATCTGGCACTATTCCTTCTACCCTGCTGAGAAGAGAAGCACTGATTAGGTGCTGTGATGACATTCTTACTGACAGATTCCCCAGTACATAGGCAGAGGGATAGGCCATCTTTAACTAGCATGTGCTTCCATCTTAATGCGTTTCTTTAATTGTCCAATTTGCTTTATGTTACCAGGTGGTTTTGATTAATGATCCCAAACAAGTGAATCTGTGTAAAGAAGACAGAAAGAATTATAACTCAAATGGTTGCTTTTAGGTCAGAACAAGTTACAATAGATGTGCATAATCTTGTTACTGATGCAACATTAATTCCTTCCATATTGAAGGGGAAGAAGTGCCTAATTAAAATTCTAACACTCCCCCCTCCCTTTAATCTTCCTTCATGCCAGAAAATATCTACATGAGTGAAATCATTCCATCTCTAGACATGGTGGTTATTTGTAGAAACACCCCAAGTGCTTGCAAAAGCTGTGATAAACAAGGTATACCCTGACTCTGGATCCTCCCTGTTGTCTTTAGGAGAAGAAAGCGAGCCCTGCCCTGTGCTGACCTGCCCTGCCTGCATCAGCGGGTCAGAAGCCTCAACTCTGTGTGTCTTCCATTTCTGTTGTTTCGAAAGTATTTTACTTAAAGATATTTTCCTTGGCACAAACAGTATGCTTACTATGTGACAAAAATGGTCTAATGCTCCACAAATATTGTGTCTTTCATGGTCCTTCCTTTCTTTCTGTCTGACTCACTGTTCTGTTGCTGTGAAGAGACACCATGGGCACAGCAACTCTTATTAAAGAAAGCATTTTATTGGAGGGCTTACTTAGAATTTCAAAGGGTTTGCTTTTTATTATCAAGGCAGGGGGTATGGCAGCAGGCTTGGCACTGGAGAAGTAGCTAAGAGCTACATTCTGATTCATAAGCAGGGGGCGGGAAGGGGGAAGAGACAGAGAGACACAGAGGGAGACAGAGAAAGAGACAGACAGAGAGACACAGAGAGACAGAGAGAGTCAGAGAGACAGAGAGAGACAGAGAGAGTCAGAGAGACACAGAGGGAGACAGAGAAAGAGACAGACAGAGAGAGACAGAGACACAGAGAGACAGAGAGAGACAGAGAGACACAGAGGGAGACAGAGAAAGAGATAGACAGAGACAGAGAGACCCAGAGGGAGACAGAGAAAGAGACAGAGAGAGACAGAGAGACACAGAGAGACAGAGAGAGACAAAGAGAGTCAGAGAGAGCTTTTGAAACCTTGAAGCCCACTCCTATTGACACACTTTCTTCTACTTGGTTCTATGTACTCCAACAAGGCCATGCCTCCTAACTCTTCTACAGGCTCTTCTTAAATAATGGCACTTCCTAGTGACTTAGCATTCAAATACAGAAGCCATTCCTGCTCAAACCACCATACTCTCAAGCTCATTTTTTCCTTCTTCTGTTTGAAATGTATTCATATATTATACATTTCTGAATACAGACCCCCCTTCCAAACATTATTCAGATAGTGACTAGATTTGTCATACTGAACAATGAGGGGGCCTGTTTGCAAGGCTGGGGAAGTCCTCTGTATGGCAAAAATCACTATCCTTGCTGCTGAATCAGAGTCACTGGTGTCTGCCAGGATATCATTGGTGCTCACCAGGGCTCATATTTTCTGACCTTTACACCCTTCCTAAGAAAAGCTGAAGTGAAGAGGGAAGCTCATACCCAGGAGGAATGAATAGAGTGCTTTGCAGTCAGTCATGAGAACACTCATCTACCGGTGATCTCTGAAACAAAGCATCGGCTGTGTCCTAGTCCTGTAACAAATGAGTCGATTGCCTAATTTTCATGAGGAAATTGTGATAAGATACTTGTTACAGGAAAACATTATTAAGTTCTAAGCACTGGGAAAAACATGATTCCCATGCCAAGTCTGTTACTATGGCAGGAGTAGTAGAGAGCAACCGTAGACTCAGAGTGTGTAAATGAGGGTCTTTGCCCCTTAGGACCAGTGCGTCACACAATACTGTGTACACAGTGGGTGCTCACAATATAGATGTTGAACAAATGAAGGTTAAGAAATGAATAGCATCACAATGCTGAGCTGCAGTGGAGTGTGTGTCCTAAGTGTGCTTTGGTATTTTTCTTGACATCTAAGAGTCAGGGGTGGGATCACCGCACGTAAAGACAGTTGGGACTCAGGGGAGGAAGGGATGCATTATTGTTCTTTCACAAAGGTCAGTGCTGGGGAGTATTAATTGTAAGGAAGACTAAAGAACATTTGGGCTGAATGTCAGGGGAAGTTTTCGAAGAGAAAAGTCTGTGGAACTACATAACAGAGCCAGAGGCAGAGACCCCAGGGGATGGACGGAAGTCTCCATGGATGAGCAATTTACAAGGAAAGTGGATAAAGTCCTGAAGAAGTCAGAGTGGACCCACATGCCTTGGGGACTGGTACTCCAGGAAAGCATTGGGATTTTTATATTGATTATGCACAACTGGGCTGGAACTGGGGTGTCTTCAGATGCAAAGGAAAATCTGGATGTGTGTGGTTGGAGAGAACGTTTTTGCGATTTGGAGGATATTCCAGTGACACAGCATGCTGATGGGGTACTGGGGAAATTGGGCTGCACTGGGGCCAGGTTCTGGGAGGGCAGTCAGGAGGCAGATGACTCACACTGAAATGCTTTGAGACGGTGTACTTATCAACTATTCATATGATTAAATATAAATGTCTACAACAAAGGACTGAGATGCAACTCTAATTAGAAAAGTGAATTAGTAAATTCCTTTCAGGTCTATGATTCTCAGAAAATTAAATTTGTGGCCATTGATGCTACATAGCTTAAAAGTACTCACAATCTCTAATGTCCCCTGGAGCTAAAAATCCTCTAATATCAGCTTACATAATGAAGCCTTTGTTACAGCTCAGACTCACTTATATTATGTAGAGTGCTTTGTACTGTGTATTTTGTAAGTTAATTTTAAAAGTTGAGCTGTTTTCATCTAGGAACTGAAACAGCAGGTCATGTCATAGAACTGTTTTATGGAGCAAAAATAGTTCCAACTAAACCTCCAACACAAATCTGGAAAATGTATTTTGGATATTATTTTTTAGGTTAACTTAACCCCAGAGCAAATTTGGTGCCTTCAGTTTCCTGTTGTTACTAAGTTCACTTGCTATTAGGTGGATTTATTTATTTGTTAATTTATTCATTGAGAGAGAGAGAGAGAGAGAGAGAGAGAGAGAGAGCGCTCTTCCCTGTATAGCCCTGTGAGCTGGAAAGTAGCTATAACTTCAGAGAATAATAGTACTGGTGGAAATAAGCAGGGGGCATTGATTTCATAGATTTAGAAATGTAAAGGAGGAGCAAAGAAAGAGAAGGAAGTCTTAATTGACATTTTGAATTCACAGTAATTTTCAGTTGTTTTAAGAAGTTTGAATTTCCTATGACATCATCTAAATGCATGCACTCATATTGCTTATTTTTCAGTGTGATGTATGAAAAAGAAGCAAGAACAATTGATTAGTAACTATTGTCTGCTGCATTTTAGATGGTCTGACTTGAAATATTAGTTACATGGAAGATCCACGTGTGTATTCTAGGCATGTATCCTAGGGGAACTAGAGACAATGACTCCATGGGATAAGTTGAAGGAAAGTCAAAGAACGAACTCTTGAGTTCAGACTGCCTGCTGGACAGTTCCCAGTGGGTATCTTAAATTTAGGCACTGCTCCTCACAGCAGTAGGCTAGGCATGCTAAGTGTGTACTTACCAGGGGCCTGACTGAAAATAAAGTCCAAAGAAGAACAATGCCCCTGACCGGAAGCTCTGCCTCACCATTGCAAGAGACACAGCAGAGAAAGGAGCTGTCTGTCCAGAGTCCCAGGCATAGTCTTTGCAGATGGGAAATGCTGTTTTGATTTTGATATCACTTTAATGGTGTCTGGTGGCTCATGTCTTCAATCCCAGTACTCCAGAATTCAAGGCCAGCCTGGTCTACATAGCAAGTCCCAGGCCAGCCAAGGCTATTTAGTGAGGCCCTGTCTCAAAAAACCAAACAACAACAACAACAACAAAACAGAAATAGAGAAAGGAAAATTTGCTTTAACAGATACACAAATGGCACTAACAGAAAAAAAAATCTAAAGCATAAAAAAAATCTGTTTTCCTCTGAATAGAAGCAAATGTTACCTCAGATAATTTAAAGATTATGATTATGAAAATGCAATCATTAACATGCTGACTTTGATGAATTTTGACTTTGATCTCATCTTTCTCACATTCAGTTAGTGAACAGGTTCTATCAGGTAAAGAGTGGTGATTAGTCTGGGATAGACCCTCATTTCATGACTGATTTTGAGCCTGTGGGCAAGAGTTTTTGAGGATGTAACTGTAAGTTTTAAGTATCCCATCAGGTCTGCTTCCATTAAAGTCTCATTAATCCTTAAATTTATCAATAAGCTTTACCAATAACTTTAAATGACTAGAGCAAAGAATACCAACCATCTCCAAGAATGTTCATGATCTTATTTTTTTCCTTTCGAAGGATTAGGTGACTTGGTTTTCATTCTGAAATATATCTTAGAAGTTACTATTTAGGCACTCAAAGACTATAAAGTTCCCTGGACATGCCATTTTTATGTAAATAGGATGGGAATAGTTAAGTTTAATAAAGACCCTAAAAGTAGGTTTTATTAGAATATGTTTAGAATTATCTAGCACCAATAATTCTTCAATACTATATAATAATGGTACTCCAAATATGTTTTCTTATTCCATGAATGCAGAAGAATCTTTCTAATGACAGCGTTTAATTCACATACTTTTCCACGGGAAAAATGAGTAAGGAGTATGTTAAAGAGATACTTCAGTATCCAGTGAAATGAAATTCCTTTGGAGCAAAGAGGGCAATATGTCTCTAGCTTAGATTAAATTAGAGTGTTTTGTAAAACTCTATAGAGATGACTCTTTTAAAGCCCAGCATATCTAAGAGTGTGAGATGATAACCATCTCTCTCAACTTACTTGGCCTCCAGCTTCCTTGCCAGGAACCAGCATGTCTGGCTGAGCCACAAGTTCCCCTGCACTTATTCCTTGGCTGAAAGTAGTTTCACAGCTGACAACCTGAGCAAGGAAACAGAAGATGCAAAGAATGGAGTGTGGAATTTGATTAGGAAGTTGTCACCTTTTTTTTTTCTTTTTTTGTGATGTGCTTGATAGCACAGTTCTTATAGAATTTATTAACATTACACTCACTTCAGGGAACACACAATCACCCTTGAGAAGTTTTGAGGTATACCACAAATACTACATCAAACAGTCAACATGTACATAGAGAATCTCACTATATCACCTACAATGTTCTCAAACTCATGATCTTCCTGCCTCTACCTCCTGAATGCTAGGATGACAGACATTCACTGCCACCACTCAACTTTATGTAAAATATTTTTCTTGCTGTCTCATTGATTCAAACTTGCTTTTCTGTGTCATGGTCAGTCTTGAAGAATGTGACTATCATTTAGTAATTTGCTGGCATAGATTTGAAAAACAGAAACAAAAACACACATCACCATTGCCCAAGTAAACACTACTCTTCTGAACTAAAGCCTTCCTCTCAGGAAAGTATAGAAACATTTGTGTCTAGCAATGTTTCTATATATTGTAGGCTTCTAGACATGTAATGAAAAGGGCGTTGTTTTCCTGGTGGTGTTGTTTTGTTGTTTTGTTATTTTGTTGGTTGAGTGGTTGGCTGATTGGCTGGCTGGTTGGTTGGTTGGTTGATTGCTTGCTTGCTTGCTTGGTTAGCTAGTTGGTTGGCTGGTTGGTTGTTTTGTTGGTTGGCTGTTTGATTGGTTGGTTGGCTGGTTGTTTTGTTGGTCAGTTGGTTGGTTGGTTAGTAGTTTTGTTGGTTGGTTGGTTGGCTGGTTGGTTGATTGGTTGGTTGGTTGGGTTTGGCTTGGTCTTCTTTTCTGCTCATTTACTTCAGTATTTTGTAAGTCTAATCCAAATGCATGAAACTCCTAGAAATGTCATATCCCTACATGTAACTCTTGGTAACTAATTGTTTTTTTCTCTCTGTCTGTCTGTCTGTCTGTCTGTCTGTCTGTCTGTCTCTCTCTCTAGAAGTCTGTAAAGGTAAAAAGATGGATTTTATTGTAGAGCCACCAGAATGGGATGCATTTCTGTAACACATTGATTTTTTTAAAACAACAAGACTCATTTTGACTTCTCATCTTACTCTTTTATTAGATATTTTCTTTATTTACATGCAGTGCGTCATCCCCAATTCCACTCCAATCATAAATTTTAAGGACCATCTTTCCCCAACCCAGCTCTCTTATTGGCTTGGCATTTCACTGTGGCATCACTGCTTGGCTTCCTGAAGAACAGCTATAGGTCTCCCTGAAACCCAACACAGCATTGAGAAGTCTCCTCTAGAAACTAAAGTAACTCAGAGATACTTGGCTGCCACAGAAGGCTCTTCCATGTCTCTCTGGACTCTGACTTTTGGGCTCCATGCATCTCCCAGAGCTCTGCAAGGGTGGTTTGGTTTGAGGAAGATGCTGACGGCCCCTACCATTGGCTGTTGCTCCAGGTCTGTCTTCACTCAGAACTCTATCTGTACTCCTCCGTCTGCCTGCAATTAGCTCTCATCAGCTCTGTGGAATTTTTCTCTCCAGATTTTCTAGCAGTAATTATGGTTTCTCATTTACAGTCTGTTTGGAGCTACTTCATGAACTTGGCAGGTGACTGAGGTGATCGTGTGTCCTGTTTTGTTCCCTTTCTGTCTTTCTTTCAAAACCAGGACAGGTCTTTGTTTTGCTGAAGTTTGCCATTTCCCCTTGTTACTGATGTGCAGTCTTCTTTGTGCTGACAGCCAAGAATGTTCTGGACTGTTGCCCTGTTTGCCTCCAGAGACTGATGCAAAATCTTCAAAGTGAAGTCAGTGGGTTTTCTCAGAATAGAGTTTACCAGAGACAAGACACATTCATGCTTAGGAATCTATTACTCTCCGCTGAAAATTTTCAGAGTGACAGCCTGGTGTTGGCTACTCTGAGGTCTGCAAATATACTTGAAACCACTTTAAACAACAGAAACAAACAAACAAACAAACCAACAAACAACCACTACAATAAAGATTCAGCCAGGGAAATGATTAAACACTCAATTTCACTTTGGTTATTTTCAATATTTCATTTGATACTAATAAAAATTATTTTAAAATATTTTTAGGCAGATGTCCTTGGTGGGGAACCTGCAGTGGAGTTTGTAAGTGCATGATTGAGTCTAGTCAAGGCATAATCTGCTTAGCAAAGGTTCCCCCAAACCTCTGTGTGCTGTCAGAGAAAAGAATGTAATAGAGTAGAGGGGCTTTGGCTCTATGGATTCCTCTAGCGACCTCCATGTTCGCTACAAAATAGTTGTGTGGTGCACAACTGCACATCTGACATCTGCACACACTAGCTGGGCACTATTTATTCAGAAACTGATTCACCTAATCTCTGAGACAGAAACAAACATATCACTGCTCCTCTTCTCCAGGCCGTTTGAATACATTATCCATTTATTTGGTGTTTGGCTCAGGTTTAAATGAGTCATTCAATAAAGCCCCATTCACAGCAAGTTAACTTGCAAGCAGGTGGCATCCATGACTCATGGCATTGTTAACAGTTCTGACCAGGATCGGCGACCACACTCCAGCCTTCCTGTTGGGAATTATGCAGCTTTGTGCCAGTGATCATGGCAGGAGCTTCTAGCCAATCTGTGCCTTAGGTAACGGAACGGCCATAAAAACCGTGAGAGTTTCATAAAACAGAGTCACTGTCTATTCTAATGACTGGAAGGGCTATTGGTAAAGCTGTTTGAGGCCGATTATCATTACAGATAGATAGGCTCCATTCCACTCGTAAGCACCTCTGTGGCCCCATAAGAAGCACATCAGCCTTAATGCAAACAAAGGTCATTTTTATAAGAAAGGTCAGTTGCACTCAAGAATCGAGAGAAGAGGGTGGCATAAAGGAAGACAGAAACTCACTTATAAAATAAAATAGAGTTGTGTGCTTTGAAGAACTATTATTTAAGGATCTCAGTATCCAGTTCTCCCACTTTTCCCCCCAAAATTACACCTACAATGTTCTAAAATAATACCTCATCATATTTATTTATTTATTTATTTATTTATTTATTTATTTATTTATTTATTTTTGTTTGTAGACCACCTCATTCTCTGCCTGGATTTCCCAGCCCCCATGTTCTGTCCTCATCAGTTTTCCTTGCATAAAACAGACATTCAAAGAACACATTTTTTTCTTTGTATTTTGAATATTTGTAGTGTTTGCTCATTTCTGAAAAAAAAAAGTATCTCATTGTATAAAAGTAAATGCAAAGAACTCCCCACCCCTGACAGTTTGGTGAATATTGTGAGATACTATTGGTGAATAGATCTACATAATTTTGTATCCATGCAAATTAGGATCTTTCAAAGTCCTCTCTCATTTACAAGCCATAGGCCCAGAAACTTTTCTCACTTATCCCTGCAAAATCCCCAAGACAAAGCCCAGCTCATTGCCTCAGCTGCAGCTTCCTCCTGAAGACTGGACCACGCCAGTGGTTTTCAGCTAAGGTAGTTCCGCAGATGAAGCGCCTTCATCCTGCCTCCTACCCGTCAGTCTCTCTGGACAGTTTGGCTTGTCATTACTGGGGTGAGGGTGCTGTAGGCATTCGATCAGCAGCAGCTGTTAAGCAGTTTCTGACAGTCTGTCCTTTTCACCCGTAGCTGTTCAACTTCCAAAGCCAATGGTGTTGAATCTGAGACAGGCAATCTTCAGAGCTTTGCAGTGATGTCTCTTTTCACTGTCACTTCACCCCTATGTCTGACCAGTGCTCCTCATTACTCCTCATCCGTAGCTAGCAGATACTGAGATGACATCATCCATAGCACTGCTTTGTCTCTGTGCCTAGCACAGCCACCATGAGCCAAGACAGCTGTGCTTGTGCCCCAAGCCTCGGACAATCACATATTACTGAGTTTCACCAAGTTGGCAATAAAAGAGTTTTAGTTTTCATTTCTGAAAATTTAATGGGTCACACTGAGTTTAAACACCATCTCAAAAGCCCTTATCTTTATTAACATTTCTCTTCTCTTGCTCCTGCCTGGCCTGTGACCTCTGGATCCTTCCCAGCTACCCTTGAGAACAGAGGAAGTTAGGGGATGCTGAGAGCGAAGTCACAAGGGGCCGAAGAGTTGTCTGCAAAGCATCTCTGACTTGTCCTGTCAAAAATGCCCCCTTGTATTTGTTTTATTTTTGCTTCCATGAATGATAATCCAGTTTTCCTATGTTTTTAAGATATATAGAAAAAACCACGAATCTTTGTTTAGTCAACTTCCCCCTGTCCCTTTCTACAACCTTCTGTGGTATAGTTTATGTAAGTCTCTTGTAGTCTTAAGCAATGGTATTCATGAGGGTTTTTTTGTCCTACACTGCTGTATTAGGGTTTTACTGCTGTGAATAGACATCATGACCAAGGCAACTCTTATAAGGACAACATTTAATTGGGGCTAGCTTACAGGTTCAGAGGTTCAGTCCATTATTATCAAGGCAGGAGCATCTAGGGAGGTATGGTGCAGGAGGAGCTGAGAGCTCCACATCTTCATGTGAAGGCTACTAGCAGAATACTGGCTTTCAGGCAGATAGGATGAGGGTCTTAAAGCCCATGCCCAGAGTGACATACCTACTTCAACAAGGCCACACATCCAATGGGCCAAGCATATTCAAACCATGACAACTGTTATTGTTGATGACTTTAAAAACTGCATCTTTAAACATTTTGAAGATTGAAATACTCTATTTCTAAATAAAACAGTGAACATCTGTATATTTTGTATGTGGTCATTTTAAATTATTTTGTTAATGACACTGCTTCCACAGTCATTTCTTGTTTATGAACCTGGCCTTTTATGTGAGAGTAAGTAACGTTGCTATCGGATGTTAACTAGTAATGGGGGCAAGTTCTGAGAAAGGTAGCATTAGATGGCTTTTCTAATGTGAATTTTGTAGTGTGAGTTTATACAAACTAACATGGATATGACATCACTAAGTGTTATAATCTTATTGAACTTGTATACTTAGTCCCCTGTTCATCCAAGTGTCATTACACCACTCATGCCTGGAATCTGTGTTCTCTTTGAGTACTCTTTTCTAGTACTGTGCTATTCAGTAAGGCATCATGCAAAATTGAATCATTTTTATTTTATGACTTTATTTATAATAAAATGTGTGTATATGTAGATATATATACACTCATGCATACACAATTAGAGGCCAGAGATCATCTATATTGTCTGTCATACTTTAGTGTTTTCTACATTATTTGTTTGATAGTGTATCTCACTAAACCTTGAGTTCATTAGTGGGACAGGGTGGATGTCCAAAGAGTTCATGAGATCCTATGTATGTCTTTTTAGTGCTGGAATAACAGCCTTGTGGTATTATGCCTGAACTTTTATTATTATTATTATTATTATTATTATTATTATTATTATTATTAGTCAATACTATGAATCAGAACTCAGGTCCTCATGCTTGAGCAGTGAGCCCTTTACATACTGAGCCACTTCTCCAGTTCCCAAATAGAATCTTAAAATGTCCTATCTGGGCAGATGTCTCAACATGGCTGGCTGAATAGAAATTCTTACGAAAATCTGGTCACAGTACTTCTCAATACTTCTTCAGAATACATGACATCTGCCCTGATTTGTGTCCAGCCAAACACAGGCTGGTTTTAGCCCTTTGCCACCTCTAGCCTGGAGGCACAGACAAGGAAAACCTTGTCTACCTGTGGGAAGTGGTCTCCTTAGACATGGAAATTTCACCTCGAATTCCTATCTCGTCACTTTGGTAATAATATTCTAAACATGCTTAATGTAACCATAAAGGAAATAGCTAGATTTCTTAAGTATCAAAAGCACATCTAGTTCTCACCATTAATTAGGTGAAGACTATATAGTTATTTAATAGCTATTTAAGTCAGAATCCATTTACATAAATAAGCCAACATTTTTATTTTCCAATAGTGACCAGTTACAAAATGGAAAATAGATCTCATTAATGATAGATAGTAAAACCCTGTTAACTAGAAATACACTTAATTAAAATGTGCATACATAAGAAGAATTCAAAACTTTAGTGCTGAGAATTAAAACAAGCATCTAGTAGCGGGACAACATACTAATTTCTAGTTTAAAGGACTCAGAATTGCGAACATAATCAATTCTCCATAAATTAATATAGAAGTTCAATGCACAGCAAATAAATGTCTCTGGAGAACTTTTGTGTAGACTGATAAGCTGATTCTGATGTTCTGTTGTGGAGAGAGTGCTTGAGTATGATTTATAGATGAAACACTTCAGAAGGAGGTATACGCACTGTGAAGAGCCAGCGTGGACCAGTGAGAGCCATTTTGAATGTTTCTCTCTGCAGAGAGACAAGAAGGCCAGCACTGCTGAGAAAAGACTTATGTTTTGTTGTGTGAGGGTGTTTTAGAAAATTCTTCTGAATATATAAACATGCACAATGCACATTCATATATGTAAATGTATTTGTACATATATTTAATATATATACACATACATAGTATTAAGCACATTAATGTTTGGTATCCAAATCCCTTAGAAAATATTTTCCAAATACATGAAAAAACAGTGTTGGCTTAGTTGCTTATCAAATCAAAGATAAAGCTGACATGGCCTTTTCATTTCATGTGTATACAAATTATCAAATAGATTTCAACCTAAAATGCAGCAAATCAAAATAGAAAAGGAAGGTATAAAAGTCACATGTCTCTCCCATTCAGGACATGCTGATTCTTGCTCAAGAACAATGGGAGACTTAAAAAGAAAGTGTGTTAAGATTGACACCAAGAAAGTGAGACAAATATTAAAGTACAAGTTAAGGACAAAAATGTAAGGCATATTTAATAGATACTCAGAAGGTAAACTGTCAGTAAACATGCATGCACCTGTGTGTGAGCACATGCGCACACATGAAGCTCTCCTACATGAAGCCAATGCAAGCACGTCAAGGACATTTTAGGAACAATCTTAAGAGTAAGCATAACAAAGAATCGATGCACAGATACATCAAGTAATTTGTTCAAATTCACAAGTCTTGGATGCTTGATTTGAGTCCAATTAGTGTGCCTGTGTGTGCATGTGTGTGTGTGTGTGTGTGTGTTGTATACACATAAGTGTGTAGATATATCCCAATGCATACCTATGCAAAGGCCAGAGGCAGAGGAGGACATTGGTTATCTTCCTAGATCACTCTCTGCCTTATTCCCCTGAGAAAAGGCCTCTCAGTGAAGTAGAGCCTTGCAGTTTTGTCTAAGTTGTCTAGCTGGCCAATGACCTCCTGGCATCTACCTCTCTCTGCCACTCTGTCTGCTGTTACAAGCATAGACTTTCTTTTATTCTATTCACCTGAGTGCTTAGGGTATGGATTCTGGTCCTCACACAGGTTTTTACTGCAAGTATTCCGATCCACCACGTCATCTCTCCAGCCCTTTCTTCTAAGGGATTTTTGAAACACCATAATTTCATGACTCAAAAGCTGAAGCTAACTAATGAGGCTGAGAAGAAATGAGTTTTAAATGACGCATAATGAAGAATAAATGGACACAAATGTCTTAAAAGTTAAGTGAAAAAGAATTGGAGACATTCCACGCTTGAAGTTGGATCTGCAGCTCCTTCGCTTTCACCCATGTGAGTCATCTCTGTACTGTGGAATTTTGTATAATGTGGTTAATATGCAATTTGAAGATATTCTCTTTGTAATTGTATATATAATTTATTTACATAAAAGAATAATATTGCAGACAATCATGTCACAGCTTACTCACAAGTATTTGTATCCCACATTATCATATTTATTTTTTTGCATGAAGGAATTCTACGCACTTAACTGCCTGGGTTTGTTTTTTGGGGGTTGGGGTATTGAGTCAGAGAAGCAAGTGCATCAGAAATGGGGACATCTCCTTTGAACATATACATTGTAACTTTTTTTTAAATTTTGAGCCAGTGACAAGTAAAGTTAATTTCGAAGAACTTCTTTTCTACAGTCTTCTTTTTTTTCCATGAACATGGCTGATTCATTTAATAAGATTTTTTTTGTTTTCAAAGTCACATGTTTTAATATGTACTTAAATCTAATGAATAATATTTATTTAGAATTTAAGATCTATATTCTTATGTGTGTCAATATATTTTAGTGATTTTAAAAAACCTTTTGAAGCATTCTGGATTTACTGGATAAATGTGAAGCAGAACATAGTGGCACATGCCTTTAATCCAAGCTGTTCAGGAAACTGAGGCAGGAGGATCACAAATCTGAAATTTTCTTGGGCTATATAGCAAGTTCTAGGCCAGTTTATTCAACTTAGTAAGATCTCTACAGCAAAGTAAGATTTTTTTTTTGAAAACAGATCTGGGGATATAATTCAGTGTACTTGCTAACATGAAAAACCTTGGGTTAAATCCCAATTTTGATGAAGAAATAAATAAATAAAATAACGATAAGATTCCAAAGTTCATGTGGTTATTCAATTAGCTCTCCCTTACTAAGTTGGAAGGAGATTGTTAGTTGAATCAACTTTTGAAGGAATATTTATAATAAATGTTATCTATATAAGTGTCTAAGTGCTTCTTCATTTTCTGTATTATTGATCACTTTTTTTTTTTTTTAAGAAAATTAAATTTTATTCAAGCTAACCACTTCTGGCATGCATTGCACACTGCAAAGTTCTATGGTTCACAGTCTTGTCTTCAGTATCCCTTACAGTCATCTCATGTTTATTTATTTACGTTCTTTTATTCATTAGATTCTAATAGACGTTTTTCGTCTTTCTGTTTTTCCCTTAAGAACCAGCTCTTATTTGTTTAAGAATTAAAATTAGAGTATTTGCTTTAATTTACATTTTGAAACGTTTACTTTTGACATTACTCATTACTTTCCTTTCTTGAAACTTCTAAGGGGAAAAATCCTGTTATTTATTATTTTTTCCTTAGGTTTGCTATCTAGACACAAAATTAATAATTTCATTTTGTTTATGCAAAACTGATCATCCACAAAGTTAAAATAATGCCATTAGCTACTGGCCCCATTTCATGTAGAGTAGCAATTTTACCGAATATGTAAATATGGTGATTACTTTAGAAGAAGACACATAGAAGTTTACAAAGAACCAGCACATTTTGTTGTTCTTACAGAATCACCAGGGCATTAAATGGAACTGATGGCAGAGTGGGAAGATGAAGTTTACTTAAGGAAAGCCAAGCATCTTAGTGCCTTAAACAAAAGAGCAGGGCAGATCTTTATTCCCAGGTACAATAAGTGCCTGAGTGGCCAGGGAGAGGCAGGGTATTCCTTTTCGCGAGGCTAGAAAGAAAGTGCTCTGAGCTCCTGTGCATACTTCTTCAAGTGGGAGTTCTTCAGGTAGCAGTGCAGAGCAAGCTTGCCACTGTTTCCGGTTTGGCCGTTGCATGAACTAGAAAGATCTGTAGTGCATTTGGGAAATATTGTCCTCTAGAAATAGCATGTATTCTGGATGAGGGTTATGCATTCCCTGTTTCAGAAAGGACAGTGGACCCCTAGAGGGCTATAGCAAGGCTGTCAGCTTGGAGTGAGTGGGGGCATGTTTACTGCTGACTTCATGATTTCAGGATGTAACTTGAGTCTTACCACCTCCACTTGTCAATGGGAATGTTACCATTTGCCTTTCAGAATTCTTGTGACAATTAAGTGTAAACTGTGTGTAAAACAGTTTTAGAACTTTCTATAAAATCTTTAAGCCACCGTTGAATAAACGGTGAATCTAATTTTAGGAGGATGATGTGACTATCATTTCATAAAAGAGATCCAGTGTCTTTTGTGATTTCCTACTGAAGGCATCCCTGACATTCCTCAGTTACATCCCAGGCACACTTCTGTCACTCAGCAAGGTAATTGCTTTTACCACACAGATAACTCAGTTCCACAAACATTTACCAAGCACCTGTTCTGCTGAAGAGTAGACACTAGATGACAGGGCTGCTCAGGAGACAGGAGGCTGCTCCCTTCACAGGTGTGGATCACACCTAGTCATTCACAACTCCGGGATCTGCACAGCTCTGATTAACGGGCACCAGAACTGTCCACAGCTTAGAGTGCTGAAGGTAGCTTTCTTGGAATATCATGGGAGTTCACTGTAGTTATCCACTTAACTTGTCGTGCCTTTATGTGACTCTGCACTGAGAATGAACAGGAAGAGCCAAAGAGCCCTTGGCCCTTGGATGGTTCAAAGTGGAAACAGTTACACTTTATTTCAAATGAAGGAGTTTGGTGAGTGGTTCTAAAATAGAAATTATATGTGAAGTCAGCAATTCATTGGAAGCCTTCAGAGGAATTTGTTGAAGACTTTCTTCAGGGGTAAAGATCAAAGGACAGCTACCCATAGTATAGAGGGCACAGTGATTTCACCTTCCAGTATACAGGGCCATCAATAAACAAGGATAATGTGGGCACAGACTGGAGGTGGCTTCGGAATTTGAGAAGTAATGAAACACCCAATTTCTCCCCACAAAATGAGGGCTAAGGAATACAGTAAGCCTTGGAGTAGAGGTTTGCACAAACTGCTTCTGTCCAGGGCTGCTGTGAGCACTCGAGCAAAACATGGTTATTTACTCCTTTCTCTTCTATTCTTTTATTTAAAGTGATAAATTCATTTGTGTGAAAGAAAACCTACCATCTCTGTTTTCCTTTCTTTGCCCCAAGTTGGTTTAGTTGTGGTTTCTAAACATTCCTTTAATGTCCTCTATAACATAGTATACTGATTTTATTTATTTATTTATTTATTTATTTATTTATTTATTTATTATATGTGAGTACACTGTAGCTGTCTTCAAACACTCCAGAAGAGGGCTTCAGATCTCATTACAGATGGTTGTGAGCCACCATGTGGTTGCTGGGATTTGAACTCAGGACCTTTGGAAAATCAGTCAGTGCTCTTAACCGCTGAGCCATCTCTCTAGCCCATAGCATACTGTTTTAATGTAAAATAAGTATATGAAGACACTTTGGGCCAAAACATATTTATTTTTTTAAGACTGAAAATAAGGCATAAAATATTAGGAACATCAGTCACAAAGGTCTTACAGTCCTATTGAGCTGAGATACACAAAAGGAAAAGCTGAGCCATACATGAGGAACTCAATACCTTGGCTTTGCCAAATATTTGAATGGTATGAGCATAAGTAGATTTGAAAAGTGGGTGTCAGAAAGCTTAGAAATTCTATGCAATTTATCTTTTTAATGTCAGTGTTGTGTGTATCAGTACTGTGCAAAGTTCTCTAAAAATTTATTTTTTGAGATGTCCATTGTCATTAAATATCCATGATGGTTGATATTGGTTGCCAACATCATAGGATCTATAACCACTTAGGAGAAACATACCTGGCATGTCTGTGAGGGAATTTCTAGATTGAGCTAATTCAGGTAGGGAAAAACTCTGAATGTGGGCTAAGGTCTAGAACTGAACAGAATAGAGAAGTTGAGCTGAGCATCAGAATACATCTCTTTCTGTTTCTTGACCACAGATGCCAAGGGACACAGAGACACAGCATCATAGACACAATCCCCAGATATTAAGCCTTTGACAGCCTTCTTCCTTTATCTTAATGTTTGGATTGCTAAATGAAGTCACGGAGTAGAGTTACACAGTGTCTGCATACAGTGTTTCAAGTGACCCATTAAAAGGTTAATTCTGGAACCATTGTAGTTCTCAAAGTAGAAATATAGAAAGATTCTTCGCTGCCCTATTTATATCAGTTTTTCTTTCCTGAGGAATGGATCCTCAGAGATTTATGTCAGCTCAGTGTAAATCTGTAGAGAACACCATGATGGTGAAGGGATGTTCGTTTCCTTTCTTAGGAAAACAGTGGCCAGACTTGGAAACGTTAACCCAGATACAAGAAGATTAATTAAAAACAAGAGCTGCACTTAAACCTCTGAAAGATGGCATTTAGGAGAGTAATTACATATGGGCCATGACAGGCACTGTCTGATTTAGCATTCAGACAAAACCAGGTTGCAGACTTTTTGGTTCAACATAAGGAGGCTGCTTCTCTGAAGTCAGAAGTGTGTGAGAGTGACTGCGTATCCTTAAAAATTGGCAGGGTTTTGTTTTGGGCTGAATGCGTGCATAGAACAGTGAAGGGAAGCAGTGTAGACTTAGTAGGACATGTGCAGAGTGAGATGATACATCCAATAAAAAGACATTGTGAGTTCTATTCCAAATTGATTATATTAACTATATCAAAATAACCTGTGAAAACAGAAGTATCTGTGTCTGAATCTACAAGCTTCTTATTTAAAGCAGTATACATACGTAGTATAGAATAGTCAGTGCAGTACAGTATAGTATGGCATAGAGATATTTGTGGTTCTTTAGAACTATTGTGTACTTTTGCAGTTACCTTAAGGAATGTTAATCTGGTAAAGTGTGGTGATGCACATCTACCTGTTACCCCAGAACTGAGAAGCAGAAGGGCCAAGAAGCACTTGAGCTTCAAAGTCCAGGAATGGCAACATAGATACAGCCTCAAAATACAGTAGAATCCACACATGAATTTAAAAAGAAATGAGCCAGGCAATGGTGACACATGCCTTTAATCCTAGCACTTGGAGGTAGAGGAAGGCAGATTTCTGAGTTTGAGGCCAGCCTGGTCTACAGAGTGAGTCCCAGGACAGCTAGGTCTACACAGAGAAACCCTGTCTCGAAAACAAAAACAAAAACAAAACAAAACAAAACAAAACCCAAAAAGAAATGAATTATAAATAAATGTTTTCTAATTTAATATATTTTTGTGTGTGGCAGGAAAGAAAGAACTGTGACAAAATCCAGACTATACAGGCAGAATGTAGGCTCCTACAGACATGACTCTGTTGTTTTTACATATGAACTTCTGCTATTGTTACAATAATGTTAGTATATTATCCTTGACATCATATTGGGAATGATTGCTACTCGCCCTAAACCATCTACCACTGGGCCAGATGCATTTATATCTCATGATGGTCCTGAGGAATAACTAGTGTTATCAATGCAAAAATTGCTATTGCAAATGACTACATTGAGTTTGTGAGAACTGAAATATTACTCTTTTTGTTTTAGAGGGAAAAGCTGTTTCAGCTTTCCCAGCTTCCCCTTTTAGTTGAATATAGGTTCAGAATCTACAGTTCAAGCCTCCTAGAGCGTGAAGTCCTTGTGGGATGCCAGACATAGGAATTTTTATTTTGTTTGTAATTTTGCAATTC
Organism: Mastomys coucha; assembly: GCF_008632895.1. Taxonomy (NCBI): domain Eukaryota; kingdom Metazoa; phylum Chordata; class Mammalia; order Rodentia; family Muridae; genus Mastomys; species Mastomys coucha. Next base: position 6,587,421 of record NW_022196896.1, read on the forward strand.
TGACGTCATGGTGCTGGCTAATTGAACAAGATTACTTTACCCCTGGGAAGCATGCCACAGCCTAGTTAGTCATCTGGGAAGGTGGTGTTTGTAAAAGATTTCGGCCCTAAGCCCACTGGCCTCTGGGCAATATATTGGAGTACTCTCTTAAGCTTTGTTTTTTGTTTTGTTTGCTTGTTTGTTTAGTGGTCAGCTATTTGTATTTTCTGAAGATCAAAAAACTTAACACTATCAAAGTCAAATACTTGTCTACCACTGGACCTAGCAACAATGCAGACAGGAGTCATCACTGGGCTGTTTTGTTTGTTTTGCTGTCCTGTAGCCCATACTGACCTCCAACCTGCTATGTATCTTGAATGAGCTTGAGCTCCTGCCTCTCAGGCCTGCATTGAGGGTTAGAAAGGACATGAGATTGAGCTGTTTAAAGCTGCTCAAAATGCTCATATTTGCTTCAACAAATTAAATGCTGGAAACTACTTATCAGTTACAGACAGATCCAGCTCTGAGGAAATTCAAGATAATTAGAATAGAATATATACTTCCTCTTTTCTCTGTAATTGAAAATCATATCACTTTAATCACTGGTGTACTGTACATACTGTGTCATCTTGTCAGGACTAAGATGGCAAAAGCATGGGAAAGGTTGGTATTACATTGCTTAGCTTTCGACGTTCTTGGCATTATTGACTCCCAAAGACAGAGTATTTTCCTGAATGCGCTGGCATGTTAGGCAGAATGCAAGAGAGCATTTACCCCTCTGCTAACCACCACATTAATTGCAATGAAAATGTGTACTGTGCGTAAAGAAAAATAAAGTCTCTGAAATAATTTTATCCTCCTGTAGTTAACTCTTGTGTCTTTAGCTCTCTACCTCATTGACTAGCATTAATGAGATTTTAGGAATGTACACGATGGATGAGATGTGAAGAAGTAGCTTCTAAATGAAACCAAAACTAGTAGCCCACTGAAGAGAAGAGGTGAGCCTGAAAGCTCATGCCAGGAGAGCTACTTTATGAGATGCAGCCAAAAGAAAGGATCTGGCTTTAGAGAGGCTGTATATATCAATAATATGTATTCTACAAATTATAATATATTCTATTAATTATAATGTATTCTATCAATTATAATGTATTTACTCTTTCTAAAATTTATTATTATTATATTTTACTTTGGGATTATAATTTAATTGCATTTCTTCCTTCTCTTTCCTCCCATATACCTATCTCTGCTCTCCTTTAAGCATATGGCCTCTTTTTTTCACTAATTATTATTGCGTGCATATACAATAATGTACATACATGTGCATTCCTAAGTGGAACCTCTTCAGTCCATATCATGCTGCCTGGGTGTGTCTTTTCAGGGCTGACCATTTGGCCTTGGATGACTAATTGGTGTGCTCTTCCCTGGGGAAGGCCACCTCTCCAGTTTCCAGCATTCTTTGCTTGATATCCTCAACAACAGGATTTATCTTCCACTCCTGGCAGGGGCAGTAACAAATGGCAACATCAATAGGCTGCATGTTTTGGAAGTCTCTTGGACAGACCTGGCCAACAACACAAAGGAAGCTCTGCCATGTCTGGTATTAGGGTGTTAGTTCGGTGGTCTTTAGTTCTCGGAGAGGACATTATCAGCCCCAATAAGATAAGTTCATTAAAATTATATATGTATATTTATATACAGAATTATGCTTATTATACATTTTTGGTAGTTAATAGTGTGATCCCTTGTGGGGTTTTTTTGACTCCCTTACTTTTATTTTAGCCACCTCCCTCTCTCACCTGTATTTACTTCCTTCCCCTTCCCTAAAAAGCCCCCTATTCCTATTTCCTCTATCAGGTCATTTGCATCCTGCTCACCACACTAGCTTTCTTCCTAACTTCTTCTGTATTAGTCTCCTTCTCTCCCTAAGGATCGTCCACAAAGAGCCCTGTTTCACATTACCCTTAACACTTTGCTTTCTGCTTTCTGTCATTTCCTCTGGCTATGTACTCACATCTGAAGATTTGGAGCTACATACCACCAATAAGAGAGAACATGCTCTTTCTGATTTTCTAATGTAGGCAATTAGAGCTATGAATTTCTCTCACAGGACTGCTTTCAACGTGTTCTAGAGGTTTTGGTATGTTGTTTTCATTTAGTTGCAGGAAGATGTCTTCCTTCCTTCCTTCCTTCCTTCCTTCCTTCCTTCCTTCCTTCCTTCCCTTTTTTTTTTTTTTCAGACTGTGGACATCAACATTGGCCCAGCTGCAGTAGGGCCACAGTCCTACATGGCCCTCAGCAGTGTCATGAGACATAGTGGCCCTTCGAGGAGGTCTAATCTAGAGAGTGGACCATTCCTCATCTTGGGCATTGCCAACCTCTAGGGTGATCCCACATCTGGGCGGCTCGTGAAGAGGCTGAGTCTACATCTGCTGATATCCTGGGCTGCTGTACACTATCCTGCCTCCTGTGGGCAATGGTGTGATCCACCACTAGCCTCAGTCCTCTCCCTCACTGATCACCACTGCCACTTTTCTCCACAACGCACGTGCCACTCCTCTCCTCATCTCCTCTTTCTCTCTCCCTTATCTTTGTCACTTGCTCTCTCCTCACAGTGGTTCATCTACCTAGCTGGCTTCCCTCCTCCAGGACTCAATTATCTTTTTATAATTAAAAAGTTCATTTATTTGTATTGTGTATCATATATCTATCTGTGCATCGTGTGAGTTCATTACCCAGTGAGGCCAGAGGAGGCTTTGCATAGCCTGGAACTGTACTTGCCAACACTTGTTAGTCACCAAGTAAGTGTTGGATATGGGACCCGGTTCTCTGGAGAATAGCCAGTGTTTTGAACTGCTACTCCATCTTTCCAGTTCCCATTCCAACTACCTTTTTTGCACATATCCTTTTACTAGCCAATACATGATAAAAGTTTTCTAAATTAGAGGTAAAATGGTAATAAACATGGTATTGTCTGTCGTACTTCATGGCAAAAACACAGGAAATATACCACATACCAAGAACAGGTCCTCTCTATTATACTGAGTGATACTGTCATTTGTTTCATGTTATTATACATGTAATAATTTACAGTTATTGTAAACACAATAAAGAAAAACATTGCCTTAATCTATTTTATGCTACTACAAAAAAACCCCAAATTGGTAATTTATTAATATAAAGGACCTTACATGTATCTAGATCCTTTTTACATCATCTCAGGAAAAAAATGGCCAAGAGATCCTGTACATAAGAGGAAGCTGGAATCATCTTCCTGTCTAGAATACAACCTGTCCTCAGGATAGATGCTCACATTATCACCTCTTAAAGGTTCCATCTTCCAACATTCTTGCATTGGGGTTTAAGTTTACAGTATTGGAAATTTAGGTCTCACATTGTAGATACAACAGTCATTAACAGCCTAACCAGTTTTCCTTCAACTTTAATTGTCTAAGGAACAAGCTTCCCAAGTTAGATTCTGAATTAAGGTTCAAGTAATGTTTTGAAACTGAGAAAAAAATTAAATAAAATTTCTAAATATCTTAATGTATGTAGCATGTCTACTTGGAGATACAATTCCTGGTAGTCTATATGTCTACCTTTTGGCTAGTGACTTGGCCAGATGGGCAGGCAGAAGAGGTGGTCCCATCATCAGTAGGATGGCCAGGCACTATAAACTACATAGCCCAAATTATGCTAGCCTCTGATTATGGACTGAACTTTGGATCTCCATCCTTTTGTCTTGCAGTTTGCCAAAAAACATATTCACAGTAATCACATTAGAAGCCCTAGGAAAGCCTGTACGAACATTTAAACGTGCACACGTGCTTCCATGGATTTCCATGTTCAAAGCTCTGCCATCCGAATCTTGATGAAGGATGAAGTTTGAAATAGCTTTATTGTTGATTCTTCTCCCCCTTGCTTTAACAACTCCCACAGTGGTAAAAGACTCAGATTCTTCTTAAAACTCCTGTCCTTGAAGGGTGAAGAGTTGAAGCTGTCACCACTTTTATTCATCTTAGTGAAACTGAATTTGTCAAATCTTTTCCTGGAGACAGATTTTAATGAAGATAAAGGGCAAAAGCATGCTGGTCCTCGTGTATGAAGAATAATGGGAGCTGGTTTTTAAAACGACAAACAACAACAATAGCAAACAGCCAACAAGACTGGAAATCCAGGACTAAATGTAATCTTCGGTATTTGCACCATCACCAACCAGGTTACTTTTACCAACTCTAAAATCTAATTAGGTGATATCGGTGGGTCTAGGTGAAGGTTAAATTGCTCCCTTTTTTTTTTTTTTTTTAACAATAGCTGAACAGACAACGCTAGTAAGACTATCATTTCATTATCACTTTTTACAAGACTGGGAAGTGGATCTGTATCAGTTATGCAGCCATTCTGTACCTCGGCTTTAGACTCTCACCTCCAAGTCAGGGTTGCCCACGTTCCTTCATTTTGCCCAGATTTTAAATGGCTGCTCTCCAGATATGTGGCTATGATGTGTTTTCTTTCCAACATGGCAGGTCAGTTCAAATGGGAGTGAGGTGATTTCTGCCACACACACACACATACACACACACACACACACACACACACACACACACACACACACAATGTTTTTTAATGGAATGCATTTTAACTTCTTACCTGCTAGGTTCCAAAGCTGGCTCATTCTTCTGAAGAAGGGGGTGAGAAATAGCTACACTTCTAATGCTGAGGTAGAGGTCATGGGAGCTTTTCAGAAGAGAATCAATGGTTGCTTCAGAACTGTCCTGGCACTCCCTTGAGTACCTGAATCCGAGGAACCTTGGTCTGCTGGTCCTGGTGTGCATTCGGAAAGTTCAGCTAATATTTTTTTTCCCAGCTTGAGTTTACCAAAGACTGAGGAGAAACTTTTTTTTT
>NW_022196896.1:6592314-6666478 GCF_008632895.1 Mastomys coucha
CCTCTGCCTCCCAAGTGCTGGGATTAAAGGCGTGCGCCACCACTGCCTGGCGCATTATTTTTTTTTCTTAAAGAGGACTTATAAAACAAAGTCACTTAGATATAAAAAGACAGAGGAGACAGCTAATTGTTCCATGGAGCACGTTCACTCTTAAAAGGAATTGTAATAATGAGACTAGGAAAAGGTCATCCGGAAAGATAGCACACGATTAAGTAAAGAATTAATCAGTTCTATCCGAACTCTCCCCTTCCACCTTCGTGGTGTAGGCTGCAAAGTGACTTGTGTTAATGAAGCTAGTTAACAAAGGCAAGATCATTTGGGAAAGTCAGAGACTCATTAAGCGGGCTTATATCTGAGGTATTTGAAGATCCAACCCTCACCTGAATGTGTTCTGGAAATGTATATATGTATTTGATCCTGCTGCCTTGGGCTTGTGGAATTACCACACGTGGCTGCCCGTGCTGCAGCTGTCTCCTGTTCTGCATCTCAGAACACCTGGAGTCCTCACACTCCAGTGCTTTTTTTAGAGGGTTCTCATTTTTGGATGACTCTGTGTATACGCCATAAATACTGTAATGCAGGCACCGGATAAGTGCATGGTGAATGGAGGGGTCGTGTCCCTTGCACCTCTCTGAAGAACTTCTTCCAGGACAGCCCCATACAAACAAAACCTTCTGCAAAGTTGAACACAGACACCTATGGATGACCTGATAGAGGGCCACAGAATGTGAGAGCTGGAGAGGAACCTGTGTACTCACCTTCATAGATGAGAACTTGTAGTCCCGAGACAATAATGCGGTATTGCTGACACATGGCTTGGAACCTGAAACAGATTGTACACTTTTCTAGACAGTTACACATGTAGCCTTTGCACAGCGAAGCATTCTGACCTGGGCTGGATGGTTATTGTCATTATTACCATTAATAAACTGGAGCTCAGAGAGAGATTGTGTAGCTTTAAAAAGCATGTGTCATTACCTTGTATTAATCATGTGTAATAATGGGTTTCAATGTGACATTTTCATACACATACCTAAATACATTTTAATAATACTCCTCACTGTTGTGCTCTGTTCCCCTCCTCTCCCATCGATGCTAATCCCCTTCAATCTCACAACAAAAATTAATTACATGTAAATGTTCAAGAAGGGTAACCCCCACCACAGGAGCCCCATCCCGGGCAGAGCTTGTACAGAGGCAGCAGTCATCCTGTCCCAGATGCCAGTGCTCTGCATAGCCTGGCCTCTCTCCCTTCCTTCAGCTCTCACAGATCTTCTAAGTTTTCCATCAGTTCTTTCTTTTTCTGCTACCTTCCCTGGGCACCTGAGGGGGGTTACAGCATGTCCCATTCATGCTTTGGTGTCCAACACCTATTTATTCTCGGTATTGTAAAGAGTTCCGGGTCTCTGGAATTACTACTGAGCACTGCAAGGGCCAAAGGGGACTTATCCGACAGTGAGGACACCAGCTCTAACGTGTGGGAGTAAAGATAGATCATTAGAAAGTAATTTATGATACACATCCTGGCTATTTATCCAAACAACATAGTCTTCCTCATTAGAGTCTCTGAACTCCTCAGCCACAGGTTTCTGATTAAATTTACACCAGCAGATATCAAATCCAATCAGAAAGTAGTTACTCCCGTAGCAGTACCCCATCACTATCCCACCACTATCCCACCAGTGGATTTGTTCTGAGTACTGGTAGGTCCGTGCTGTAGCATGCAGAATCCAGTGCTGGGTTAGACGGGTCATGTCTTTTCTCCCCTAGAGTCTGCAGTACACTTTCTAGAAGGTACTAGGAGGGCTATCCAGCAGGAAGAAGCCTCCAGCCCAGTTCCAACTTGATTTCTCTGCATCTTGTACGCAAAGTATGTGGTAAATTTAGCAATACTGTTTTACTATCTAATTTGGTTGCACAAATCAAGAACAATGACAATTGCCTGTGTATTTTGAGGCATGTCAGAGGCTTCCTCAGCTAATGACTCATAGGGAGGTAACACACTCCTGCTACTGAGACCTTTATTTGATAGCCCATGCCTCCTGAAAGCAGCTTTATATACCCGCGCTGTTTACCTACATTCCAACTCCTTATATATTTTTATTGTTTTATCATGTATCAGTTTTCCTTAAGGCATTTTCATGCATCATTAATTTTGGTTGGCCACTCTCACTCAGCTCCTTTAGCCCAGACCACTCTCACTCAGCTCCTTTAGCCCAGTGCTCGGCTCCCCTCACCACTTCTTTTTTTCATCTTCAACTGTAGATTTGCACTTTTAAATTTTATTTAAAATTTAAAATACCCTCCAGATTATTCAATGTTTGAGAATAAGCCAAGGAGTGGTAATACCAGACACCAAGTACCATCTAGTTAAACCTAAATAGTACACTTTTCTTTATTTGTAAGTGTTTCACAGGGTTGGCTGATGGGCCAAAGCCCAGGAGAATGTGAAGTTGCCTTTGCAAACACTGATCTTCATTGTCCTGCCCTGTGAGATCTGCCTCAGTTCTGTAGGCTCTGAGGGAGCTGGACCTTGTCTACACAAAGCTGTGCCATCTCTCCACTCCGTGGCTTCATACCACCCAACATTCCATGCTGTGCATCCTGATTTATTTGACTCCAAACCTAGAGTCTGACATCTGCCTTCCACCCTTGTTGCTAGCACCACCAGTCCCTGCCTATCCCCAGCTTGAAGCAACTACTCACTCTATTTGCTTCTTTCTTAGATTTTTAAATAAGTGAAGTCATATAATATTCTGATCTTATGATTTTTTGAGGTTTATTTTGTTTGTTTGTATTTTTGCTCTCCCTATTTGCTTTGGCTGTCCTGGAACTTACTATGTAGACCTACAACACACAGAAATTTGCCTGCTTCTACATTCCCAGTGCTGTAATTAGAGATGTATAAGACCACATCTTGTTAGAGGTTCATTCCTCACAAAACATGTTTCAGTCATGTGCTCCTTTCTTGTTTCTAATTAGCAATTCATTAAGTATACCTGCTTATAATAAGAATGCTCATACCTTTTTGACTACTGTATACAGCTTTTAGACTCAATATCAGTCTTCTATTCCCACATGCCCATGTTCCCCAACATACCGTTTGCCTGAAGCAACACTAACTACTTGTAGGTTCTTAGTCTACTGTTCGCTCCAAGTTCCAGTTTTTCTCATCCTGTAGCAATAATGTCACTCTTCATCTGCCTGTGTACTTAGTGCTTCTTCTACATATACCTTGTCAGATCGTGTGCCACATTTTCTTGCTTGAGTCACTTCCTAAAAGCTCCCCTCAAAAACTATGTGCTTTAAGAATGATTCCACAGCTCAGTCATCCTACTTTCATTCTTTGGTGTCCCAGCAGTCTACTTTTCCTCTTCATGTCACAGGATCTAATAAATATTTTACCCCCAGTTTGGTCCTCCCATCTTCCCAGACTATTAGATGACAGGACCTTGAAGAAGAAACTATGCTCTTCTGTCTTTAGTCACCAATACAGGATGATTTGGAGGGAAATGTATAATGTTTGAAATATGAAATGTCTACTTTATGCTGGCCATGGACATAAGTATGCCAAATGATTCTGAAACACATGTAGGAGGAATCAGCACCAGGAACAAGCAACAAAGGTAGGTGCAAGGAATTATTTCCAAGTGCCCTTGCTGTGTGTAGCATTGGTAGACTTGTCTTAGCCTAGGGCACACATTATTATAGGTACTTCAGAGAGTATGGGTTTTCACGAGCTGATTCCTGCTTAACTTGTACTGTGGAAGCCAAAGAGTCCTTTTGTATTATATAATGCATTTATATTTCTTCTATATGAATATTACTGAGGTCCAGACTGAAATCTCCACTCTGTGTCTGAATTGCCCTGGAAAGCAATCTAGGCTCTTCTCTTTCCACCACCACAAGCTCTATCTCAAAAGATGGAAAGGTATAAAGAAACTAATGTCAGCCTGCCTGACATTGAATCCCAGCTTTCCCTCTTAATTGCTGTGCAGCCTCGTGGAAGACACTTTATCTCTCGGCTATCTTGATGTTTTTCATCTGTCTGATGTAGATGTACTTGTGGAATCAGTGGCTTGGTTTTTTTCTCTTAGCTTCACACCCTCTTTAGGCTCTTCTTCATCCTCTGCTTTAGGATGCTGTCTCTGGGATGCATCTCCTTAGTTGTCCTCCCCTCTGCTAAGTTCTGTTCCTAGACTGCACCAGAGGGACTAGAGATAGAAGAATGCTGATACCTCTCTATTTCCTATCCATATTTAATTACTTCAAACTAGTGATTTTCTTCAACATGGAATTGTCATTTTATCCAACACCCCCCTCAACACACACTGTACAATACAACAGACATGACCTCTTTGAATTTAACCAGAAACATGTACAGGCTAGTCACACAAGACTCCTTCCTACCATTTTCCTGCAATCATAAATTCTTCAGCATTTGTTCAAGCACAAAATTCTTGGTCACATGATCAGCATTATAGATGTGACTTATTTACTATGATAGTAGCTTTCCTGTTACTTAGACTATCAATAATAATTGCAGACATTAACAACAACAGCAAGCCCCCCCCCCTTCCATGAGAACATACACTGCTAGAGGAAGTCTTTGCTCATGAGTTGTCTGCAGTGATCTTCAAAGCAGCCAGATGAGCAAATCTGGAGAAATGATCTTTCTGGATTTGACTTTTCCTGAATTCAGTATTGATCATTATCAGAATTTAGATGTGTATCTTCCCTTTGTCCAGGCTTTCTGTAGTTCGTGTACTGTCTCCTTTAAATATGTAATCCTCATGGTTTCTGTTATACATCCCAGTGCATACCATGATAACGCATGAGGACTTCTCATTTGAGTCCTCACTCCTTCTTTCTTAGAAGAGGTGCACGTAAGGTACTTAAGGGCTCCAGGAAAATGTGGAACAGAGAAGGAGTTGATATCTGCCTCTCCTTTGCCTGGGAAATTTGCCTTGTTTATAATCCACCAGCCAAAAATAAATGCAGGGGATTGCTTTAGTACTATTAGTAAATGTGTCGGCATGGTCCTTTGAAAGTTATACTAAATCATTTCATCAAAATTAGTTCTGCCTTCATAGATACATCTGTAGTGGTGCATTTAAGCATTTCCTTTCCTTAGGAAACTAGACTTTTCTGGCTTTTTTTTCACATCTGCTCCTGCAATTGAGCTAACTGTAAGCTTAGAAGGTAATAAGAATAAAATAAAACTAACCCAAAGCAAGAATTTTTCCATAATGATTTATATTCCATAAAGTGTGAACACACACATCTAGATAGGAATAGAGGAGGAAGACCTTTTAAAATATTATTCCTTTTGTTAGAAAGGAAATTTACCATCAGTGAACTTCACAGAGCTCTTTGCTTTTGTTTTTGTAATTTAATTGTCAGGGAAGTTGGAAATGAGCAATCGCCCTACTCTGATTTAAATTAATAATTTTTTATTTATTCATGCAATGATTTTTCTTTTGTTCTCATTGGAAGTAGATCTTTTGTGGCATTTCCATTTTATTTTCTGTATGTTGCCTAGGCATGTGCCTTTTGGTTCTCTGTGGAAGTGTGCCAACTCCCTCCCTCTGTCTGTTCATATTTAATTAACCAACTACCTTATAATTAAAATCACTCCAACTGTTAAGGAATTACTGTCTGGCACTTGTTAGTTCTTTCCTTATGTGTACATTACATTTGATTAACCTCTGGAGTTTTCTTTATAAGCGATTTTTAATCTATTTCTCAAAACAATGGTGACAGTGTACACAAATGCATAGTTATGAATTAGTTTTGGAAAACGGAAAAGAACTGGCGAAGAAAGGGACATGGGAATCTGGAAGACAAATAAATGGTTTGGTAAGTGCTCAGGGACTGTTAATTTCAATGCTAGTAAAACTGAAGGTGTCTCATTATTACACAGCAGACAACTGCACTATGGGTGTGAGAGTATTAAAGATATTAGGTCATTTATGATATTTTTCTTGAGGTTATGTGCACACACAATTGGAATCTGTTGATATTCTTTCCCTGTCCTTGTTGACATTTTCAATATGTCTGAGGTATCATTGTGATGGCTGTCATTCTTCCAAATGTTTGATGAAATCCTCCCTGGAGCCCATCTGTGAACTGCTTTAATCAGATGGGAGGGTCAGAACTCCACAACACACTAAATTGAACTTGAATAAAGCAACCCACCTTCCACAGTTGAACTCACATTCTTGATTTTCTCTCGTCTGTCCCAGTATCAGTACTATGTGAAAAGAATATCCCTTTGTTCCTTTTGCTCAGATTGCACGTCTTCGGATCTGTTACTGCTCATCCCAAAGAACCAAGTGCTTGTCCGGAGAGTATGCTGTCCACACAGAGAATACCTGAGGCTACCCACATCTTTCTTTCCCTCTCCCACACTTGGAAGATGTAGAACTGATGTTAAAGAAGTCTGATTCAGGTTTATAAAGAACCGTAGTATAAAACACGTCAGACCTGATCCTTTCAACGGACTCATGTTGACATCTGTTTCCCATTCCTAAGTCCTTTCTCTTTAGACCCTTCAAAAAGTTCATCTAAAAATTATAAGTTAAAAAAAACCTATTGTTTAAGAAATACTTCTTTTCTTGTTGAAAATGAAGACAAACAAATACTATAAATTGTGAGGAAGAAGTAGAAGCTCTATGTTGCTAATTCAGTGGTTAAGATGATTTAAATATTTTGCAAATTGGTTACAGATGAAAACCTTCTTAAGTATGTTTCTTGGGTTGTCATTTGTTGTGTTTAATGATCACTTTGAGGGATAATCACACTTCCATGTAGATCTCTTGAAACCATTGCTCAGTTATTGCATAAAAACTATTTTACTAGAAAGGCAAAAGGACTGTTATGCATAAACAGTGAAATATGTTGAAAGATGGGAGTGGCAAAGGGCCAGAGAAGGTACTCTGGGCATGAGCAACCAATTGCGGTTAGCTGCAATGCTATCACACCATTGCAAAGGAATTTTAAGGGTTCCAGGCTCAAGTCATTTTTTTTTGGAAGACAACATAAATAATATTGATTGAGATTATCATTTTAAAGAACTGATATTTATAAAGGATATGGGATGGGGTTTATATTTCTAGATATCTTGGAATTTTATTTCTGGATATTTACTTTTGAAAAGACTTTTTCTCCTCACTTGGGAATATTTCTCCCATTAGACATTTTTTTTTAAATTTATTTTTATTAGATATTTTCTTTATTTACATTTCAAATGACATCCCCTTTCCTGGTTTCCTCTCTGATAAAACCCCTATTCCCTCCCCCCTCCTCCTGCTCACCAACCCACCCTCTCCCACTTCCTGGCCCTGGTATTCTCCTATACTGGGGCATAGAGCCTTCATAGGACCAAGGGCCTCTCCTCCCATTGATGACTGACTTGGCCATCCTCTGCTATACATATATGCAGCTGAGGCAATGAGTCCTACCATGTGTACTCTCTGGTTGGTTGTTTAGTCCCTGGGAGCTCTGAGGGTACTAGTTAGTTCATATTGTTGTTCCTCCTAAGGGGCTGCAAACCCCTTCAGCTTCTTGGGTCCTTTCTCTAGCTCCTTCATTGGGAACCCTGTCCTCAGTCCAATGGATGGCTGTGAGCCTCTACTTCTGTATTAGTCAGGTACTGACAGAGCCTCTCAGGAGACAGCTATATCAGGCTCCTGTCAGCCAGCACATGCTTGCATCCATCCACATTAGTGTCTGGGTTTTGTGATTAAATATTGGAAGGATTCCCAGGTGGAGCTGTCTATGGATTGTCTTTCCTTCAGTCTCTGCTCCATTCTTTGTCTCTGCAACTCCTCCCATGGGTATTTTGTTCCCCCTTCTAAGAAGTATCCACACTTGGTCTTCCTTCTTCTTGAGTCTCTTGTGGCTTGTGGATTGTATCTGGGGTATTCCAAGCTTCTGGACTAATATCCACTTATCAGTGAGTGCATACCCTGTGTGTTCTTACATTATTGGGTTACCTCACTCAAGATGATATTCTCCAGATCCATCCATTTCCCTAAGAATTTCATAAATTCATTGTTTTTAATAGCTGAGTAGTACTCCATTGTGTAGATGTACCACATTTTCTGTGTCCATTCCTCTGTTGAGTCCTTTCCAGCTTCTGGCTATTATAATAAGGCTGCTATGAGCATAGTGGAGCATGTGTCCTTATTACATGCTGGAGTATCTTCTGGGTATATGTCCAGGAATGGTATAGCTGGGTCCTCAGGTAGTACTATGTCCAATTTCCTGAGGAACTGCCAAACTGATTTCCAGAGTGGTTGTACCAGTGGTTGTACCCACCAGTAATGAAGAAATGTTCCTCTTTCTGCACAACCTTGCCAGCATCTACTGTCACCTGAGTTTTTGATCTTAGCCATTATGACTGGTGTGAGGTAGAATCTTAGGGTTGTTTTGATTTGCATTTCCCTGATGACTAAGGATGTTGAACATTTCTTTAGGTACTTCTTGGCCATTTGGTATTCTGCAGTTGAGAATTCTTTGTTTAGCTTTGTACCCCACTTTTAATAGGGTTATTTGGTTTTCTGGAGTCTAACTTCTTGAGTTCTGTGTATATATTGGATATTAGCCCTCTATCGATATAGGATTGGTAAATCAATCTGTTGGTTGCCATTTTGTCCTATTGACAGTATCCTTTGTCTTACAGAAGCTTTGTAATTTTATGAGGACCCCTTTGTCAATTCTTGATCTTAGAGCATAAGCTATTGGTGTTCTGTTTAGGCTTCTTCATGTAAGGATTCTAGATACATTTACAATTTCTGCAATAGCTAATGCTTGGGCAACATTGAGGTTAAAGAGCTAACAGACTGTAAGATCCAGAGGATCAGGGTGTGAGATTGTGTCTTCCAGTAATATCAAAATGTACACTAACTAATAAATTCTCACTGACATGACTCCCTATGTTGGTGAGTGACAAGGATGATACCAATGGACATGTCAAGCTGGACTGGAAAAACTCATGAGGCCTCAACCTCATAGAAAGGACTAGAAGCAACTAAGGAATTCTGGGAATGCAAGAGGTTTTATCTTCAGGGAAGAGCATACCAATTGATTGTCTAGTGCCAAATGATCAGTACTGAAAATATACATATGGGTAGCATTATATAGAGTGAACTGGTTATATTTATGAATTATACACATATAATTATATACATATACATTATATACATATATACATGCAATAATAATTAGTTTAAAAAGCAAAAAGAAGAAGTTGTGAATTTGAAGGAGAGCAGGGAAGAATTGGAGGGAGGAAAGGGAAGGGAGAAATCTAATCAAATTACAATATCAAAATGTTTTTAATGAAAATCCCAAAATGTCTGCTTGGAATAAGTATCTGCCCCAATATTGAGAGTAGAATGGTGGAATACCAGGATTTCCTGCCATAATGACTTTCAGTAAACTTGGAGTAATGAAGAAGAGTATTAGCCCTTTGAATCTTGAGGAACCGGAGGGATAACATGCCAATATATTCTCTTTAAGTTATTGTAATGTCTTAATAATTAATCATCAAATACCAATTTTCCTGGGATTTTGGAGATGGCATTTATAATTGCAGGTGTAGAGATCAGAGGATAACTTTTTGGAATTGGTTCTCTCTTCTTCTTCTGTAATGAATCAAATTGAAGTCATCATGCTTGGTCTCAATTGGGCCACCTTGCTGGTCTCTTACTGTGCTTTAAATATTCAACGACTATGTTTTTGTTTTTTTCAGCTAAGTTACCACTACTTGATATCCCTTCAAACAGTTCAGTGCCCACCTTCCCTGAATGCTTTGTCAAGAACGTTAGTGTCCTAATTATTCTCTAGTGTCCTATATTATTCTACATAATATTGTATATTATGACTCTCTGTGAACCATTCACACCTCACTAAAATTTTCCTGTATTATCACATGTATTAACCGTAAGAGGCCATGAGCTTCATTTTGGGTGTAAGATGATTGGATCCTGTTATTTTAAATACCTTATTTTCTTCCTCTTTTGTTCTTCTACTGGATTCCTTTTCTAAAGGCACTACTACTTCATTTTTCAAACAGTTTCCTTTGTAAATCTAACTTTAAAGTCATCAGAGTGCTTTACATATACCAAGCTACAGTGCCAGTTTCTTCAAGAACATCTATACATAATGTAATGTCTCCATCAGATGTTAGGATGTCTGGTTGATTTAGTAGCAGTAACCTTTTAGGTTAGTGATTCTCTGCCTTCCTTATACTGTGACACTTTAATACAGTTCGCCATGCTGTGGTGACCCCCAGCATAAGATTATCTTTGTTGCTACTTCATCACTGTAATTTTGCTTCTGTTATGAATCGTAACTTAAATATCCATGTATCCTTAGAGGGCTTATGACATGTAAGTTGAGAAAGCTTGCTTTAGATGATTCACAGTAGAAGCCATGTATATCTTAGAAAGGATGTAGGGAGAGTATACGTGTAGGGTGGGTCTGCTTTCTCTTTTTAAAAATACACCAAGTCCATTTTCTCCATAATATTAACCATAATGAATGACGTTTAGCTGGTAGAAATGCAAAAGATACAGTATGAAGCCCTTGAGGGGCACAGATACAGAAAGAATAAGCAGCTGCTTCAGAGCAAGGAGTGGGATGCTAACTGGGATAGAGAGAACTGCTTATGGGAGCTGAATATTATTATTTTGTGGCATTAAGTTGTTATCTTTGCAACTGCCATAAATAGGACACATTTATAAATATGTATCTGTGAGCATGTCATTGGGGAAACTAAAATATGGTCTAAATGAGTTAGACTGTCATAGTTATTCTGTGACTATGGGAATAATTAATTCTCAATATGCAGATTTTTGGTTTCTCTGGGCTGGCATCACAGTTTTGGGTCATCTCTAGCCAGCTAGTATGTATTCTAAGGACATAAATCAAGGTTACTGAGAGAGAATACTGTAGAAAGACAAATCTTTAAGTAAGGAAAGGTCATTTAATCACTCCAACATAAAAAATAATATTTATTTATTTTTTTTCCAATTCATTTTTATTTTTATTTTTTTTCAGATATTTTCTTTATTTACATGTAAATTTCTTCATTCCCAGTTTCCCCTCCAAAAAACAAAGAAACAAACAAAAAGAACAAAAACAAATCCTTGTTGCCTCCCCCTTCCCCATGCCTGCCACCCCGCCCCCTCCTACTTTCTGGCCCTGGCATTCCCCTACACTGGGGCACAGAACCTTCACAGGGCCGAGGTCCTCTCCTCCTATTGATGATAGAATTTGCAATCCTCTACTATACACATGCTGCCTGAACAATCAGACCCCTCCATGTGCAGTCCTTGGTTGGTGGTTGAGACCCTGGGAGCTCTGAGGGTACTAGTTAGTTCATATTGTTGTTCATCCTAAGGGGCTGCAATATATCATCAAACATTATTGTCCAAGAAGTGAGAGAAATCAATGTGGTGTCAAACTTTTCTGCCTTCTCTTTAACATCTCTTCTATCCAAGAATAGACTATCAATCACAGCCCTTCCAAGACAGAGCTCATCTCTAACTTGAATCTTTAGGCATCCAAGCATCTTTGGCCACTAGTGACCAGAGCTCATAGGTGGAGGAGTGAGACTGGAAGATTAGATGGCTATTGGTAAGCAGCTATACTTTTTAAAGAATTTGGGTTCCTTGTTTGAATGAAAAAACCCCTTTGATGGAAAAACTTGAAAGGATTTAAAGGCAGTATTTTTATTGGTTGTTGAAATCTGTTCCTTCCCTTATGACCTTACACAATGCATAGGAGAATTTTTTTTTTTTTTACTGAAATCCTGGAAATGGGAAAACATGTCTTTTTTATTTTATTGTATAAGTCAATTTTATACTTACCATTATTTCTGAATGTATTTGATTTAAATCTAAATGAAAGATTATATTTTACATGTATTTCTGTTCTAGTTCACTTCTTTGTTGAGGTGATAAAATACTGACCAAAAAAAATATTGAAAAGAAAGGAGTGTATTTAACTCATAGGTTACAGCCCACCATCTAAGGAACCTGAGGTAGAAACACTAGGAGCTAAAGCAGAGACCATGGAGGAACACTGCTTACTTGTTTGCTTCCAGACTTCTGTTCAATTGCCTTTCTTATACTTCCCAGGACCATCTGCCCAGGAAGAGCACAGCTTAGACTGGGCTGGGCCTTCCTACACCAATCAGCCATCAAGTAAATGCTCCATAGACACACCTACAGTCCTTCCCAGGGGAGGTGATTCTTTGATTCAGTTTCTCTCTTCCCAGATGTGTCAAGTTAACATCAAAACTAATAAAACTAAAGTATAATTTGTATACAAGATAACTTTCATGAAGACTTGAGTTTGATCCCCAAAGCCCACAGAAAACCCAGGAATACACATATTTTCTTTTATATGTGGATTTTAGGTTCAAATTTTTAGCTCTGTTTGTATAAACTGGAATGTTTACAGAACACTAGAAGTAAGGAAAAGACTATAGTGAAGGAGTGGTACAAAGGCCTTAAAGAGCTTAGAAGTAGTAGAATAAATGCTACAAAAACAGGAGGGATGCTGGAGATGACAATGTTTAAACAAGGATGGGGTGGATGTAGAGAAAGAGATAGGGTTGGAGGAGTTACCCAAACTAAATATGTATGCAGAAGCCACACATATATCCTCTTTATAAACTATTTATAGTAACAACAACAACAACAACAACAACAACAACAACAATGAACTAAACAGACATTGAGTAGAGGTACTGTGAATGGGTGGATAATGCTAATCCCAGAAACCACGTGTTATTAAATAAAAGTTCTAGTACCAGGTATGGCACACCTCTCCAAGAGTTGTTGTCTAGGAAGGCCCCAGAGGCTCTCCAAACCTTACAAAATATGGCCGTTGTCAATGATTTCCCACCAGATATGGATAATAAGACCCTGTTGCTGACAAAAATACAAAATTCTTTAACAGAATATACAGCTACCCTTCTAGAATTGGGCTAGAAGTTTCCTCCATCTGGCTAGCCTACCGAGTGTCAGAAGTTGTAATGTGGGAGGCTAGATGATAAAGAATAGCAACGGGATCTTTCCGATCTTTGTGCATTGCGTGCTACAATGTCAACTGCCAGGCAAGAAGCAGTTACTGGTGAGACAGTGGCACAAGTTATGGGGGTAACTAATTTCTGATCATATCTGAGGGCAATGGCTACTCAGCTCTACTGGAGGGGGAAAAGTCATTATCTTCAGGCCTGTAGCCACTGGTGAGTTACTCATGCTCACTGAATGGGTTTACACTCACGTTCATGTGAGCAGCTCTCCTTAAACTCAATAGACCCAAATAACAAATAAAAAAAGAACACACAAAAGTGGGATAGGTTAGTGAGAGAGAGGGGGGAGAATGGTGTGAGTAGGAGAGGGACCAGAGACAATAGGAGGGTGAGTGTTAGCAAAACATATTATATAAAATGTTTGACATTGTCAGATATTTTAAAAAAATCTAGGTGTGTGACAAGCAATTGTTATCCCAGTGATGGGGAAACAGAAATTTGGATTCCTGAGGCTTGCAGGCTATCAAATCTAGTCTATTTAGTGAGTTCTAGGCCAGTTAAGAGACTCAGTTTATTGTCCTCTGGTCTGTCTCATACATTCATGCACACATGTGTACACACACACACATACACACACACATACACACATATACACAAAATTTGTACAACAGAAACCATCTAAATATTCACATCTTTCAACAAAATTTATAAATATGTAAATATATTCGGGTATCATGGCCCAACTGATATTTTTTCAGTAGCATGTTTATTTCTAAAGTTTCTCATTTTACATTTAGTTGAGTACCTACACGCATTTAAAAGCATTTATTTAAAATCAGTAAAATGCCATTAGCAACATTAGCAGGAAAAGCATATTTTTACAATAAGTTAATGATTTGTCATCCTATCTGTGTGAGCTTGCTTTTTATTTAAAGCAAATATAATGGCTCAAACTGGTACCAGTGACCATGTCCTTGTGCAGATTGTATGGGGTACTCAGTCGGAAATAATAAACTGAGAAACTTTAAAAAATATTATTAGGTTCATAGTCTATTTTCTTACAACAGAAACTGATTAATTTGGTGACATTAAGTGTTACCACAAAACTGTAGTAAATGGAAGAGAAGAAAGAAACTTATTGGCTGGGCTTTACTTCCAGATAAAATCAATAATATTTGTTCTGAGATACTTATAGAACTTATTATTATTGTTATTGTCATTATTATTATTATTATTTGCTTAAGCTATTTTGATAAAAATAACAACAGTTAGGATGTGTTAGTGTTGAGAAGTGGATGGGTGAACTGTGGATAGATGGTCTGTGGATAGATGAATTGGCAGGTGAGTGGGCTCCATGTAGGTAGGGGCTGCTTCTTAGGTTTGGCCTGGGTTCTCTACTCAGTGAGGGCACTGAAGATGGGCAACTCCGTGCCTTGTTTGAGAAACAGAGCCAGTCACTTGGTTGAAGCCTCCAGCTTGCACTCAGAGTTGAGACTGCTTGGAAATAAATCTGTAAGGAAGCTCATGGGCACCTTTCATTTTCAGACTTTGTCTAAAGGAAAGAAGAAAACCAAAGCTAACTTTAAGACCCATCTTTTCCTGTAACTGTGCTGCAGTGAGAGCATTGCTCTTTTCAAAGACAAGGCTAGCATGTTAGTTTTATGAAGGAATTGAATTGTAATGGAGTGTGTTGCCTGCTGCAACCCACCAGCTTCTGTAAGGAAATCATTTAAGCAGACATAGCATCTATCACATAACCCTCTTCTCTTCCACACAGTTGGTAGGTGTGTGCCACCATTACCCCAAAGGCCTGGCAGTTTTTGAGCTAGCCAGCCATCTCTGAAATCACTGGCACTGACGTGTGCACAAAGTCACACATGCAAGGGACTAAGTTACATGTTAAGAAACTGTTGTCCACTTGAATAAAAATATACCAGTAGGGCTGGAAATTGTGACACATTTCATAGAGTACTTATCTAGCTTTTAAAATGTACTGGGTTTGCTTCTCATCACCACATAGGCTAGGCATAGTTGTGTGGGCCTGTAATATCAGCACTTGAGGGTTGGAAGCAACAGAATCAGAAGTTCAAGGTCCCTTATCTACATAGAGAATTGGAAGCCACTCTTGGATACACAAGACCCTGTATGAAAAGAAAAGAAAGGAAGAAAGAAGTTAGCAAGCAATGCCCAAAACTGATCATCAGGGAGGACCAAAAGAAAACTGTCTAAAAGCAGTTTCCTATTGTCCTGAAAATAAGATAAACTTATTGCCACACAATTGGAAGACTAAACTCAAATGTAATTTGATAGGCTGTGACCAAGTTGACAGAGCTGTACTTGCCCTGCAGTTTGTTGAAGTGATCTACCCCCTTTCCTTTCCAGATTTTTGGATGGTATTCCTGCCATCCCTTGGCTAATAGCCCCTTCTTCCATCTTCAAATCTCACTTCCATAATTTAGTCACCTTTGCTTTTCTGAGCTTTGGCTTCCCTCTTGTGAGAATCCCTATGATCATTTGGACCCAGCTGTATAATCTCAAGCAATTCCCTCATCACAGTCTCTTCATACTGATTACACTGGACTACTCTCCTCTGCCATGTAAGGTCACACTAGGAGGTGAGCATCTCACTCTTGTTACTGTAGATGTTGGGAAGATTCAAGCAAAGTTATGATTGTGAGTAAGCCATAACATCTGAGATGAGTGGCCCATGTTGAAGAGTAGTGGTATCCAGGGCAAGACAGGGGTAGATAGATTTGATGGGGATCACTGGGCTCCTGTGGCTATGGCATCTGAAGCTATAGAAATATGCCCGGTTGCTACAGAGGCTTGAATGTCAGCTTATCTATTGTGAACATCCTGAAAATCAGCACAGCTGGAAGCACCATCAGGCCTGAATTTTATACACAAGAGGAAGAACACTGTTTCTAAAACTTTCCCGGTGAAAGTTGGTGGTATGAAAATAAATATTTACTGATGTCCTAGGCACATTATATTGAAAGGTCACTTTCTAGGGAATAGTATTTTTGTGTTTTGAATTTTAAGTCTGAACTTACATCATATTTTAGAAAGAGTCATGGCTACACAAAAGAAAATTTGCCACTACCTAGCTTTCAGATCTTCCTACCTGGCTGTAAGACTTGGAATGTCTAGGGACTTGGGAGAAGTCTTGGACCCGATGATGCTTTTTGCTTTGCTTGGAGGTTGTAGGGTTGCCATCTCAACTTGCCAGAAACAGATAAAAGTGAAAGTCCTTTGAAACAATCAGGGTCTCGTCATAAAGACTGAAAGACACTGAAGAATGGCAGATAGAGTTTCAGAATTTTAGCTTATGGGAAGATCTCTTATAAAATGAAGCAATTGTTTGTGATAAATAATAAGAGGTCCCTTGGAGATACTACAGTTCTACAAAAGAAGTCAGGGTTGTGGACAGATGAACTCACAAATTAGAGTAAGAAAGAAATGATTAAAGGGGCTCAGAATGGCAGTCGGATTTGACTTATGGCATTCAGTCATTTGTGTATGGGATTTGTAGCTGGAGCTTTGTTTGAGTAACAAGTCTTACGGTTCTTTTACCAGTGGCTGGAATAATGAACATTGTCAGTTTTCTCCAGCAAGTGAGTTTGAATCGACTTAAGTGATGCTTTTTTATATCTAACAAAACGCTTGAGCTCCCAATGGCTCTCATTTGCCTGCATTTTCAACTTGAAAGAGAATGAGAGACATCAGAATGAATGACACTATGTGCTTCATCCAAACTGGAAAGGAGAGAGGCATCTGGAGACGAACAGGACAGTTCCCTTCTCCTCCAGGCAGAACAAAGTCCTCTGTCTTTCCCTGCTTGAGAAAACAGGCATCTGGGATTCTCTGTGAGCATGAAGACGGAGAGCTCAAGGCGTCAGGCAAAATGGGGCTTAGCACGGAAAATCTGTGATGAAAATCCTAGAATTTACATAAAAACTCCTGACAGAATCTTGGCATTAAGCAAAATGTCCAGCTGAGTGAAGGAAGCAGGCAGAAGGCTCTTCAGCAGAAAGGGAAGCCTGGGAATCTAACGTTCTTAGAGTAGCCTAACAGCCCAAGGTTACACTTGGAAGAAAAACCTTTACTTTACAGATGCTAAGGGGACATTGTGGTGGAGACTTACTTCAGCGAGTGGTGTAATTCTTCTGTATATAAATCACATATCTTTCTAGGTACTAGGAACACTGCTGACACTGAAAACATCATGTCAACATCCTGTTCTTTCATGTACCTCAGGAAAAGTCAATGACCCAGTTTTTTCATAGTATTATGGACGGAACTATTGTGTTCTCTGAAGTTCTTATGTTGAAGCAGGTCCACCGTGGCATAGTTGCAAGTGAGTCCTCTGAGAAAGTAATTACAGTTAAATAAGTGGGGGTGAGAAGTCAGATGATCCTTTGTGGTATATTGTTATGTGAAAATGGCCCGTTTGCACTCTACTCTGAGAGCCATCACTGGTATCTTCCAGACACTACCTTGATCTTCCAGCTTCTACAATGGTAACAATAGCCTTTTCTATTGTGTTAGGCAGTAGTCAGTCTGTGGAATTTCTTATAGTAGGCTTAACATCTTAAGGCTGTGAGTTCCTCAACTTGCTCCCAGATGTAGACACAAAAGTGTGGTGAGTAATTGGGAGCTCATTTTGAATGGGAGTTTTCATATGTGGTTCTTTTCTTTTTTATATGTGATTTTGTCCTTATGCTCACAGATAAGCACAGTGCTCATCCCCCACCAAGGAAACTTCTCTTTGCAACAAATACAGAAAATTACGATTGATCAAAATGTGAAGTTGTCAGACTCAGTCCAAACAGATAGAAATACAAATCAACTTCTGTACTATAGCCTACAGATCATTGTGGGAAATGGCCTGGAAAGATTGCTAGGAGCCAGAGAGTCAGTGGGCATGACACTCAAGAAGCCCATACTCAGAGTTACACTTGTCACCAAATAGTGATGGGTGTGCAAAAGACACCCAGAGCCCCACCCACTGCTATGCAACATGGGCTAAGATACTCAGTGGTGCCACTATGATAAGCAAGTATGTGGTAGAGAGATGAGGGGGGAGGGAGGGAGAGGGAGAGAGAGAGAGGGTCCGTGTGTGTACTATGAAGAGAGGAAGGACTGGAGGTTCTAGGGTGGTGAGGATCAACCTGGTGTGAGTCATCTATGTGACTTCTTCAGGCCATGGTGAAGTCCCAATCTGTGCTGCCACTGGAGGCTATATCTGGGTCCACGGCCCTACAGCAGCCCAAGTCTGTGTTGATGTCCATGGCCCATGCTAATACCAAAACCATGTGGATATTTCAGGTCTGGGCTTCCTCCTGAAGCCATCTTGATGTCTGAGGTTCTGTACAGAGTTGTCGACAGGCTTCACGAGCTGAGGTACTTGGGAGAGTTGGTCTTTCCCTTGCCTGGGCAGTGTGGAAGAGCTGACCTCCAAGGGAGAGAGAGAGAGAAAGAGAGAGAGAGAGAGAGAGAGAGAGAGAGAGAGAGAGAGAGAGAGAGAGCCAGCACTTCCCCTCATCAGCCATATAGTGATACTGGTTGGGAGAAAGGTCGACCCTCACAGCCCCTTCCCACCTGCAGCAGGCAGCAGGCAGGAGAACTCACCTACCCTCTTTCATGGGCAGCAAAGTTGAGCTGGGCCCTGTAAGGGCAGGCAAAGGAGAACCGGTTCACAAGGTATGAGAGCACGAGAGCTAGCCCTGTCCTTAGCAAGGGTTATTTCAATTTTGGGCAAGAGGGTATGCTGGGTGACAAACTATGGCACAGCACAGCTTCCACAGTGAGACTTTATTTATTTATTTATTTGCTATTTCTCTCTTTTTTTGTTATATTTAATTTTTGTTTTCCTTTTTTAGGGGTGGTTGCAAGGGGCACAGATGGATATGGAGGGATGGGAAAATGAGTGGGATTGAGGTGCATGATGTGAAATTCACAAAGAACCAATAAAAAGTTAAAAAAAAAAAGAACCAGATATTCAGGGACTTTTCTATAGCACTGTATCTCCTTGAAATATTAGAATGTATACATATACAATGTCACCAACATGACTGGCTAAACACCACCCGGACAGGGATGACACCAAAAGACACGTGAAGATGGAAGGAGGAGTCTCATCACAACCCTAGGTGAAGAACTACAGGCAACTCAGAAGTGTTGAGAGAAGAAGAAATAACCCTCCTCAGGGGAGAGCATCCCAATTACCAAAGAGTTACCTTTTGGTCATCCCTAAAATCCATATATTTGTGAGTAACATTATATGGACTGAGCAGGTTATATTTGTCTATTTAAGGATAGATGTGTGCATGTGATCTTGTGTATATCAGCATTTGTGTGTGTATCTGCATTTAGAAACAAAAAAATCTGAATTTAAAAGAGTTCAGTGGTGTGTATCTTTCTCTCTCTCTCTTTCTCTCTCTCTCTCTCTCTCTGTATGTGTGTGTGTTAACATGGGAACATTTAGATGAAAAAAGGAAAAGAATAAATAATATAATTACGTTATAATTTCAAAAAATAAAAATAGCTGGATCTAAATAAGATTGATTAATTTACAATCAGATAAAATATAGTAAATGTCAGGCACCTGGAAAATGTAATAGATAGGACAGCAAATCTATTTTTGCTTATGATTTACTTATGCTTGAAATTTCATATGTTTTTCTTCCCTATTTTTTTATTAGAACTGCAGAAATAAGAAGTATGTATGGCCACACGCTGGATCTCCTTTACGGTTCATGGGGTGTCTCTGAAAACTGGGTATATAAAATGGGAGGATTCTCTAAGGTGAGAACCTTCAGAGAGAAAGGCTTAAATGGAGCACAAGTCATCCAAGCAGTGTGTTTTTGTTTTGGAGATAGGCACACGGAAGTGTGCATGGCCTTGTAACCAAGAGGCAGCCCTGAGGCCTTGAGCATTGTTTATAACCCTTCAGCAGTGTCTATATTTTATTTCAAGAATCCTAGGTAATAGCAACAAGATATTTTGCTAACTTGATACCTGTGTTTGCCAGATATCACTGCTAATGTGGACAGCCTTCAAGAAATTCCCTTTTAACTTTCAGCCAGACATTTCATCATTGGCCTGCAAGTCACTAATATTGATGCAACCCACCTTCCTGTTCATGGCATCATCCTTACTTCCTGCTATCTGATGACACTTCTTCAGCGTACCTTTCTCTCCCTCCAGCACGTGCCTTGTACTGGTAGCTATTAAGTTATCTACCATCCCTTCATCATGTCTCGATTTCTCTCCTCTCCCTCTAGTCTTCTCCTAAATACTGTCTGTATACCAATCAAGGCATGGCATTCTTGGGGTTGCTTATTGTACCAGTATAAGACTGAATCCCAGTTCACACTCTTAAGAAATACAATCTGCCAGCGATGATCTGTTGTTTAAGTCAGTCAAGAATGCTATCCTTCTTCCCTAGCTGTATGTTAGGCAATTGTTCTGTGCCTCATGGTGTCCCTCAGAGACTCCTTTGAGAAATTTAGTGTCACCACACATAGCAAGGCTTCATTACCTCTCAGTTTAAGTGTAACCAGAAAGTGGGTCACTTATTCCCTTTTTTTTGGCCTAGAAACTGTCAGGCCACATTGATGGGCTCAGTCTAGGGACAGGTCCTGTAATGACATTTAGAAGTTGTCCGAGTCGAGTGAAACACGGCTTAACTACTGGCTAAAGTATCTGTTCTGACCAAAGAGTCAGTTAATTTCCAGAAAGATTAAGTTATCCCTCTATTCACAAATGCCCGAAATTCACTGGCCATCTGGGGTTCCTGTATCCTCATATAAGAGACCCCAGATGGGTTGTAAATCCATCTCTGTGGGTTATATAGTACAGTCGCTCCCAGTCCTCCTGCTTTCCCTGGTAGCATCTGATAGTATGGCCATGATGAGGTTAATTTATGTGGTTTGATGCATTTTATCATCTGTCACTTGTGCAGCTCTGGCTGTGCCATCTGGTGTCTCAGAGGCAGTTTCAGGAGGCAGCATGCATAACAAGGTATCTGCATTTGTGAATTCTTTCGAGCATTTGTAGGTAGTAGCGAAAAGATATTTTGAGAAGCTGGTGTCTGCCTGTGCTGTGGACCACTATTAACATGGGCAATTTGACATGAGGTTTGGACAAAGCCTGCTGTATTTTGAGGGAAAACATTTCTGAATTAGTCTGCAATCACCAATATTGATGGATCCTATTTATTTCAAGACCCTGAATATCTCCATCAGGCTAAGAATATCTTACTGAGCTCTTGTGCAAATCAGAAAAAGGCAGAGACAATGGCTTTACTCTCAAACATGATGGATGATGAGATGGAACAGCATATACTAGCACGAAAAATGGTTTAAATCAAAAATCCTGCAGCAGCAAGCCTAAGTGCTCCTATTATAATGATTTCATATCCATGTCTCATTTTCAGAGAAATGTGTTAGGGCCTCAGGAGTGCACAACAAAACATTAAAGAGATAAAACAATGAGGACAGAGACAGGAAGAAGGAGAATTGTACTGATTCAGTGTGGACAGCTTCTCTGTCAGGCTGAAACCTCCTGTCCTCTCAGTAAGACCAGGGTTAAGGGCATAGAACAAGTGCTCCTGCCCCTTAGACATCATACTCTATTGTAAGAGAGTACGAACATCAGAATACATATCTTAGTAAATAGGTAAAGAGAAAACAGAAAAATGGAACATTGTAAATAGAGTGATTGTAGTACATGACAAGATAAAGTTCATGAAATAAATGAGTGTTAAGGTCTCTGGAAGAGTGAAGAATGACCCAAAGCAAGAAGCTATTCAGGAGTCAAGAGAAAGAACCATGCTTTTCCACATTGTAAACTACCAGGCTTTAGCTTGAGCCAAGCATGGAGGTCCATATTAGAGATGGAGCTGACAAAATAGGAGAGAGCTCGAATTGTAGGTCCATGCATTAAGCTTTGATTGTGAAATTTAGTGGTGTAGGCACCATAGACTAATTTGATGTCCAGGGAGGCAGAGAATGATGGTAGTGTATGAGGAGAAAGATACTCTAGCAGCAGTATGTCTTGGACTGTCCAGAATTGGTGGGAGAATACAAAGATCTGTTCAAGGCACCCACTCCATACTAAAGACTGAAGTGTAGCTGGAATATAAGTCATTCTAGAGTGCAGGGGTATTAAAGATGGTCCACTTTTCAGGACAGATGAATACTAAGTTTATAATACTCTGGAGCCTTGTTATCTACCCCTAACCCAGCCTTATACCCCTCCCATCTTGGCATGTATCTCTAAATGAAAGTTCTGCAGAATCCTAGCAACAGATATATCCCATATTCCCAGATCAGCTGGCAAGTTGTTCTATAAAGACAGGAAACAAAATTAGTGAGTTATGTGAGTAAGACATGTCATTATAAAATGTGCTATAAAAACCCACCTATTCTATATAGAATGATGTTCTCTAGATTTTATGCTTGTATGATGTCCCATTATGGGAAGCCTCTTTGAGCCAGAGATCTACCTCCAGCATCGGTGAGAAGGATGTTTTTGCAGAACAAGGGTGAGACCAAGCGCTTTCCCCTAATTCGACCGTCATCCATGCTACCATCAGACACTTGACTCTACAGCTCTCTCATCAGTGCAAGCCAGAATCTGTCCCCTCAGTGCCTGAGCCCTGGGCATTCTCACCTCAGGTTCTTTTGGGTTGTTTCCCTGGAATAACTTCAAGATTCAGAGTCCATAGTGTGTTGCTCAGACGGGTGAGGAGGATGTGTTTTCTGTTCCTACCCTTAGTGGGGAGCATTCTACTTCAGAAGCTGGGGGTCTAAAAGCTGGGCCTCACGGGCCAGGTTTCAGTTGGTCATAACAATGACAAGGTAGGGATAAGGTATTATCAATACCAACCTTGGGCAGCCCATTCTTAGGGCACTTTAGTTCCTATCAGCCTTGTAAGTTCTTCAGTCCCTACTCCCCAGCAGGAAAAGGAAGAGACTAAGTCTGCACCCAGCTGTACTGCAGGTCTCTAGCCTAACCTCCCCTCTTGGGAGATCTGTAGACAGCATCCTAGCCACAGCTGAGCTCCAGCATCTCTTGGAGCCCTCATGCATCTTTTCTTGTGGGGTGGAGGTGAGTGTCCAGACAGGGTTTTTCTGTGTAGTTCTGCCTGTCCTGGAACTTGCTCAGTAGATTAGTTTGGCCTCAAACTCTCAGAGATCTTCCTGTATCTGCTTCCTGAGTGCTGGGATTAAAGATCTGCACTACAACCGTTAGGCTTCTAGTCTTTATGGCCTCCACTATAATGCCCACGTATGAGCCTTGAAGATATAGACAGGACACCTGGAGCTTCTGGCACAAACCCAACATAGCCAGTCCTGAGGCAAGGGCATGTCAGGGGCATGTCCTGGAGGCCACACATGGGTGAGAACAGGCCTTTGATCCCCAGCCTGGGGCTAGAGGAGTGGAGCTGGCCAAGGTAGAATTTGAAGGCAGCTTGCAGCGCCTGAAGTCTCAGAAGGAGGTGCGACTACCTTACAGCGGCTGTGAGGCATGGCTGCCTAAGAGTGCGGTCCAGGCCAGGGCTGCACGATTTCATGTCCTTGAGCCCAGCTGCAAGTACTGAGCCTTGCCCATCTGGACCTTTGGCTCTATATACACCCGCTCATCAAACTTCTCTTCCTGCCCCATCACAGCCTGTGAGTACCTGGGTTCAGGAGCACAGGTCTAGTTGTAGACACCCACATTCCCAGTCCTTACATGGCTCAGTGGCCCTCAGGCAGTAGGCCCTTGGTAAAGTTTTTTTTCTATCCAATGTCCTGAGAAACAACCTTTCTCCACCACCACCTCTCACAAAATTGCTTTATTCATATCTCTCAGAGGCCAGCCTCTCCCTTAGCACTGAGTCTTGCTATTCCATGCAGATGCCTCTTGCTCATATATTCCCCAGCTACACACAGTATATCAATCCTTTCGGCTTGTAACTGTAAACAGCATAACTAGTTTCTTCGTTTGGCACAAAGAGCTATTCTTATCTCTTTTATTTTGTTTCAGTGGAGGATCATTTGGCAATGGTTTTAGTCTTTACATGTCTTGGGGTTTTTCAAAACCACACAACTGCTTTTGCAGTGGGAAAGCAGCCATACACAATACTCAGTCCTAACTAGGGCTGTGTTCCAGTTCTGTTTTATTCACAAAAGGAGAAGCATTCATATTTGACCTGCTTGTCTTTATTTGAAGAAACAAAAATATGAGAACAGGTATACTCAGAGGCTCTATAATACCAAGAGAGCCAGTGGCCATGAAACAGTCTCCCAAGAATGTCCAAAGGCTTTTGAGGGACACATATCAGTGTCTCGTGTTAGTGTAGTTACATAACAACCATACTTTACAGCATCATCCAGATACCAGAGAGGAAGAGTCCCTGGTCACTTTGCTGTAACATTGAAGTGTCTCAACTTAGAAGAAAGCAAGGTTAATGGTTTCCTCACAACTAAGTCTTGAGACAGGGCTTTTAACTAGTTCCCACTGAGTGGCAGAAATTAAAGCATACTTTCTTTGTGTACCATTTCTTTCTTTGCTTGGGCAGTGATTCCCTCTCCTTTAGCACTGCCCAACTAATATATTAAAAGAAAGCTTATTAAGATGCAAAATACCGTTCCTAAAGCAATAGTAGTTTTATTGCCCAAGGTACATAAAAACAGGTTGATTAAAAACTAAAAGGATAAAATGCAAGGAAAAATTGCAATCTCTTCTTTAGAATAAGGACAAATAAATTTTAGCTTTTAATTGTTGAAACTCTGGGTGAATGTTCAGATTAGCTAGAATAAATAAAAAAAACAGTAACTAAAAATCCTCAGTGAATATAAAACCATGGAAGTATCAGTTTCCAGTGACTACACTGTGGAGAAAGGATTTAGATTTTCATGTTTTCACCTCAACTTAGTTAAGAACACTTGACCTTACTCAATTCAAGTTCATTTGTTAGTTATAAGTCTAGCACAGATTGAAGAAATTAGTAATTCTAGGTCTGTGGTCTTTTCAAAGGAGGCACACTCTCTTACAAAGCTAGCAAATCTGCCGGTTCTGAGAGGACAGTATAAAATATTAGATTAAAGGATAACTTAGGGCATTCCCCAATTCATTAACATTTAAAACATATTAAGGACCTGTGATAAATGATGGTGTTGCCTTTGGACTAAGGCTGCAAGGTGATGGGAGAGGTATATTGTAGGGAGGACTTCCTTCTTTGCAGAAGGGTGAGGCAGGGGAAGGCTCACAGCATTCCCAAGTCTCAAATAGGAACATTGTATGATCAAGGAAGTAGAAAATAACAAGTTGAAAATTGAAAGGTAATGACATCTGGGTTGAAAATGAAAAGGTAATGACATCTGATAGAGATGCTATCATGAAAAAAATTAAAACCAACATTTGGGTGGGGAAAAGCAGAAAGGAAGAAATACAGTAATCTCCCTGCTGTGGTTCTTAGCCATTGAGAAATTTTCAAAATAAATGTGCTAGCATGTGCATAGGAGGCTGTCTACAATCTGGGCACTATGCAGACTAGATGAAAATAGATCTACTTGCACACAGAAATGAGTTTGTCTTGTGTCTATGAGTCTTCTAAAGACAGAAAAGGAGGGAGGGGTAGCTCTTTTTTTTTCTTGCATCAAGAAAAAGTGCATCAAAGTCTATTCCCAGACAGCTGATTGCAGACTGTGGTGAGTTTGTGTTATGATCTGATCCCTCTCCAGCTCCATTTATCTGGGATAGAAGGGACAGGATAGAGGACTTCAGTTGGTGGAAGAGAAAAGGCTCTTGCCCTTTCTATTAACATGTAATCTCATGATATGACCCCCACAAACATCATTTACCCTGTCTCTAAAGCAGAGTCCAGGCTCTATGAGCAAGGTCACTGTTGTGGTGGCCAGTGATCTGAGACCTATGTGCTGCCCACAGAGGATGGAGCCCCTCTCAAGGCTGCTACTGTGAAGCATGATTGGAAATGACAGGCAATGAAAATTCAGATGACCTGAATTACATGGTCTGATTTGATTTGCCTAAGCCCATATTCCATGTACTCAACAAAGATACACATATTTCAGAGAAGAAATGCCTAGCTAGTTAATGGCAACCCCCTTCAACATGTTTTTCCTATTAAAATATATCTATTGAACACTTAATATAGCACAATATTCTTTCTTCCTGACCTCCTTTGATTGACAATAGTGGTCAGAAACAAGGCTAATCACTTCATAGTCATTTAATGAAGTTCAATAAATGGAGATGTGAGCTTGATTAAATACTGAAGGAGTTGTCACTGGAGTGAGGATTGGGGTGATTCTCAGAGGGCCTTGAAAAAGACAAGCAGAGATATGCTTTTGTTCTCAGCAAGGTCAGTCCTATAGGTGGGGAAGCTACCATTTTGGAATCAACCCAAGAATCCAAGCATTTGATTCTTAATACTTAAAGAGCTTGAAGTCACAGACAGGTTAGCATGCCAACATTTGAGAAGCTAGGCTCCTCTCCTTTCTCCTGATTGCTTCTCCTTCCTCTCTGCGTAGGAGCCATGCACTGTTTGGAAAGACAAATTAATGCAAGTCACTTGCTGCAAGTAGAGATGCTTTGGCTTCCAGCCTCTCACTGCAGCCATTCTGAGTGGCCCCTTCTGAGACCTGGGCCTGCTGCAGGATGGTTGGAAGCATCTGAGCTATGATTACTTCCCAGAGTAAGTGTGGATGACGTATACACTGATTAAATGAATATGATCATATATTGTGAGTTGTTTAGACTGACAAATTCTTCATATTCTCTGCTGAAGCGAGACTGCAATGAAGCAAGACTGCTTTTTCAGACAAGACTATTCTTTAGGTTATTCTTTATGTGATTCTTTATGTTAGATGATTGTTTACATTACAGCAACCTTTGAGTATTAGAAAGTATCTTTTCTGTACATATATGGTGGATGTTGCTTATGTCCTACATACAACTCTATTGTTCCAGATAGAAGGCCATGTTCTAAAAGCTGAAATCTATATAGACAGTTTTAGTTTATCCTAGTAGGGAAACTTTGGGAACACAGTATGTATTCTGAATTTAAGCTGTCATTGTTAACACCAAAGACTACGTTGAATAGTCCATTATGGTAGAGACTGTCACAGTTGGGCTGAAGTTTAGTTAGCTATTGTGGTAAACTGGAGTCATGTTTTTAATCTAAACTTGTCTCACTTAGAACAACATGCATTAAAACTACAAATGTTAGCAGCTCACTGCCCTCCCTCCAAGTAGATAATGGAAGAGGTTTACAATGGAATAAAATTATGATTCTTTAGAAGCTAAGTTTTTCCCTCTAATTACTACATCTTCTGTTGTATTTTCTATGCATTCTTTTACTACTTGTACAGATCAACTATGTTCCTAATTTCCCTGATTTCAATGATGCAGGAAAAATTTTGGCATATACCTGCAACAAAATGATGACAGACATATTAACTAAAAATTAAGATGTGTAAGAAAATGTGAGAAATAAGGATTTTTTTTTTATTCAGCCGCACACATTATGACTATTAAGTATTTAATTCAGAATTAGCCTAAAGGACAGTCCTATAATCCTTGAATTGATTTCTACTTTAAATTTCAGAAGAAGATAGATGAAGAGGAGAAAACCTGGGCTACCTCATGGGCTAAGTGCTTTACAGGTTATCACTGCAAATGCCATGGCAACATCAAACTCAGACAATATCAGATGCAGCAAGGTGCTCTGGGCAGGAAAGGAGATATGACCACATCCCAGTGAGATATTCCACTTACTAAAGCCTGTTTATATTGCCTTAATTTTGTGCAAAACTTATAGTTTATGTACTTCAAGCTTGGTTTATCTACTATTTCTGAAGTAGATTTCCCTTTGAGAATCTAATACATTGTATTTTTATCATATTCATCCTTCTTCCCACCCCATTCCACATTTCCCACCCAAACTGTATCCTTATTTTAAAAACAAAAATCTATAATCCCATTGATATCACCATAATATTGTTAGGTAGGGGATCTTCTTAAATTCTTAGACATACTAGAAGCCATGACTTTATAGAAAGCTAATTATTCTTCTTCCAGCCACTATCAATCACCAGTAGCTCGCCAGTTAAGGTTGGAACTTTGTACCCACTTTGCCCCCTCTATGCTGGGATTTTGTCTGGCTTTGGACTGCACAGGTTTTGTATATAATTTTACAATGGTTATGAATCCATATGTGCACCTGCCCTAAGGTGTCCAGAAAACACTACTTCCTGAAAGCCATTAGCTCCCTCCACTTCTTGCAGTCTGTCTGTACCCTCTTCCAAAATGATCTCTGAGCCCGTGCAAGAGGGAACATAACATAGATGTTCTCATAGGGATGCATAGTCCATAATTTCTTTTTGTATTTTAAGTAGCTGTGAATTTCTGTGGTAACTATCATCTAGCACACACACATACACACACAGATTCGCTAGTGAGATTTAGCAGAAACATTAATCTATGGGTAGAAGGAGTTATCATAAGGAGTTGTATAGGCTTGACTTTTTTAAAAACCTACCTTAATCAGGGTTCTCAAATGCTTTGACACCCTTCTAGCCCACTGTTTAAAGGTAGGGGAGAAAATATGGTAAACAGGGAAAGGGAATGTGAACCTGTTTAGAAGTGTTCTTTGAGGCAATTCCAATCACGCCTGTGCCTCTCTCAATGGAGTGAAGATCAGCAAGGATGAAGACTGGAGGCCAATAAAGCATTGTAACACTAGTTATGCAAGCAAGCAGGCAGGCTGTCACTGTTCGTTGAGTTCTATTTTTACTTTCTCCAAATATCACATCTTCCCATGGGTCTTTATTTAGCAAAACGCCACATGAAGGCAGCCTCACCACGTGAGTTTGTATCACCTGACATATCCAGAAACTTTCATTTCAGAATTGATTTAAAATTATGTCCATTTAGCTGATCTGTAGGTTCTGGCTTATGGCATACAACATGAGTTCTCGGCCAGGATAATGATGTTGTATGTGAGCTCATCTTGTGGAGTGGGCTTTAGGTTCAATGACAAAATGGTTGATTAATCCTATGCCACCAGTGGGCATGTCTTACAAAGCCAATTGTTATGATAGCATGCGTCTGGATAAAAGTGTGAATTACTTTCTCTTCTAGTATCATTAATAGTAACTTCCATTGCTATCAAAGCTAGCTAGAAGGAATGAAGTTTCTAGGGCAGCACTACCTTGAGTTTTCAATACTCCATGACTCGAGTATGTAATTACCTCCGCAATTTTTTTTTTATGGTTTAAAATTAATTAATTAACTTTATGACCTGACCATAGGTTCCACCTTCCCTTCCAGGTCCTTGTGCCATTGCCCTTTCTCCCATCCACTTCTCCTCACTCTCTCTTCAGGAAAGAGGAAGATTCCTATGGATATCAGCCGGCCTTGGCGTATCAAGATGCTATCCTATTTAGGCTAGACAGGCATCCCAGGAGAGGGAAAGAGTCACAAAGGCAGGCAGTGGAGTCAGAGGCGGACTCTGTTTCTACTGTTAGGAGTCCCACATGAAGCTACACAACTGTTACATATGTGCAGAGGGTCTAGGTCAGTCCTCTGCATGCTCTCTAGTTGGCAGTTCAGTCTCTGTCAAGCCCTATGGTACTCGTCAGATGAGTCTATAGGTTTTCTTTCTTTTTTTCTTTAAATTAGATATTTTCTTTATTAACATTTCAAATGACATCACCTTTCCTGGTTTCCTCTCTGAAAAAAAAAAAAACTGTTCCCTTTCCCCTCCCCCTGCTCACCAACCAATCATCTCCCACTACCTGGTCCTGGCATTCCCCTACACTGGGACATAGAACCTTCACAGGACCAAGGGCCTCTCCTCCCATTGATGACCAACTTGGTCATCCTCTGCTATACATATGCTGCTGGAGCCATTAGTCCCAGCATGTGTACTCTTAGGTTGGTGGTTTAGTCCCTGGGAGCTCTGATGGTACTAGTTAGTTTATATTGTTCGTCCTAAGGGGCTGCAAACCCTTCAGCTCCTTGGGTCCTTTCTCTAGCTCCTTCATTGGGGACCCTGTGCTCAGTCCAATGGATGGCTGTGAGCCTCTATTTCTGTATTAGTCAGGCACTGTCAGAGACTCTCAGGAGACAGTTATATCAAGCTCCTGTCAACCAGCACTTGTTGGCATTCACAATAGTGTCTGGGTTTGGTGATTGATTATGGGAAGGATTCCCAGGTGGAGCAGTCTCTGGCGTGTCCTTCCTTCAGTCTCTGTTCCATACTTTGTCTCTGCAACTCCTTCCATGGATATTTTGTTCCCCCTTCTAAGGATAGAAGTATCCACCCTTTGATCTTTCTTCTTCTTGAGTTTCTTGTGGTTTGTGGATTTTATTTTGGGTAAATTCCGAGCTTCTAGGCTAATATCCACTTATCAGTGAGTGCATGCCATGTGTGTTCTTTTGTGACTGAGTTACTTCATTCAGGATGATATTTTTTAGGCCCATCAGTCTGTCAAGCCCTATGGACACTCGTTAGATGAGTCTATGAGTTTCCTTTCAGTGTCCTTGACCACCTATCTTCCTCAGGAATTCCAAGCTCTGCCTAGTGTTTGGCTTGGGTTTCTGCATTTGTTGCCATCAGGTGCTGAGTGAATCCTCTTTTATGACAGTTATACTAGACTCCTGTCTGCAAATACAGCAGAGTATTATTAGTAGTATCAGAGTGTCACAGCATGGATCTCAGGCTTCACTGGTAATTGGTTGGCCTTTCCCTCAATTTCTGCTCCATCTTCACCACTACAGTTCTGTTTGGTGTTCCAATTACTCCATTGGGCAGTCTTGCCTGGTTACAGGAGATGGCTGTTTCAGGCTTTATATTCCCTAATTACTAGGAGTCTTAGCTAGGGCCACCCTCATAGATTCCTGAGTTTCCATTGTCTCAGGTTTCTAACTGGTCCCAGAGATACACCCTCCCCCTTCCAGTTTTCTCCCCCAATACTCTTTCTTTCTGCCCCCCCCATTCTCCTGTTCGCATGCCCACTTTATCCCATTCCTTTCTCTCAACATCATGAAGTCTCTTCTATTTCCTTTTCTCAATGAGATTCATACATTCCCCTCCTGAACCGTCCTTGTGACTTAACTTTTTTGGTTGGTGGAATGTAGCATGGTTATCCTTTACTTTATGACTAATATCAACTTCTAAGTGAGTAATACCATGTTTATCTTTTTGTGTTTGGGTTACCTTACTCAGGATAAACTTTTCCAGTTCCATCTATTCTCCTGAAAATTTTATGATATCATTGCTTTTAATAACTGATTAATACTCCATTGTATACATGTTCCACATTTTCTTTTTACATCCTTCAGTTTGAGGAATATTTAGTTTGTTTCTCATTTCTGGCTATTATGTATAAAGCATATATGAACATAGTTGAACAAATATCTTGGCGGTATGGTACAGATTCTTCGGACATATACACAGGAGTGGTATAGGTGGGTCTTGATGTCAAATTATTCCCAATTTTCTGAGAAACCACCAAATTGATTTCCAAAGTGACTGTACAAGTTTGCCCTCCCACCAGCAATGGAGGAATGTTCCTCTTGTTCCATAGCCTCATTATCATGAGCTGTTGCTTGAGTTCTTAATCTTAACCATTCTAGTGGGTATAAAACAGAGTTATTTTGATTTTTATTTCTCTGATGTTAAAAATGTTGAACATACATTTAATGCTCCTCAGTCATTAGAGATTATTTTGTTGAGAATTCTCTGTTTAGATCTGTACCTCATTTTAATTGGATATTTGATCTTTAATTAATTAATATCCCAAATGCTACCACTTCCTGCCAAGAGTCCTTCCTTTCCCCCATCCTTCCTCCACTTTTCCTCTGACAGAGTGGGGCCCTCCCAGGTATCCCCTCACCCTGGAGAATCAAGTCTCTGCAGAGTTAGGCACATCCTATTCCATTGAGGCAGACAAGGCAGCCCTATTGGGGAACAGATTCCACAGACAGGCTTTAGGGATGGCCCCCTGCTCCAGTTGGGGAGGGACCCATTTGGAGACTGAACTGTATGTCTGCTACATATGCGCTTGGGGGGTCGTCTCAGTTGAGCCTGTGTATGCTCTCTGGTTAGTAGTTCAGTCTCTGAGAGCTCCCAGGGGTCCAGGTTAGTTGATTCTGTTGGGTCTTCCTGTGGGGTTCCTATCACCTTTAGGGCCTTTAGTCCTTCCCCTAACTCTTCCATAAGAGTCCCTGACCTTTGTCCAATGATTGGGTGTGGATATCTGCATCTGTTTTAGTCAGCTGGTGTGTGAGTACAGCCTCTTTGAGGACAGTTCTGCTAGGCTCCTGCCATCAAGCATAACAGAATATCATTAATAGTGTTAGGAATTGGTACTTGCCTGGGTGATAGGTCTCAAGTTGGGTCAGTTACTGGTTAGCCATTCCTTCAGTCTCTGCTCTACCTTTGTTCCTGCATTTATTTTAGATACAACAAATTTTGGATCAAAAGTTTTGTAGGTAGGTTGGTGTTCTTATCCCTCTACTGGGGGTACTGTCTGGCTACAGAAGGTGGCCTCTTCAGGTTCCATGTTGCTGGAAATAATAAAAAGAAACCCACCCAGCAAACTCTCAGCCCACTGGCACCAGCTGGCCATAACACTATGTCCTGGTGGGCTCTTGCTATTTTGTCCCATCTAGCAAGATTATCTCGCTTACATACAATGCTCTACACCCCCACAATCAGTATATAGAACCTAGTAAACCATAAAAGCATGACTCTTAAGGCTTACTTATCCAATCATATATATATATATATATATGATATATATATATATATATCATATATATATATATATATGATAACAATTACAAGATGCCAATACAACAATTTCAGAGCCAAATGATAAAGACAATGTTTTATCCCAATTATTCTAACCTTGATAAGAATAAGAATAAGGATAACCGTGTTCTTATCCTTAGCTACCACACGGGGTCTGGATCTTCATCTTCACCTGCCTCCATGGTGATGTTTCTCTGCTACCTTCTTGCTCTCTGTCCTTTTCCCTCCTTACCTTCTAGCTCTGCCTCTGTATGCCTGTCCAGTCGCAGGCCTGTCACTGCCCTAATGTGACTGGACAGAGAAAGTGCTGCAACAGTTCCATATATCCACTGGTGGTCACTTTGGCTAAGGTCATCTCCATTGACACCTGGGAGCCCCCCCCCCCATCCTAGGTCTTTTGGACTTCGTAAAAATTTCTCTCACCCTCCAGCCCCAGCAGCTACAGACCTCTCTGCAGCTGCTGGTCCTCTCTTCTGTCTCTCTCCACACCTAAAGCTAACCCCCCCTATTCTCCCCTCATTCCCTTTCCCACTCACTTTCCTCCCTCTCTCTGTCTCCTATGACTTTTATTCCCCCTTCTAAGTAAGATTCAAGCATCCTTGCTTGGGCCTTCCTTCTTGTTTACATTCTTTGGTTCTGAGGGGGTGTATTTTGCTTTTGATGTCTGGTTTCTTGAGTTCTTTATATGTTCCATTTAAGGTCATTTTCTTGTGCTTCAGGTTGTTAGAATATCCAGGGCTTGCTGTGGTAGCATAGCTGGGTTCTAATGGTGCCATATTTCCCTGGCTGTTGTTAATTATGTCCTCATGCTGGTTATCTGAGTGTTGGGGTTACAGGTTTAGGTGCTGATTTATTAGTTACGTTGTTTAAATAGGTGTTGTTTTAGATTTTTCCCTCTTGGTTTCTGTCTCATCAATGGTCTTCTGGCCTGAAAGGTCTGGGGTTCAAGTGACCAGCAAGTCTTTAGGTCCAATAGGTCATCTTTGCTGGGATTTTTGGGCCCTGTGTGACTTTGGGGATTTGGGTGCTAATGCTATCTCTGGGCTTGCTAGAACCCCTGTGGGATCTCGGAAAATAGAGATCTTCTGGCAAATTTGAACAGCAGAATATGGAGGCAGATGACTCAGTATGCTTTAAGGACAGGCAGGGTCTAATCAATGGTTCCTGTTGCCTTGGCCTCCAGGAAAGCAGGAAAAGTTGTGGGCAGCAAAATATATCCTTGCAGTTTAGTCTGTTAAAAAGAGATTTATTTATTTTATTTTATGTGTAAGAGTGTTTTGCCTGCTTGTATATCTGGGTACCACATGTGTGCCTGACAAGTGAGGAAGTCATAAGAAGGCCTCAGGTGCCCTGAAGCTAGTTTCAAACCACATAGAGGGTGTTGATATCATAACTTAAGTCATTTTTAAACCAACAAGTGCTTTTAATGATTGAATAGTCTCTCCAACCTCAGAAATAGATTCTCCGGCATATCTAGGGTAATCAATAGAAATGACAATTGTCTGTCCTTAGCTATAGCTTTTCTTTTGAAAATGGTAACTAGCAGAATGCCAATATGAAGCTTTAAGTAGTTATTTTTATCAATTTTTAACTTTGTGTCCTTGTATATGAGTACAGATATGTGCATATGTGTAGATGCTCTTGAAGACAAGAGACAGAGGATTGCCTAAAATTGGAGTTAGAGGCTGCTGTGAGATATGTGACGTGGTGCTGGGATCTGCACTTGAGTCCTCTGGAAAAGCAGTACCTGTTTTTAACTGCTGAGATATCTCTTCAGCCCCTACCAATGCGAATTTTTATGAATCTATATGCTTAAAGAATGGAAAATACTAAAAATACTTTTGAACCCAGTGTGTAAATTTTACTACTTAGTAATTACTGGCAGACAGAGGATTTTTTTTTTATTGCTTCTAAGTTACCACAGGTAGCCAGGCAAGAATAATTTTCTCTGTTCCCCTTTCAGAGCTGAAGAAGATAATGCTTAGCCAGAGTACAACCAGCTGCTCCTGAGCAGAGATGCTGAGATAACTTCCATCACTTCATCAGATTTCCTTTGTTTGGCTCCGTTGATCACAAAGCAGGGACTGCTTCCCTCGCAGTCTACCAAAGAGTTAAGTGATGGTCATTCAGCTTATGACATCGTGACAACTGACTACCATCCAGTTAATAGTTTTCCCTTCTTTCCCTCTTTTTGTCC
This sequence comes from Mastomys coucha, assembly GCF_008632895.1. Lineage (NCBI taxonomy): Eukaryota > Metazoa > Chordata > Mammalia > Rodentia > Muridae > Mastomys > Mastomys coucha. The sequence continues at coordinate 6,627,397 of NW_022196896.1, forward strand.
CCTTCCTCCTCTCCCAGTGATGTTTGAATATCAATTTAGATGCTAAAGGATCTAATTTTAGCAGACAGTCTGTGCTAGTTTGAATAAAAATGGCCCCATTTAATCAGGTGTTTGAATATTTGGCCACAGGAGTGGATTATTAGGAAGTGTATCTTCTGTGGAACAGGTGTGGCCATGTTGGAGGAAGTCTGTCTCTCTGAAGGTTGGCTTTGAGGTCTCCTATGCTCAAGTTGTGACCAGTGTGACACACAGGTGCCTTCTTCTTCCTGAGGCTCACGAAGTAGAACTCTCAGCTCCTTCTCTAGCACCACTTCTAACTGAAGAATGTCAGGATTCCTGTCACGATAATAATGATGACAATGGACTAATTGGACTAAACCTCTGAACTGTAAGACAGGCCCAATTAAATGCTTTTCTTTTTAAGTGTTGCTGTAGACTTGATGTCTCTTCACAACAATGGAAACCCTAAGTAAGACAAAAATTTATTATTTATTTTCCAACTTTGTGTTACTGTTTTAAGCTGCTGTCATACTTATTTATTTCTCAAATATTATATTGTGTGTGTTTGAGGCTAGGTCTTGCTGTACATTTTTCTGTCCTTGAATTCCAATTTTTCTTGCCTCTGACTACTGCACAGGCACATGTTACCATAACCAGTTAAGGTCCTGTTTTAATAGTTAGTGTTATTAATCTTTGGATTTTTTTCCTATTGTATGGTCATTGGACACAGTGATACATTACCTAATAACACCAGCATGCAGTGTTTATTGTACATTGAGCATAGCTCCTATATCCACTATGCTCCTGTTTTTCCCACTATACCTCATTTGAGCCACTTTCTCCAAAGACACTTTCACCTCTATTTTGATCTCGTGTTCATATACTTGGGTTTTCATACCTATAAATTTTTCTTTATTTCCAATCATTTTACCAATTTAAGAGACAGTTTCATGGGCTGATAAGAAGAATTTGTGTTCTGTAGTATATAGATGGAAGGGTCTTTAGATATCTATTAGGTTCATTTTGTCTATAATATCATTTCATGGAAAATTTTCTCTATTTTTCAAAGTTAAAATTTTATGTGTGTGTGTGTGTGCTTATGTGTGCATGGGTATATGTATGTGTGTGTATGTCTGCATGTGACAACCAGAGTTGAATGTTTTGCTTAATTACTCTCCATCTTAATTTTGCAAAAGGATTATTTTCAGAATCTATAGCTTGCCTCTTCAGCTCTAATGACTGAACAAGAAGCCCCAGATACACTCATGTCTCTATCTCTCCAATGCTGGGATTATGAGAGAACATTCATATTTAGAGTTATTTTTAACATGCATATTAATCTACAACATTTGTTTTCATGTTTTTTGGTGTTTCTCTACTCCATATTTAATTCATATTTTCATATGATTTATTTTTTCAGCAGACTCATAGATTTGTTCATTCCCCTTTTTAGTTGAATAATTTCCATCAAAGATTTTATGTAGAGCTAGCTCAGTGATCATGAATTTGTTAGCAAATATTTTATCATAGAAAGCTTTCTTTCCTTTTCTTTTCTACCGTGTTTCACTGTGTATGGTAATCTATGTAGAGATTTGATTTAAGAATGACCTCCATATGCTCATATGTTTGAATACCTCTTCCCTAGTTAGTGGAACTGTTTGGGAAGGAATAGAATGTGTGGCTTTATTAGAAGAGTATGCCAATGCATGTAGGCTTTGAGGTTTCAAATGACCACACCATTCTCTGTTAGTGCTCTCTGCCTTCCACTTGCAAATAAGAATGTAAATTTTCAGCTTTGGCTCCAGCACCATATTGACCTACCTGCTGCAATGATCCCTACTACTATGGTCATGGACACTCACCCATTGGAACTTCAAGGTCCAAATGAACTCTTTGTTCTATAAGTCGCCATGGACATGGTGTCTGTCCATAGCTTTAGAAAGTAATTAAGACAATTGAGATTGGTGGATGTTGTCTTTTCAAGTGCAATTATCTCATTCTAAGTGATCTTTTATCTTAAAGTGTTGGGACTGTATTATTCTGATGTCACTGTCTTTATATGTTATTTGACATAGCTCTCACAGCTTTCAACACATTTTAATTATGTGTGTGTATTTAGAATTTTAACTAAATTATGCTGTGGGAGGTAATTTTCTGATTTTGTTTGATAAAAGTTCTAAATGCTTTCTGTATCTGATATACACATTTTTCTCTAGATTTGAGTAATTTTCTGTTGTGATTTTATTGAAAATGTTTTGTAAGCTCTTAGCATGAAATTATTCTTCTTTATATACTCACAAGTTTTAAATTTTGTCTTTTATTGCTTTATGCATATTGTATGAACTGTCTTATCCTTAATAACTTATCATTTCATTGTATAAATACTCTAATATACTCTAATTCCTTTACCTTGCCTTATTATTCCATCACCCATTTTTTTTCTGTCTATTGATGATGCTTCCAATTGAGGACTTTATTTGATTTGCTTAATGTTTTATAGCCAATATTTCAGTTTGCCTTTTCTTCATTATTTTATCATATGTATAGTTAATATATTAAATATGGTATATAAAATATTATTTATTAATAGCTAGTAAATTTATAATTTTATTACAATAAATTAATAGTTATCATTAATAATAAATGGTAATTAAGTAATGTATATTACTTTTTTTAAACTTTCATATTACTTGTTTTGATCATATATGCCCTCACACAACTTTTGCCAGGTCTACCCCCCCTTTACTATCCACTCAATTTTGTTTGATTTTCTTTTTTTTCCTCACCAAAACCAATCTGTGTTATCCAAATGCTCTTGTTGGTATGGCTTTCCCCTGGAGCATAATGGACTTCTCAGGAATAACATTCTTAGAGAAAACTGATTTTCCCTCTCCTCTCCTAGCAGCTAACAAGTCCCTAACTAATAGTTCCTTGAGTAGGGTTGTGGGTCCATGTGAAACTCCTCTCTTCATATTAGGGTTTGGTCTCACTTAGGGTTACACAGGTCTTCTGTTTGCTGTCAAAATCTTTGTGAGTTTGTGCGTATACCTTCCCTGCTATGTCCAGAAGACACTGTTGTCTTGTAGTTGTCAGCCACCTTTGACTCTTATGCCTTTTCTGTCTCCTCTTCTGCAATAATTTTAAATCTTGTTATAGAGATATAGTAATAAAAACATTTTGATACTGAAGAAAAAAACACTCACTTATTAATAGTTTAGAATTGAGGGTTCACCTATATACCTATGTTCCTACTGCCACACTATTTTTGACAAACAAACAAACTGAACTCAGAATAAAGACTTCATCTACAACAAATGGCACCGGTCAAATGGGATAGCTATATATTGAAGAGTGAAGTTCACCCCTCACCTCTTCCTCTGCATAAAACTCAACTCCAAACAAATCATGGATCTCAACATAAAACTTAATACTGTGGGTTGATAGAGGAAAAAGTAGATAATATGCTTGAATTTACTGGAAAGGAAGGAATATCTGAACAGGACTCCCTTGGTACAAGCATCATGATCAACAATTAAAAAAGAAATTTCTTGAAATTCAGTGAAAAGTGTCTGTAGAGGAAAAAATGTCATCATTCCCATGAAGAACCAACCCAATGAATGGGTAAAAGTCTTTACAAGTTGACAGGGCTAATAGCTACAATACGTAAATAAGTAAAAACAAAACCAAAATCCCAAACAAACAACTAAGCAATAAGCAAACAAATGAACAACCCAACCCAATTGAAATTAGAGAAGAGAGACTTCTCAGATTAAATACAAATGGTTGAGAATAATATATTTAATGGTCGATATCCTGAGTCACTTCAGAAAAATTCAAATTAAAACTCTTCTGATATTTCATCTTATCCCATTCAGAATGCCTAAGGTGAAAATTAACGAAAAAAGTTGCTAGTGTGGATGTAGGCAGAAAAAACCTCTTCTTTACTGTTGATGGGTGTGCCATTCCGTAAATCAATGTGTAGTTTCTTTGAAAACTGGAAAATAGATTCACCACATGATCAAGTAATTCCACTCTTGGGCATATATATCTTTCTTGAGTTCTATCTTCTTATTGAATTCTAATTTAGCATCCTCTGTTCCCTTCTTTATTTCATTGAACTGTTTATTTGTGTTCTCTTAGAATCCATTTAGGAGTTTATTTTTGTACTCTGATCTTTTAAAAGAATACTTGTGATCATTCTTTTGAACTGTTTGGTGTTTTATATAATTAAATCTAATTGAAGACAAATATTAAGAAATAATAATTTTTGAAGGGGTCATATTGCTTTGCTTTTTGATATTATTGAATTTTTGTATTGATATTTATACATATGTGGTTAGTTTGTTGGTTAAATTTTAAAATGTGCTTTTATATATTCTTTGTTTTCATGTATTTTGAACATATTTCATGTAGTTTCCTTAAATAGCTAGAAATAGGTCTACTTCATAATTCTACTATTTTCCTTTTTAGCATATAGCCAAAGGACTCAATATTCTCCCACAGATATACTTGCTCATCAGTGTTCATTGATGCTCTATATAGCCTGAGTATGGAAGCAGCTTAGCTATCTATCAATGGATGAATGAATATCAGAGATATGAATAGATGAAAGGAAGGATGTGGATGAAGGTGGAAAGATTCACTCTAACTGAGGTAACTCAGACCAGAGACAGATGTTCCATGCTTTCTCTGAAGTATGGGCATTAGTGTTAATTAGATTAAGACAAAATTACTCCAAAGGAAGAGTTTTCAATATTTAATAGGGATATTGTAGTAGTGTTGAGGTGTCATTTGCATTTTTTTCTTTCTTTTTTTTTTTTTTTTTGAAAGATGAATGTTTTAGTATCAATGTAGGATGTGGTAAAGCACAGCAATTCAGTTCGAAATATTCCACTTACTGCATATTATGTGTCTTAGTTAGGGTTTTATTGCTGTTAATAGTCACCATGACCACGGCAACTCTTTTTTTTTGTTTGTTATCATATAAACTTTTCTTTTTAGATATTTTCTTATTTACAATATCTCCTTTCCCAGGTTCTCCTCAAAAAAAAAAAAAAAAAAAAAAAAAACAATCCCCTGTTCCCTACCCCCTCCCCCTGTTTAACATCCCATCCCCTCCTGCTTACTGGCCCTGGCATTCCCATACACTGGGGCATAGAACCTTCACAGGGCCAAGGGCCTCTCCTCCCATTGATGACTGGCTTGGCCATCCACTGCTATAAGCATGCTGCTGGAGGCATGAGTCTCCCCCATATGTACTCTTTGTTTGGAGTTTTAGTCCCTGGGAGCTCTGAGGGTAATAGTTAGTTCATATTGTTTTGCCTCCTAAAGGCCTGCAAACCCTTCAGCTCCTTGGGTCTTTTCTCTAGCTCCTTCACTGGGGACCCTGTACTCAGTCCAATGGATGGCTGTGAGCCTCTACTTCTGTATTAGTCAGGTACTATTAGAACCTCTCAGGAGACAGCTATCTCAGGCTCCTGTCATCCAGCACTTGCTGGCATCCACAATAGTGTCTAGATTTGATGACTGAATATGGGAAGGATTCCCAGGTGGATCAGTCTCTGAATTGTCCTTCCTTTAGTCTCTGCTTCATGGTTAGCCCCTACAACTCCTTCCATGGTATTTTGTTCCCCCGTTTAAGAAGGAACAAAGTATCCTCACTTTGGTCATCCTTCTTCTTGAGTTTCTTATAGTTTGTGGTTTGTATTTTGTGCATTGCGATCTTCTAGGTTAATATCCACTTATCAGAGAATGCATACCATGTGTGTTCTTTTGTGATTGGGTTACCTCACTCAGGATGATATTCTCCGGGTCAATCCATTCCCCCAAGAATTTCATAATTTCATTGTTTTTAATAGCTGAGTAGTACTCCATTGTGTAGATGTACCACATTTTCTGTATCCATTCCTCTGCTGAGGGACATCTGAGTTGTTTCCAGTTTCTGACTATTATAAATAAGGCTGCTATGAACATAGTGGAGCATATATCCTTATTACATGCTGGAGCATCTTCTGGGTATATGCCCAGGAGTGGTATAGCTAAGTCCTCCAGTAGAACTATGTCCAATTTCCGGAGGAACCACAAAACTGATTTCCGGAGTGGTTGTAACAGCTTGCAATCCCACCAGCAATGAAGGAGTATTCCTCTTTCTCCACAACCTCTCCAGCATCTGCTGTCACCTGAGTTTTTTATCCTAGCCAATCTGACTGATGTGTGGTAGAATCTCAGGGTTGTTTTGATTTGCATTTCCCTGATGACTAAGGATGTTGAACATTTCTTTAGGTGCTTCTCAGCCATTCGGTATTCATCAGTTGAGAATTCTTTGTTTAGCTCTGTATATCCCATTTTTAATAAGGTTATTTGGTTCTCTGGAGTCTAACTTCTTGAGTTCTTTGTATATATTGGATATTAGCCCTCTATCAGATATAGGATTGGTAAAGATCTTTTCCCAATTTGCTGGTTGCCATTTTGTCCTACTGACAGTGTCTATTGTCTATTGCCTTACAGAAGCTTTGCAACTTTATGAGGTCCCATTTGTCAATTCTTGATCTAGAGCTATTGGCGTTCTGTTCAGGAAATTTTCCCCTGTACCTATGTGCTCGAGGCTCTTCCCGCTTTCTTTTCTATTAGTTTCAGTGTATCTGGTTTGATGTGGAGATCCCTGATCCACTTGGGCTTGAGCTTTGTACAAGGAGTACAAGGAGATAGGAACGGATCAATTAGCCTTCTTCTATAAGCTAACTGCCAGTTGAGCCAGCACCATTTGTTAAAAATGCTGTCTTTTTTTCCACTGGATGGTTTTAGCTCCTTTGTCAAAGATCAAGTGGCCATAGGTTTGTGGGTTCATTTCTGGGTCTTCAGTTATATTCCATTGATATATCTGCCTGTCACTGTGCCTATACCATGGAGTATTTTATTTTTTTATCACAATTGCTTTGTAGTACAGCTTAAGGTCTGGGATGGTGTTTCTACCAGAGGTTCCTTTATTGTTGAGAATAGTTAGTGCTATCCTGGGTTTTTTGTTATCCTAGATGAATTTGCAAATTGTTCTTTCTAAGTCTGTGAAGAATTGAGTTGGAATTTTGATGGGGATTGCATTGAATCTGTAGATTGCTTTCGGCAAGATGGCCATTTTTACTATATTAATCCACAAGCATGGGAGATCTTTCCATCTTCTGAGATCTTCAATTTTTTTCTTCAGAGACTTGATGTTTTTGTCAAACAGATCTTTTACTTGCTTAGTTAGAGTAACACCAAGGTATTTTATATTATTTGTGACTATTGTGAAGGGTGTTGTTTCCCTAATTTCTTTCTCAGCCTGTTTATCCTTTATGTAGAAGAAGGCCACTGATTTGCTTGAGTTAACTTTATATCCAGCTATTTTGCTGAAGTTGTTTATCAGGTTTAGGAGCTCTCTGGTAGACTTTTTGTGGTCACTTAAGTATACTATCATATCATCAGCAAATAGTGATAACGTGACTTCTTCCTTTCCAATTCATTTCTATTTGATCTCCTTTTGTTGTCTAATTGCTCCATCTAGGACTTCAAGTACAATATTGCATAGGTAGGGAAAGAGTGGGCAGCCTTGTCTAGTCCTTAATTTTAGTGGGATTGCTTCAAGTTTCTCTCCATTTAGTTTGATGGTGGCTACTGGTTTGCTGTATATTGCTTTTACTATGTTTAAGTATGGGCCTTGAATTCCTGATCTTTCCAAGACTTTTATCATGAAGGGATGTTAGATTTTGTCAAATGCTTTCTCAGCATCAAGATGATCATATGACTTTTTTCTTTGAGTTTGTTTATATAGTGAATTATGTTGATGGATTTCTAAATATTGAACCATCCCTGCATCCCTGGGATGAAGCCTACTTGATCATGATGGATGATCATTTTGATGTGTTCTTTGATTCAGTTTGCAAGAATTTTATTGAGTATTTTTGCATCGATATTCATAAAGGAAATTGGTCTGAAGTTTTCTTTCTTCATTAGGTCTTTGTTTGGTTTAGGTATAAGAGTAATTGTGGCTTCATAGAACAAATTGGGTAGAGTACCTTTTGTTTCTATTTTGTGAAATAGTTTGAGGAGTATTGGTATTAGGTCTTCTTTGAAGGTCTGATAAAACTCTGCAAAAAACCCATCTGGTCCTAGGCTTTTTTTGGTTGGGAGACTATTAATTACTGTTTATATTTCATGAGCAGATATGGGATTGTTTAGATTGTTGATCTGATCTTGATTTAACTTTGGTACCTGGTATCTGTCTAGAAAATTGTCCATTTCATCCAGGTTTTCCAGCTTTGTTGAGCAGAGGCTTTTGTAGTAGGCTCTCATGATTTTTTGGATTTCCACAGTGTCTGTTGTTATGTCTCCCTTTTCATTTCTGATCTTGTTAACTAGAATAATTTCTCTTTGCCCTCTAGTTAGTCTGGCTAATGGTTTATCTGTTTTGTTGATTTTCTCAAAGAAGCAGCTCCTGGTTTGGTTGATTCTTTGTATAGTTCTTTTTGTTTCTATTTGGTTGATTTCAGCCCTGAGTTTGATTTATTTCCTGCCTTTGACTCTTCTTGGGTGAATTTGCTTCTTTTTGTTCTAGAGCTTTCAGATGTGCTGTCAAATTGCTGGTATATGTTCTCTCCAGTTTCTTTCTGGAGGCACTTAAAGCTATTAGTTTTCCTCTTAGGACTGCTTTCATTGTGTCCCATAAGTTTGGTTATGTTGTGGCTTCATTTTCATTAAACCCTAGAAAGTCTTTAATTTCTTTCTTTATTTCTTCCTTGACCAAGTTATCACTGAAGAGAGTGCTGTTGAGCTTCCACTTGTATGTGGTCATTCTATTTTTTATGTTGTTATTGAGGAGCAGCCTTAGTCCATGATGATCTGATAGGATGCCAGGAATTATTTCAATCTTCTTGCATCAGTTGAGGCCTGATCCGTGACCAATTATATGGTCAATTTTGGAGAAGGTACCATGAGGTGCTGAGAAGAAGGTATATCCTTTTGTTTTTGGATAAAACGTTCTATAAATTTCTGTTAAATCTATCTGTTTCATGACTTTTGTTAGTCTCACTGTGTCTCTGTTTAGTTTCTGTTTCCATGATCTGTCCATTTCAGAGAGTGGAGTGTTGAAATCTCTCACTATTATTGTGTGCCGTGCAATGTATGCTTTGAGCTTTAGTAAAGTTTCTTATATGAATGTAAATGCCCTTGCATTTGGAGCGTAGAGGTTCAGAATTGAAAGTTCCTCTTGGTAGATCATACCTTTTATGAATATGTAGTGTCCCTCCTTATCTTTTTTGATTACTTTAGGGTGAAAGTAGATTTTACTCAATATTGAAGTGGCTACTCCAGCTTTTTTCTTGATATCATTGGCTTGGATAATTGTTTTCCAGCCTTTTATCCTGAGGTAGTGTCTGTCTTTGTCACTCAGTTGGGTTTCCTGTATGCAACAAAATGTTGGGTCCTGTTTTCGTACCCAGTCTGATAGTCTATATCTTTTTATTGAAGAATTGAGTCCATTGATATTAATAAATATTAAAGAAAGGTAGTTGTTGTTTCCTGTTATTTTTGTTGTTAGAGTTGGAATTCTGTTCATGTGGCTATCTTCTTTTAATTTTGTTGGAAAATTACTTTTTTGCTTTTTCTCAGATGTAGTTTCCCTCCTTGTGTTGAAGTTTTCCATATTTTACCCTTTGAAGGGCTGGATTTGTGGAAATATATTGTGTGAATTTGGTTTTGTCATGGAATACTTTGGTTTCTCCGTTTATGGTAATTGAGAGTTTTGCTGGTTATAGTAGCCTGGGCTGGTGTTTGTGTTCTTGTAAGGTCTGTATGACATAAACCCATGATCTAGCTTCATAAATCTCGGGCGAGAATTCTTGTGTAATTCTGATAGGCTTGCCTTTATATGTTGCTTTACCTTTTCCCCTCACTGCTTTTAATATTCTTTCTTTGTTTTGTGCATTTGATGTTTTGTCTATTTTGTGGCGGGAGGAATTTCTTTCCTGGTCCAGTCTATTTGGAGTTCTGTGGGCTTCTTTTATGTTCATGGGCATCTCTTTCTTTAGGTTAGGGAAGTTTTCTTCTATAATTTTGTTGAAGATATTTACTGGCCCTTTAAGTTGGAGGTCTTCACTTTCATCTATGCCTATTATTCTTAGGTTTGGTCTTCTCATTGTGTCCTGGATTTCCTGGATATTTTGGGTTAGGAGCTTTTTGCATTTTGAGTTTTCTTTGACTGTTGTGTCAATGTTTTCTATGGTATCTTCTGCACTTGAGACTCTCTCTTCTATCTCTTGTATTCTGTTGGTGATGCTTGCATCTATGGTTCCTGACTTCTTTCCTAGGATTTCTATATCCAGAGTTGTCTTTCTTTGTGATTTCTTAACTATTTGTACTTCCATTTTTAGGTCCTGGATGGTTTTGTTCAGTTCCTTCACCTGTTTGGTTGTGCTTTCCTGTAATTCTCTAAGGGATTTTTGTGTTTCCTCTTTAAGGACTTCTACTTGTTTACTTGTGTTCTCCTGTAGTTCTTTAAGGAATTTTTGTGTTTCCTCTTTAAGGGCTTGAACCTGATTGCCTGTGTTCTCTTGTACTTCTTTAAGGGAGTTACTCATGTTCTTCTTAAATTCCTCTATCACCATCTTGAGATATGATTTTAGATCTAAATCTTGCTTTTCTGGTGTTTTGGGATATCCAGGACTTGCTGTGGTAGTAGTACTAGGTTCTGATGAAACCATGTAGTCTTGGTTTCTGTTGGTAAGATTCTTGTGTCTGCCTTTTGCCATCTGTTGATCTCTGGTGTTAGATGTTCTTGCTGTCTCTGTCTGGAGTTTGTTCCTCCTGTGCATCTGTAAGCCTGTGTCAGCACTTCTGAGAGATCAGCTCTCCTTGGGTAAGACCTGTGTGCAGTGGGCTATGGATCAATTGTCCCTCCTGAGTCCTGGGGTCAGCACAAACTCTGGAGACAGGCTCTCCACTTGCAGGGAAGGGGCAGAGAGTGCTGTGGATCTTCAGAACCTCCTCCTAGGTGAAGAGAATGGTAGAAAGGATCCTGAGCTGGCTGTCCTGCAGCTTCTGAGGTTTGTGCCTCCTGGCTAGACCCACCTCCTCCTAGGTGTAGAAGGAGGTAGAAAGGATCCTGAGCCATCTGCCCTGCCACTAGTGAGGCCTGTGCCTCCTGGCTGGTGGTCCTTCCTTCTAGGTGTAGAAGGAGGTAGAAAGGATACTGTGCCAGCTGCCCTGCCGCTTCCAAGGCCTGTGCCTCTTGGCTGGTCCCACCTTATAAGGTCACCAGTGAGAAAATGGAGATGTCACCTGAATCTCTGTGTTGGAGCACTCCCAGAAGGCAAGCTCTCTGCTTGTGGGGAAGGGGCAGAGAGGGCTGTGGATCTGCAGAACCTCCTCCTAGGTGAAGAAGGAGGTAGAAAGGATACTGGGAAGGCTGCCCTGCTGCTTCCGAGGCTTGTGTATCTTGGCTGGTCCCCCATTTGCATCTTCTTGAGTGGAATCTAGAGCACCTGGATCAGTCTTCACTATGCACCCAAAATTATAATATATAGGAAACCAACCACTGTCAACATGATGGCCCGCTATGAACGTACTGCAATAGTCAGATTAAAAAAAAAAATTCCTGAACTTTTATTATTTAGAAAGTAATGAAATACTGATAGTTCTGTGCCAATTTGTTACTTTGGGTGTGTATAAAAAATGAAAAGTACAGTGTAAAACTGGAAATTATAATTCAGTTTACAAAGAAAAAGCGGTGGAGCAAAATAAAATGCATGGGGAATTGTAGAAAAAGGGGGGACAGAGATAAGGCATGCTGGGGAAAGAGATAAGCAAAGAGATGCTAAGATATTTTTTAAAACAGGTAAAACAGAGGCAGCTTTCAGGGGATTGAACCAGAGACTCCATACTCCAAGTTTTTCTTTTTCTTTTTCCTTTTCTTTTTCTTTTTCTCTTCCTCTTCCTCTTTTCCTTCTCCTCCTCCTTCTCCTCCTCCTCCTTCTCTTCCTTCTCTTTCTCTGCCTTCTTCTTCTTGTGGAAATACTGTGAAAAAATGATAAATGAAGACAAAAAGGGAATAGAAAATAGAGGAAGAAAGGGAAAGAGGAAGGATATGGATAAGAACAGAATGGCACGGTGCTCCCTGCTAGGTTGATGCTGATTATGAATGAGGGTGAGCGGACATGAAAGCGAGGTTACTCTGTGAGGATATATAATATGAAAGAAGTCTTGAATCTCAGTATACCTCTACAAACTTACAAGTCTGAAACACCCTTGAATAGTCTTCAGTGAAGTGGGATCTGAGATACTGACCACACTGTCGGAGATAAAGTTGAAAGCACTGTTCTGACCACTAAGAATAGTTATAAATCTTGTTTCCACACAATTTTTTTACAAGGTTATGGCAAGATTATGAGTCCTATTTTCAAAGGTCAGGTAGTGAGTGGTGGCCCTACCCCTGGGTACCTCTTGCCATCCTCTGAATCATTAAACCTGGGGTCTAGGCCCTTTGTAGACTCTGGCTCAGACTAGTTTCCAGTTTGCTTGATACTGAGTATTAGCAGATTTTTGCCTACAGTATAGAGGTATTCTGATGGCCAAACCTTCACACTTGCCCTCGTGACACTCACTCTGGATGCCATCTACCATCTTGGACCTTTACACTTTCCTTCAAGTTAGTTTGTTACCAGGGCATGTAGAACACTAAATGTTAAATTTGTAAGTGTTTGTTTTATTTGATGGACAATGGAAAAGTGTTATAGGCTTTACAATAGGCAAAAAGAAGTCTGAGTAGAGGATGGAAGAGAGAAGTGGTATGATGTCCCATCACATATCAAGAGACAAGGGGACTGAGGATTGTATGTTACAGAGTGTTAGAAGACTGCCATAACTACTCAAGGTAGAGATAAGATCTGAACCAGATTAAGGACTGCAGAGCTAAAAAATACAAATAGAAATAGGTATAAAAGATCCTGAAGAAAAAGAATTCAGAATGAGTTAAGGAATGAAGAATAAAGAATAAATACCATCAGCTTTGATGGTTCAAAGTTAAGCATTTGGGACAAAGCCTGGGGGATTCAGAAGATGTGGCCATGTACTTATTGAAGAAGAAAATTTAACTTAACCATTGTTGACTTTGAGGAATTGCTGAAGCCCAAGGGAAATGACATGTAGACATTCAGGCACATTAAAGAAAATAATATGATTAGGAGGTAAGTTTGTCAAACTGTTACAAAGGTATGTTTTGAGAAAGGGGTTCTTGGATGAAAGAAACATAATAATAGATGTCCTTGGGTTCTCACATTGACCACAAAGTGCTTGAAGTTCCAGAAAGGGGCTAAAAGAGAGAGCAGAGGAACGAATGTGCCAAAAGAACATATCATAAAAGGAAGTCAGGCAGCAAGTATGTTTGGTGTTTTTGTGAAGTTGGTCTGATCAATATTTTCAGCTACTTTATTAGAGATCCAGATGGAAGAGGAGTTGAATAAATTAGAAGTACCACCATTTAGTTCAGAGTAAATGGTGGAATGCATTTTATCTTTACTTTGATATAATAACCTGGTAGAAGCTTCTATAAGGAATAATTCTGTGAACAAATGGTAAAAAGAAGCCTGTGATTAGTCAATATGACAGTCACTCATGAAGTATTCAAATGAGGGGAATATAGGCTGATTTTCTACGTAGTTTGCAGTGTTTTGAAAATAGACATATTTAAATGCTGAAACTAGCTCAGCTTCACTTGTTGCTTATTACTTCATTTGATTTCTTTCAGCAGTCATCTGAAGAGGGTAGCATTGTTTGTATTCCAATGTTTATGAAACTAAAGCCTGGAGTGATTAATATATGAGAAGAGTTTATATTATTGGATATGGGAGAAATTAGAAAATGTTTGACCATCATCACCTACCTACTTAAAACACTTCAACAACATTTACATTGAATTCACAGTGACTTCTATTGTAATGACCACATTGAAAGATTTCTTACTTTCCTGCTGGTGGATACATTGTGATATAGTCTCAAGTTTCTTGCCCTAGATCACACAGAGTCACACAGTTAATTCCAGTGCTAGAGATAGTTAGACTCAGGCACTCAGAGTCCAGCACTCCTTCCTGTTCCTGACCACCAATGGCAAAGCCTCAAGCTACCTTATTCTTCATGCAAATGAGCCTTGTCTGAGTACTATGGAGAACACAATTGGAGGTAAAGAATTGGGAGAAAATGAATTATTAAAGAAGCAGAGATTCTGCTAATGAACAGATGAGAGGTGTGCCAAGCTAGGAGGACTGGTAGAAGAGGCACATTGCTTTCAGGAGCAACTGACACTGAAGCTGAGATCTGAGTGATGGGGTGACCACACTGAGTAGTCATCGATGTGTCATTATTGACTTATAGGACAAGGAAATTGAACTATTGATATTAATTAGTTTTGGGAAGTAAATTTAGACAAAAAAAATAAGAATTCAGTCACTGACTCGCAATTATTGGAGATATAAACATTTTGTATCTCAGTAGCACATAATTAGAGACCCATGATTCCCTTGGAGTTTATCCATGGAAAATGCTAAGCTCATGTTGGCATCTCCTAGTTTTAGAGCTTTGCATTTAAATAGCTTCTCCTTCTCCTTCTCCTCTCCTTCTCCTCTCCTTCTCCTTCTCCTTCTCCTTCTCCTTCTCCTTCTCCTTCTCCTTGTCCTTCTCCTTGTCCTTCTCCTTGTCCTTCTCCTTCTCCTCCTCTTCCTCCTCCTCCTCCTCCTCCTCCTCCTCCTCCTCCTTCTTCTTCTTCTTCTTCTTCTTCTTCTTTTTTGTCTTTTTGAAACAGGGTTTCTCTGTATAGCCCTGGCTGTCCTGGAGCTCACTTTGTAGACCAGGTTGGCCACGAACTCAGAAATCCACCTGCCTCTGCCTCCCAAGTGCTGGGATTAAAGGCATGCAGCACCACCGCCCAGCTTAAACAGGTTCTTCTAGTTGTGAATTTGTAGTTGTTTCCTTAACATAAACTCTTAAAGTACTTATGTTAAAGCTTTGTATGTAGTAAATATACATTAATTACATGCACAATGCATATTCTGCCTAAAAAAAAGGTTCCTCTCTCCTTCACAGAAAATCTTGCTGTGGATAGTTGCATTAAGTAGATATTGGTAAGAAATTCCTTTATGAAAGCCATTTGAGGGACACCTATTGAGATTGAAGCAGGGCACTGGGGGTGCTAGTCTCCCTCTCTGTGTTGAGCTGTAATGACTGGCTCCTGAAGTGCTACCTGTGCTCCCTGATTATGATCATTGTGTAGCAAGGTCAAGACCCAAAGACAAAAACAGAGGGCCTTCCACTTGCTGTAGAGCATCTTCTGGTGCTTTGTTGAGGAAACAGCTTCATCTATAGAGATGGCTACTTTGTCAACATTTGAAAGAAATGCATCAGGTTTAGTATCTTTACTGAAATAGGCATGGTCTCACTCTAAGGAGAAATCTATCCAGAGAATGTATTATTTTCCCAGCCTTAGTATTTCCTCCTCTACCCATCCAGGCAAACATACCCATGTACTCTCTTTCAATGAACCTTCTTCTTGAAACCTTGACATTTTTCTATGATAGGACCCAGCAAGATATAAAACATAATTTCTCTTTCAAATGAGACATTTTCTTTAGATTCTGGCTCAGAAAGTTATGGAAAGAGGCAATAAAAGACAAAATTGAACCACATTTTCACATAACAGACAGTCAACTCCCATCGACTTTTGTGTCCTTCTTCAGAGATTTTTTTTTCTTTCTCTGTGAAACTTTTGTACACACAGTTTTAACTACATGGCATTACCCTCAGTGGCAATGCAGCAAGGGTCAGTGTGTAACTGCCTGTGGATGCCAGAGAACAGAAGTTATGGCAGATCTAACAGCACAAGGGGAGCTCAGTGCACTTGGTGCTTTGAAGCCTATCATTTTTTTTTCTTCAAATCCATACGTACATACCCTGCCTTCAGTTCTTTGGCTGACTGATTAATATGGCTCTTCTCCTCTAGGCTCATGCGTGCCATACTCATCTTGTTTCTGGCAGCCTAGCCCTCTGGTGTTGCCTGGATCTTACCTAGTTCTCTCCAACAAATTACTGTCATAATTAAGAAATTCTGATGATATATCATTTTTTTTCTGGATTCCAAGCCTCCTGTCAGACAATGGAGTGAGAAGCATGGGGCTGCAGCTAGCTATTCCATATCAATGCCCCAAGTTCAAATAAAATGTCAGGATGACTAAGTACAAGGGATTTGTGGAATGCTTTAATGTTGCCTCATTTCAAATCACTTCATAAGCAGCCTGGTAATGAGCTCAATAAATTCTGTTGGAGGATGAAAAAAAAAGAAGAAGCCCTGTATTCACTGCAGAAAAAGTAGGTTGCTATTTTATAATGAGGCCTCTGGGCTGGTGGGAAGGAGTCTTATTTCCTGTTTGAAATCCACTTTGTTAGCTCTGTGATGTGGAGATGGCTAAATGAGTATGAAATATTATAATTAAGGACATCACAAGCTGTTTATCTTATCAGCAGTGTTTTTCCTTAAAGGCTGCCTCATTGACCACTTGTGTATTATAACTGTCTTGTGTATGTGCATGCTCTGCCAGTTGTAACCGACAGAAGTTTATCTGGCTCTAAGGGGGGAAAAGAGCCAGAAATGAACAGCAGCCCAGGAAGCAGAATTCAAGTAAGAGACCTAAAGTACATTGATTCTACCTGGATCAGGCATTCTCTTCATTAACTAAATAAGCTGTTTGTTAACAGAAATAAGTGAGGTTATAGAATTTGACTAAATCTGATGCGAGCATGTTACACATGCTGTCCATGGCTGGGCTATGTGTGAGGTACTGTCTGAGATATTCTGCCAAGCAGCAAGCTTTTGTTTTGAGGCTGGCACAGAAAACCAATCCCACTTTGGAAAATGAGAACGGGTTTATTATTGATTGGGTGGAAATCAAATGCCCAGATCTGTAATCTCCACTGTGATTTGAAAGGCTCTACGTTATGATAATCTTTCGACCTGCCAACTTCCTTGATTTCATTCAATACTGAGAGGGTGAGTCCAGTTCTTTATAGAATACTGAGAATACAGTTTGCACCAGGTGCTACTTCAAGGGTTCAGACAGCAGTTATTTGCCAGGAAAACCATTTGGCTGAAAGATCAGATATTCATCCAAAATAGCTGGTCGGAGTCTTGGTTTCAGAAAGGTCATAGTTCTCAAAAAAGTGAAGCAGCTTGTGTTAGTAAGATGAACTCAGTATATCTAGATGTACAGTGCTGGGTGATGTTTTAAAATTATTTATTTACTTTATATTACAATGGAAGCTTTTCTTCCCCATTTCCTCCCAGTTCGTCTCAACTCCCCTCCTTCCCAATCCACACTTATTCCCTTTCTCAGAAAAGGGGGAGACCTTCCATGGATATCAATCAATCAACCCAGTTAGGGCAAAGGATCCTTAGGCAGTCAATTAACTCAGAGAAAGCCCATGTTCTTCCTTAGGGGTCTCACACGAAGACCCAGCTGCACAACTGTTACATATGTCTGTGGGGGGAGCTAAGTATGTCCTACACATGTTCACTGGTTGCCAGTTCAGTCTCTATGTGCCCAGGTTTGTTGATTCTGTAGATTCTCTTGTGGTGACTTTGATTCCTCTGGCTCCTTCAATGCTTTCCCACAACATTCCCCAAGCTCCATTTACTGTTTCATTGTGGGTCTCTATATCAGTTTCCACCAATTGCTGGGATAAGCCTCTCTGATGAGAGATATGCTAGGCTTCTGTCTGCGAGTATAGCAGAATATCATTAATAGTGTCAAGGGTGGAATCACTCTCTCATGGCATAGGTCTCAAGTTGGACCTGTCATTGGTTGGCCCTTCCCTCAAATTCTGTTCCATCTTAGAGGCACGATAAGTTATAACTCTAATGTTTTGTGGCTGGGTTGGTACTTGGCAGTCTTGTCCAGGAGATAGCAGGTTCAGGTTTCAAATATCTCATTGATGGGAGCCTTAGCTGGGGTCCCTCTCATAGATTCCTGTGGTTCTAGGTGCATCTTTGTCCATTGTCCTAGGTTTCTAGCTGGTCCTAGATACTGTCCCCAATCCAGCTGTCTCTCCCAGTATTATCTCCCTTAGTATCCCCCTACTTACCTCCCATTCTTATCTCTACCCCATCCCCCACTGAGTCCCCTCCTTCCATCTACCTCCATCTACCTCCAATGCTTAATCTATTTCCCCTTCTTGGTGAGATTCAATTGTCTCCTCAACCCCTCTGCTCCCTAGGCCCATCTTGCATTTTTATGGTCTTGGTCTGTAGTTTGTAGCATGGTTATTCTGTACTTTATGATCAATGTCAACTTATACATGAATATATATTAATGTATATAAATATATATGTATATATACACATGAATATATATATATGTATATATATTCAAATATATACTATATTTGTCTTTCTGGGTCTAGATAGCCTCACTCAGGGTGATCTTTTCTAGTTCTATTTGCCTGCAAATTTCATGATGTCTTTGTTTTTAATGGATGAGTAATACTCCAGTGTGTAAATCTACATTTTCTTTATCCATTCTTTGATGGAAATTTAGGTTGTTTTAGCTTCTGGCTGTTACAACTAAAACTACCATGAACATAGTTGAGAAAGTGTCTTTGTGGTATGGTTGAGCTTCTTTTGGGTATATGTTCAGGAGTGGTATAGCTGAGTCTTGAGGTAGCTCTATTTACAATTTTCTGTGAAAATGTCAAATTGATTTCCAAAGTGGTTGTACAAGTTTTCACTCCTACCAGCAATTGAGGAGTATTCCCATTGGTCCACGTCCCTGTCAGGATAAGCTGTTGCTTGAGATTTTGGTGTTAGCCATTCTGATGGGTGTAATATAGAATCTCAGAGTTGTTTTGATTTGCATTTCCTGATATCTAAGGATGTTGAGCCTATCTTTAAGGGATTGTTGCCTATTAGATAGTTCTCTGCTGAGAATTAATTGTTTAAATGTGTGCCCCATTTTTAATTGTTTTATTTGGTTTATCTAGTTTCTTGATTTCTTGATATTGGATGTCAGCCTCCAATCAGATTTGGAGTTGGTGAAAATCTTTTCCCATTCTCTAGGATGCTAGTTTGTGTTTTTGGTGCTGTTCTTTGCCTTACAGAAGCTTTTCAGTTTCATGGGGTCCCAATTATTAATTGTTGCTCTTAGTGCCTGAGCTTTTGTTGTTCTATTCCGGAAGTCACCTCCTGTCCCAAGCATTCAAAGTTATTCTTCATGTTATATCTGATTTTATGTTGAGGTATTTGATCCACTTGGATTTGAGTTTTGTGCAGGGTGATAGATATGAATCTATTTGCATTTTGCATGTAGACATCCAGTTATACCAGCACCATTTTTTGAAGATGCTTTCTTTTGATTTCATTGTATAGTTTTGGCTTCTTTGTCAAAAATCAAATGTCCATTGGTATGTGGGCTTACTCTGGACTTCAAAGAAATTCTTATTATCAGCTCATGTTTTTATGCCAGTAGAATGTAAGAATGCAATTTTTGTTACCATTGCTATGTAGTATAGTGTAAAATCCATGATGTCAATACATCCAGATGTTCTTTTATCATACAACATTATTTTAGCTATCCTGGGTTATTTGTTTTTCCCTATGAAGTTGAGAATTGTTCTACTGAGTTTTTGAAAAGTTATATTGGGATTTTGACAAAAATTGAGGTAAATTTGTAGATTGCTTTTGGTAGGGTAGCCATTCTTTGTATGTTAATTCTACCAATCCATGAACATGGATGATCTTTCCATTTTTTGATACTTTCATCAATCTCTTTCTTTAAAGATTTGAAGTTCTTGTCATTCAGACATTCCCCTCTTTGGTTAGAGTTATACCAAATTATTTTATGTTATTTGTGGCTGCTGTGAAGTGTGTTGTTTTCCTGATTTCTTTCTCATTCCATTTCTTGTTTGTGTAGGACGGCCACTGATTTTTTTTTTTTGAGTTAATTTTGTATCTAAGCACTTTGCTGAAGGTGTTTATCAGCTGTATGAGTTTCATTGTAGAAATTTTGGAGTCACTTAATGTATACTATCATGTCATCTGCAAATAGCAGTTTTGATGTTTTGATTTTTGCCTTTCCAATTTGCATTGCCAAGATCCACTTAAGTTGTCTTATTGCTCTAGGTAGAACTTCAAGTACTATTTTGAGTAGATATGTAGAGGGTAGACAGTTTTCTCTTGTCATTTATTTTAGTGAAATTTGTTAATGTATCTGTCCATTTAATTTGATATTGACTATTGACTTGATATCTATTCCCTTTATTGTGTTCATGTATATGCCTCTATCCTTGATCTCTTCAAGACTTTTATCTTGCAAGGGTGTAGTCTTTTCTCAAAGGTTCTTTCAGCATCTAATGGGATGATCATGTGGGTTTTTCTTTCAGTTTGTTTAAATGGTGGATTGCGTTGTTAGATTTACATATGCTGAACTAACCCTACATCTCTGGAATGAGGCCTACTTGATGATGGTAGATGATGTTTTTTATATTTATAAATATTTTACCGAGAATTTTTTGCATTAATGTGCATAAGGGAGAATGGTCTGAAATTCTCTTTCTTTGTTGAGTCTTTGTGTGGTTTAAGTATCAGGGTGGCTGTGGCCTCATAACGTGAATTTTGCAGTGCTCTTTCTGTTTCTATTTTGTGGAATAATTTAAGAACATTGGTATTATCTCTTTGAAGATCTAGTAGTATTCTGAACTATAACCTTCTGGTCCTGGGCCTTCTTTTGTTGTTGGAGGAGAACTTTTAACTACTGATTCTATTTCCTTAGGGGTCAATCTTGGTAAGATCATGGAGCTTAACAAATTTTTCTCCCGTGCTCTATCGACAAACCTGAAAATTTCCTTTTTTATGCAGCCTGTCTGCAGTTTTTCCATTCAAATATATTTAAAGAAGCACATAGAAAGATACAAAGTGAAGACCTCCTGAGAAAGCTGTATGAGATACTGGGGTTCTGGTTATGATCTTTACATGCTGCTCAACAAACACATCTGCGGCGGTGAATAAAGAGAAGAATGGCTCTGCTTCCTTTATGTAGTTATACACCATGCGAGTGTGCTGAAAATACTTAGGAATATGGATGGTTCTTCCTAAGTCACTGTCTATAGAAGATGCATCTGCTTTATTTACACATAAGGACCTCAGGAACTTGAACTGGACCCCATCTTTTTGTTCCAATATAATTTGTTTTAATTTATTATTACCGACTTTCTGGTATAAATATCAAATAGCAAGGCTGTTCATGTTGACAGAATCTGACTTTCCTCATATATAGAACATATATAGAATACTTAAGTAAGTATTTGCATCATTTGTTTAAAGTACCAAATATTATTCATAGAATAATTGGCATACTCTACAACAGAAGGCGTCCAGCTTTCCTTATAAAGAATCAGACATAGCCACGATGTAGCTGGCAGGCCATGCAGCCTGTGTTGTAGCTATACTTCTGTGGCTGGGCACAGAAGCAACTTGAGACTATTCATAAGGAATGGGTGTGCCTTGTGCCTTTGCTCCCACAGAATTCTGTCTGTGACTGCTGAGGTGTGAGCTTCCTATGTTATCCATAGATTACTGCTGACATTTGTCAAAGCATGCTTAGCCCAAGGGCCACAGGCAGAAAGACTGACTGAAGGTTGGGTGTGCTGTGTAAGTAGCCAACTGGTCCTTTCTATCCTGTGGTACCTTTCAGTAAATTCTAATTTCCCTGAGGTGATAGGGGTCTGGTAGTGGCAGGGTCCTCACTAAATGAGCATCATAGCTCACTGTCCTGATAGCTTCTCTCAAGAAGAGAAGGCAAAGAGTCAGCATTTAAAAACTCCCCATATCCTTTACATTTTCTGTCTTTAGGAAGGAAAGCATGCCAAACATGGTCACAGAAGTGCCTAGGGAGATAGGTGCTATAGCTTGATCTCCTCCTGCTTAAAAGTATGTTGTAGATACTTAATCCTATCCAGCATCAGCAGACTTCTTTTTCTTATTCACTCACTAATAGGTTTTGAAATTACATTGAACTTCTGCCTTGTAGAAGCCCCAAGGAGGTGGCAAATGGGGGAAATTTAAGGCATATGTGGCTAGTAGGAGCCCCTCAGAAGTCCTCAAAGTGAAGCCCTCCAGAGGCAGAGTGGAACAGCTTCAGAAGGCTGGGAGCAGTTACCTGCAGGTGTTTTGGCTTGTGGGTTTGCCCATGAGTAATTGTAGCATGCTTAAGAGGAGAGAAGGAGGGGCTCCAAGTGACAGCCACAATTCAGAGCCTCCTAGTAAACACAGCTTTCGAATGCATACATGGGGCTTTCAGCCACAGACACTGAGAGCTCAGTAGCCCAGTCTCCCATGATGAAGGGCAGTTATACTTTATATGCAGATTTGTCATTAAACATGGACACAGATCTTTCTTGCTTGCGAGATTCTTGTCTTTTGAATAACTGCCTCTTTCATTGAATGCTCTGTCATGCTTGGTCTGTTTCTCCATGTTTTCCAAGATGGCTCTTCTGAATTAACATTCACAGCCAAGCCTCCTTCTCACCATAGCCACCTCACACATGGGCTGGATTCCCTCAAAGAGAAGCTTACCATGATGGCTTGACTTTTCAGTGAAAACATTAATTAAGCTGAAAAAAAAACGAGAAGACTTAAAATGTCTTAGAGACATCCAAATTCCAGCAATCTTCACAAAAATGAGACAAAATAAGAAGGGGAAAAATTAAATCTTCAAACTGTCAAGACAGCTGACTGAAGCTGAAACCTAAAAAATGTGGTCACCTGTCCAGGCTTGGTGCCTGCTGACTGCAGAGCTTGCCCCGAGTACTAATGCACCCATTCTACAGACCACATGGAAATCTCCCTGGAGCAAGGTGGTGGCATTAGTGGGCTAATTCTATGCAACACAGGGTGAGCTCTCAATGGTTTCAGGAGTTTTTTTTGTTTTGTTTTGTTTTGTTTTTTCTTCATAGACTTAACTCACACAACTGCTCAGTGCAGTATTCAGAACAAGCCAATCTTACTGAAGTAAGCCCTGGAAGTCCAGAGTTGTAGGAACCTGCCTCAGCTCAGCTGGCATGGGCTTAGGTGGAGACTGCAACTTCAGTCTAAGAAGGCACCTTTTTCTTTCCCAATAGCATATTATCTTTCTGTTTGATAAATTTCACTAAGGCTACCATTAGCATCTTACTCTGAAAAACAAAAACAAAAACAAAAGAAACTCATAACTAGTCTGTTAAAGCTGCTGCCTTTGATGAATTTCTGTTATGTACAGAACCTTTGTTGAAAGCAGTGTTTCATTCCATAATCTATCTGTTACTCTTGTCATCGAAATTTGCAATTCTGGGCCAAGATCTTGTTGTTCCCTCATGCTGTTCTTTCCTGAGAACTCAACTGGTGTAGAATGTTGTATAACATTTCAGAATATCAAAGCATTTTGCAAAGCCAAGTGTCTTAGACAGTGTTAAGCTCCATCCTTTGAACTGGATGCATTAATCCATCATCTCAGGCAGATGTGCAATTACCATCATTACTAATGAGACAGAGATATGAACTTCATGTCTGAAGAGATTCTGCCAATAATTTGACATGGTGCAGCTAGAAAGTTACATGGATCATCTATTCGGTTCGTGTTCTGTGAGAAGAACCAGCCAAGGTGATCCAAGGCCAGTAAAGACAGGCATATGTTCAATGTGTGTCAGTGTTTGCTTTAAGGGGGTTGGCTGCATTCGTCCTGAAGAATGAAGTGACTCCTAATTGCTTTCTAAATTTTGATTTAGTAGCTACCTGGGGAAAGTTTTCCAAGACATTAAGGTAACTGCTCTCTCTCAAGCCAGAAAAACATTCAACCACCCACTGGCAACTATTGGCTGCCCGAGTTGTAGATGATTGACAGAGTTGCTTCCAGGCACCTTCTGGAACCTTCATTGGCAACATTTGGATTAACGCCTCTCAGGCTTTCTTCTCTCCCCTTTGAAACTTCCAATTTCTAAACTGCTGCTGCCAGAGTGACCCTCATCTACTGGCATCCCTGGGGTTCTTCTAACCTAGGTTACAAAAAACACAGAGGCAACTTCTGGAGGAAACCTTAGCTTTGGGCACCACCAAAGTGGCCAAGGAAACTCATGTGTGTCTGTCTTTATCTGCATTAACCAAAGAAGGTAAAAATGAAAGAGAATCCTGTCTGTGATAAAGTGATGTTCTGTGCAAGGTTTAATTCTCAGTTCTCCCTATATCTGTATCCCTCTCTCCTCTTCCCTCTCTCCTCCTCTTCATCTACTTCCCATCTTCCCTTTCCTTTTCTTTTGACATTGGAGTGTCTGGTATAACATGAGAATAGTAAATGTTTAGAACACCTCAATATAATCAAAGTTTTCTTCTTTTTATCATTGTAAGTTAGGCCAAAAGTACATAGTTAGACACCAGTGATTGGTGTAATACGAAGTTAGTGTTGTATTTCAACCCTTCTGAAGGCTTATCTCTCAGTAAACACCAGGAACATCTAGCTTGAATTCATTTTAGATTTCTAGCTGTTCTCATTTTAGAGTTGATCTCTTTGGAATTCACCTAATACACCTGGCTATATTTTAAATGCACACTACATATTTGTTAAATTATATTGAATAAAATTTGAAATTGTATCTCTTGCTTCTCTTAAATCCTCAGACTCCTGAAGGCTAAATCTTTATAACTCAGCAATATTTTAGCAGCAAAATGAAGAGAATCTAGCCTGGACACATTTGTTTTTTTTTATTATTGTTTTTATCTCAGTGCTTTTCTTATGCCGTTTGTTATTTTATTAGCCCTCCAGCAGGGAAATATTTTCTTTAGCATAGTATCTTAATAACCATTAAGGTGACTGCCAGGCAGTGGACCACCACTTATAGAATAATGTCCTTTGAAAACACATCTCTAAACCCAGAAAGAAATGCTTTCTCATTTCAAAGACATTAGTTTATTTTCATTATACCTTGTTTAATGGAGCTCATTAGTCTAGGTCTAGGAGAAAGCTGTTATAACTTAGTTAATACTGTATAAGCACTCATTGTTTTTCTTGGCTTCTCATTCCATGATCTCTCATCATTATTAAAGAACAAATGCAAGGATAGTTGGCAATATTTGGTGATAGGCTACACATTTTTGCTGGCCTTACAATTATGTTTTATTTTTTACTTATGTGTGGTATAATTTTTATTTACATAACCACTATTAAGTGGGTATTTATGTTTATTGATTTCAACATTTATCATCCTTCCAAAGCTTTGATATAGATTACAGTAGCATAAATGAGGACTTGAATCCATACCTCTTTAGCCAGCAAATTCATTTTGATTCTGGCAATGTTAATTGTTCATGATATTTAGAAAGATAGTAAATTCCTTTTATACTTGAAAATTCCTGTCCTTTATCATTTTGTGTGTAGGTCACTAAAATATTAAGATATCTTCTATGTCCCCCTACCCCTTTTGTGAGGGCCTATGAGGTAAGATATCACAATGGCAGGTAAGAGATCTGCAAATAGCTAATTATAGTCAATTCCTGATTACACTTGGGGGAGTCATTGCTGATTATCTTCTGCAAATCTTACTTTCAAGTTCCATTGTCATTCGAACAGAATGGGCCATAAAGTCATTTGTGCTTATTACTCAAAACCTTGTCTCTAATTTCCCTTCCCCTTGTAACCGATCACCCAGCAGGAGATCGTCTGTGTCAGAACATCTAATTACTCCCTTACCCCAAGTCAAGGAAAGTTAAAATAAAACAAAACAAATAAAAAGTGACATATTTATAGTCTTCCATCCTGATTCATGATTTATTTTTACTTGTTTGGTTTGAAGCTACTGCCAGAATACAGCAAAAAACCAATGAGGGTACTTTGAAGGCAGAAAAGTCTAGCGTGTTGTCTACTGCAGAAGCCCCTCTGTGCTGGGATAGGAGTCACAGAAGCACAAACTCGGAAAGGGAAATACCATCAATGCCACTTTTGTCAGGAGACTTTGACATCTATAATATATATGCGGGGACATATGGTCTGTGTGTGTGTGTGTGTGTGTGTGTGTGTGTGTGCATGTGCGAGTGCATGGGCACATGTGTGTAAGAGCATATACTGATAAAATGAACATCATATTTGCATATGTATAGATGAGTTCATTTTAAGTTTGTATGTGTATATAAAGAGAAAATACAAGTGAATGAAACAGTTCAGTGAGATGCAGTTAATGACATCTTTGAGTAAATGACGGATTCTTACCTACATTCTCCTTACTCCTTATAGTGTGCTCAAGTGTCTGTAGACCCAAAGCCCACTGGGTATTTGCAAATCCCCATTCCCCAAGAATATTTTGCCTCAAGTAAACCTATTTTTCTCCTTGTGGCTGTAAAGCTTTTCTGGATGTGGGTCAATGTCAGGCTCAGAATTAAAAAGTAAAACATTTTGTGTTTTTTAGTAAAGATTTGCATACCAGATCAGCTTAGGAGAAAACCAACTTGCTTTGTTTCTGTTACATAATTACACGTAGTGAATTTCTCAGGATCAGGAGAGTTCCTTCCTTCCTCATCAAGGCATCTCCTGGTTGGATTGGATATCATCATTACTGCTGACCGACCTTCTCTTCTGGCTTTAGAAGCAGCACGTGACCCTAGAAAGGCGTAGGTGAAGTGTGATTCTACTTCACCTGGGAGGAGATCTGATGTATTTCATCATTAGACTCCTGTGGAAATATACAATAAAAGAGGGGATCTGGTTATCGCCAGAGGCAAAGTACCACTAACTCATCCCCAAAGATTGCTTTTTGATTAAGGGGCTCTTGCTGTAAGGCTGCTCAACCCTTCTTGCCGCTGATATGAACTGCTATTCTTGGCTGTATCACTGAACTTGAACATCAGATTTTCTTTTTTTAAAGAAACAGCAATTACATTAAGGAGTCCTCATATGGGGTGTAATTTCTTGACAATGTCAAGTAGAATTCAATAAGCAGACATAACTTTGTGGTGTAGGGTTAGATGAACATTTGTAAGAGAGAGAAGGGGGTGACTGTACCCCAAATGCTTCACAGATAAATGAAAATATGTCAAATCCAGCTGTGACTGTCCTGCTTCTAAAAATGAGAGGGAGTGTGATGAATTGGACAGAGTTTTATTTCTTTTCACACCCACAAGGGTTAAAATGGTTTGCCCTTAATTTTGTTAGGAGAAGAAGAAAGAAGGAAAAGGGAGGTGGGGTGTAGAGGTCAGCTGAGTGAAGATCTATAATTTATTTTCCAAACTGGGACACTTTGGGCACAAATGGTACTCTAATAATAATTACAGTAGATAAAAGTATAAATCGAACCTCTTACAGGCAAAATGGGAATGTAAGGTAACCCCTGGGAAGTACAATTAATAGGGCTTTATGTCCTGGTCGTTTAGCCTTGCTGTGACCATGTGCTCTCAGTAGAAACATTATTTCAATTGATGTTTTTTTTTTTTTTTTTCCTTCAAGGTTTCTGATCATGAAGTCTGTAGTGTAGGCAATCTCCGCTATGCTTTACAGTGTGATAGGCTTTCTGTTCTTGGCATTCTGTTATTGGATTAACAAGCACTTCATTGTTTCTTTTGTGTATGACCTTTTCATATTTGGTCCGTGTGGATTGTGAAAAGAGAAGAGGCACTTATTAGGGGAGCTAAAAAGAACATCCAAGCCCACTACTTGAATTATCTATAACTCCTACCTGCCTTTTGTGCTTCAGAGCCTACTATGAACCTGGCCTCTTTTCTTTGTATAATAATACTGGGATTTTTGAGGGTAAGTGGTTTTTTGGTTTTATTTATTTATTTATTTTTTGGTTCATTTTTACTAGGAAAGAGGCAGAAACAAATTGTTTCCACTGATATTTTTCTTTACAGTTCATCATTCCTAAAAGTAGAATATATGATAATCTCTCTCTCTCTCTCTCTCTCTCTCTCTCTCTCTGTCTGTCTGTCTCTCTGTCTCTGTCTCTCTCTCCTTGTGTGTGTATGTCTGTGTGTGTGTGTGTGTGTGTGTCTGTGTGTGTGTATATGTGCATATGTGCAGGTAAACTCATTTGTGTCTATGCATGTAGTATGTTTTGATTTCTTATTGATTTTTATTGTTGGTGTGTACATTGGGAGGCCATCGCAGGAGTCATTCCTCAAGTGTTGTCTACTTCTTTTTCTGAGAAATATTCTCTCAGTGGCTTGGAACTTCCTATGTATTCTATCTAGTCAGCAATCTCTATGTGTCTACTTGTCTTTGCCTCCCTAATGCTGGGATTTCAGATGTGTGGCACCAAACCCAGGTCTTGGAAGAGTTGGCTATAGGACCCACAGAGACAAACGTTTTGCTGACTGAGCTATAATTCCATTATAATACTGAATGTAGAGTGAATAATTTTAGCACCAGACTTTTAGTTGTTGAAAATAGGACAGCCAAGGCTAAACAGAGGACCCCTGTCTCAAAACACCCCACTCCCTGTAAGAATAAAGTGAAAAATAAAAGAAGTGTCACTTAAAATAAAACTTATAATTCTTTCTTGGGTTATATAAATTCCTTCTCCTTTCTCTTAAACACACTGTTTTTCTGTAATAGAAAACAGTGGCATTAAGAGACCATGCTTAGGAACTCCCTCCATCTCAGCTCATTCTCTTCCACATAATGAAAGCTTACTACTCATCTCTCCAATCATCTGTCTTCCTCTGTAAAAAAAAAAATCCTGAGAACTCCTCCTCCTTTAAAGATCCATCAGTTTGGTAACTGCCATCAATAAATGAGTGTTGAATTAAATTGACTGGACTGAATCACATCTCTCCAGACACTAGTCTAACAATTGACATACCCATCATCTACAACTTGTTTATTCCGCTTCAAAGAAAATTGAAAAAGAAAATCTGTAAATTTCTGAATAACATTAAGGAACATAGTCTAAAGGCTTTGGCTGGGTGTCAGCTGGACTTGTGGACTGCAAAAACATGCCCATGGAGGCACAGAACACAGCTTTTCCTGGAAAGAGGAGGCTGGGTGTCTTTGCAACCTTCTTTTTGTTTCTGATGTTGGGGCCAGAGCTCAGACAAGTGTATTATATTGAGAATTCTTGTTAGGGTATTGGTGCCTGTATGGCCACTTTTGGATTTTGTGTACTACAAGGAGAATACTCAAACCCCCACTTTCCTGGAAGATAAGATAATGTTAATTTGAAAAGTGATCTACCACATTATTCATATTTGGGGGACATGATACTAAGCAGAAAAGGCTGTTGTATGTATTAGCATTATCCACAGAATTCAGGATAAGTCAGTTTTGTACTCAAGTCCTATTCTGGTCCTTATCAGCAATGTGATTTGAACTATGGAAACTTCTCTGGTCTCATTTTACTCGTCTCATCTAGAAATGGGATAATGAATTTCTATCCTTAGTTTCTAGGCAAAAAATTAAAACTGCAAAACTAATCTGGGATGAAGTTGAATATATACTTATTCATTTAAGAAAGAAATAGACCTCCTTTTAATTAATTTTAAGGGTTTATCTTCTTTGGACATATCAATAAATACAACTAAAACATGACTGAAAATAGTAACTATATAGTAAAGTGGAAAAAATGTTCTAAATTCTAATGAGTGAGGCAGCATATAGCATTGCAACAATGATTTGTTTCATTGTCATCCTGTAGAGAAGAAGCTTGCTAACACTAATATTTCTTCATGATGAATGCAGGTCATGGCCCTTCATCATCTTGGGAGGAAAGGTGGAACAGCAGTCTATGAATCAAAGTTGAATCTCACATGTCAGTAATGCTTATTCAATAAAAGGAACTCTTTCAATAAATAATACTAATGGGCATGGCGTTTTAAGATGTAAAGCTATGAGAACATTCGCTATGCAATCTGTTTATTTTTTCAAGTCAAATTCTAGCCACTTGTGATCAGCGATTTATTTGGCTTCTGTCACATCCTTCTTGCAGAAATTCCTTATAGTGCCTCACGGAGCTAATGACATAGCCAAATTATATGTTCAGCTAAGTAATGGGAAATATTTCTGAAAGACTGCTTTTAAGAAATTGCTAATAAATTGGTGCCCCATTTCCATTAATGTTCTGAAAAATAAGCAAAGCCTGTGGCATTTCAAACAAAGTTGTTAATTATAGAATTTGTTTTCTACAAATTCTTTTTCACTTATCATATATCTATGATTGAAATACAGGCATGCTCATCTTATATGCGAAAATTATTGTTAGAAATGTTTCTAAACATTCTTCTAAAATTGAAATGTTCATAACTATAGTTCAACTATTCTTATGTAAATGAAGGCATTCTATGCTAGCAGTGGAATTCTTCCTATTAGAATCCACAATGTTCTTTAGGAACATCACTTTCATATTGGGTGCCAGAAGTACACACTGGCTTTTATTAATATTAACATTTTTCTCTTTTCAACGTATATGATTCTAACATAAATAGTGGATAGATCAAAAACTGAGAGATAATGTTGGGATCTCAAGACCTTGACCTAGTCTCGCCTTCACGCTGGCTTGCAGACACTGTCTTAGTCTTCTGCAGAAAGGCTTGCTGCTCCCAGACTCCATTGCAGGATCACAGTGCTTTTTCAAGCTGTCTGATAAAGACTTTTAAGCCAGAATGTCTGGCTGTTGCAATGCTGCCTCCTCATCATGGTTGCTAAAAACACGCAGCCTTTTGTCAGACTACAGAATGTTTTAATTCCCAGTGCAAATCAGGGTGACATGTTTGTTACGCTAGTGGATATACCTGACAGATCCTATTCTGTGTTCTCCAGGAACAACCATGCCAGAGCACATTTGTGAGTATCAGTTCTTTTATGTGAGGGTGCCTTTTTGTAATTGGGAAAGCCATTTCAAACTGAAGTTGATTTCGTAGAAAAATAATGTGTGAGGTGTGTTTGTAAAATTCCTAGATAAAGATGCCTTTAGGAGGCCTCCAAATGCTTTCATGGGTTGCATGAAACAGTAAATGAAAGCAAAGTGAATAAAATATAGTTTTCTGCCCATTTTGTCCTGACCTTTGTAAATACATTCACTAGGTTGCCTAGGTACTTACAGATATGAATAACAATGTATAAACAATTATGGTACTGAGATTTAGGTAGTTTATATAGCAGTAACAATTAGAGACATGTTTTCTAAATTGTATATCATAGGTATTCATAAAAATATTCAGAAGCACATTTATTATTCAATGCAAAAATGATATCAAAAAGGTTTCTTGGAAATTTTAATCTCCATACTTTACTTATAATGAGATACATTGCCCGTAGCCACCAGAACACAAGTTCAAACTCAGGTCAGTTGAATGGGAGAGAACCTACCTGAAATGAATTGTTGGCCACAGTATTTAATAGGGTTATGGGCTTGAATGTGCACATATCTCCAGGTAATAATGTTTCTTGGACCTGAAAGCAGATTTTAGGTCATATTACAGTGTATCCCAAATTCTCTTATTTCTCATTTTAAGAGTTAAAGAAAAGAAAATGTGTGTTAAGATGTTTTAAAACTTTTTGTTAGTTTTACCTTGTATCACTACCAAGATTTTAAAGCATACCTTTCAAATACAAAATATTAGTAATTTCAAGACTTCAGCAGTATCTTTAATTCCCCTTCATTTTTAACCATTACATTTGCATGTGTGTGTATTATTTTTATGGTCTTTAAGTTGATCAGACCTAGTTGTCAGACATACACATATACATATATGTAAATGTGAGAAAACCTAGTAGTGCACAGATGAGAACCAAGCCTGTGTGTTGTGAGTTCTTTCTTTGAAAGCAAGAGAAATACATCGAGAGAATGTTGGTCTATATTAGAATTAATTGTGCTAGTTCAGTTACTACATTTGAATTCCCTTGTTCAGTAGCAAAATTCTGGTAAATATTTACATTCCTACTTCCAGGATGGAAAGATGGTTTGATACTTAGGATACTTGCTGCTTGTGCAGAATAACTGAGTTTGGTTTTCATCATTCACGTAGTATCTCACAATTGCTTATAGATATAGCTTCATGGGAGCTGATATCGCTTTGTAGCATCCTGGGCACCTACAAACAAAGCACACATCCCTTTCCCTTCTTTCATGCTCATACACATGAACAACAACAACAACAACAACAACAACAACAACAACAACAACAATAATAAATCTTTACAAAGAATAAAATGTAGTTTCTATTTGCAGTCCATAATATGTTGCTTATAGGGAGCTGAAGGGTTTGTAGCCCCTTAGGACAAACAACAATATGAACTAACTAGTACCCTCAGAGCTTCCAGGGTCTAAACCACCAACCAAAGAACACACATGGTGGGACTCATGGCTCCAGCAGCATATGTATAGTAGAGCATGGCCTAGTTGGTCATCAATGGGAGGACAGGCCCTTGGTCCTGTGAAGGTTCTATGCCCCAGTGTAGGGGAATGACAGGGCCAGTAAGCAGGAGAGGGTGGGGTGGTAAGCAGGGGTTGGGGGGACAGTGTTGGTTTTTTTAATTTATATTTTATTTTATTATTTTCTTTTTTTTCAGAGGGGAAACTGGAAAAGGAGATATTATATGACATGTAAATAAAGAAAATATTTAATAAAAAAAGGAAAGAAAAAATGTAGTTTCTATTTGCAGTCCATAATATGTTGCTTATCAATAGTTTTCTGTGTTTCTGTTTTGAAGTTCTAGAATGCATCTTCCTTGAAACAGAGCTATCAGGAAGACAGAGGCTATTGGCTGGCTACAAGTGAGAATAATTTTGCATTTCACAAGCAGTAAAGGCTGACACAAATTGATCAGGGAGCTTAGGCTTTCATGTGAATATTTTCACTGCTCTGTGAGATATTAAGGTATACTACACTGTTCTGTAGGAGAATGTGCTACCATGAAGACCTTTGTTTTGTGTAAAATAAGAAATACCTATACCAACTCATTTATATTTCAGTTCTCAAAGAAAAGCAATAGAACCCTTTCGAGGTTGCTGTTGACAGAACGTTTGACAATAGTCAGACCTGCCGAAGGTGTGTGCATGTGTGCTGTGGTTGTGCAGGGGAGTTGGGGGATGTACAAAGGCTTTAACTGTAAGGGAAACCAGTTTTCCTAAGGGAAATTACTCAGAGTGCAATACAAGCATATTTTTCTAATTAAATAGATTAGTTTATGCCTTTGGCACTTAAAGAAAGTCCTCAGATTCACAGCCTCTTGAGTTGTAAGAATTTCCCAGGTTAATTCTCTGGAAATTAAATCTAGCCTTGTTCCCCACCCCCGTTGGCATTTTGTTCCTTTCCCTTCTTTTCTACTTCTATTTCCAATTCTTCTCATGGCTCATTTCTTTCTCTTTCTTTATATTCTTTAGTCATCTTTTCTCTTTTTCTCATTTTCCTGCCTGCTGAAATGGGAACAGCCCTCATGGTTTCCCTTCTATCTTTGTCATTGGTGTCAGAATGCATCCTACCCCTATCTTCTCAGGGAAATTTCTGCTCATCTCCTTTGCATAACTAACTATCAACTGACTCCTATGAGTAGTACCTCTCTCCTACCTGTCCATCTCTCTGACTTGGCTGTGGACATCTTAGAGGCAGACGTGCTTCCTGCCCTCCCATGTCAAACATGAAGTTACAGATAGAAGGAAATAGAAGAAGTGAATTTAATGCTTTTACTAAATCATTATCAGCAAAATAAACCTTTAGCACCTATCCTTTTCAAATTCACTGTCTCTCATTTTATTTTTCCTGATTTCCCCTCTTTCTCTTATTGAGATGCCTCTAAGTTCTACTGAGAGGAGAGATCAGGTCCTACAGAGTGTCTCTTTAGTGTGGGCTGCACATGAGGGGCATCCAGCCATCCCAAGAGGAAGATGAAGAGAGATGACACTGTCAATAGGACAAAATGGCAACCAACAGATAGGGAAAAGATCTTTACTAATCCTATATCTGATAGAGGGCTAATATCCAATATATACAAAGAACTCAAGGGATTTTTGAGTTTGCTCTTTAAGTGCTTCTACTTGTTTACTTGTCATCTCTTGTAATTTTTTATGGGATTTTTTTTGTTTCCTCTTTAAGGGATTGTACCTCTTTATCTGTATTGTCCTGTATTTCTTTAAGGGAGTTATTCATGTCCTTCTTAAGTTCCTCTATCAGCATTGTGAGATATGATCTGGAGTCAGACTCCAGAGAACCAAATAACCCTGTTTAAAAATGGGTACAGAGCTAAACAAATAATTCTCAACTGAGGAATACCGAATGGCTGAGAAGCACATAAAGAAATGTTCAACATCCTTAGTCATCAGGGAAATGCAAATCAAAACAACCCTGAGGTTCCACCTTACACCAGCCAGAATGGCTAAGATCAAAAACTCAGGTGACAGCAGATGCTGGTGAGGTTGTGGAGAAAGAGGAACATTACTTCATTGCTGAAGGGATTGCAAGCTGGTACAACCACTCTAGAAATCAGTTTGGCGATTCCTCAGGAAATTGGACACAGTACTACCAGAGGACCCAGCTATATCACTCCTGGGCATATATGCAGAAGATGCTCCAACATGTAATAAGGACACATGCTTTACTATGTTCATAGCAGCCTTATTATACTAGCCAGAAACTGGAAATAACCCAGATGTCCCTCAACAGAGGCATGGATACAGAAAATGTGGTATATCTACACAATGGAGTACTACTCAGCGATTAAAAACAATGTATTTATGAAATTCTTAGGGAAATGGATGGATCTGGAGAATATCATCCTGAGTGAGATAACCCAGTCAGAAAAGAACACACATAGTATGCACTTTCTGATAAGTGGATATTAGCCCCAAAGCTCAGAATACCCAAAATACAATACACAAACCACAAGAAACTAAAGAAGAAGGAAGACCAAAGTGTGGATACTTCGTTCCTTTTTAAAAGGGGAAACAAAACACCCATGGAAGGAGTTGAAGAGACAAACTATGGAGCACAGACTGAAGGAAGGACAATCCAGAGACTACTCCACCTGGGAATCCTTCTCATAGTCAATCATTAAATCCAGACACTATTGTGGATGCCAACAAGTGTTGGCTGACAGAAGCCTGATATAGCTGTCTCCTGAGAGGCTCTGACAGTGCCTGACTAATACAGAAGTAGAGGCTCACAGCCATCCATTGGACAGAGCCCAGGGTCCCCAAAGTAGGAGCTAGAGGAAGGACCCAAGAAGCTGAAGTGTTTGCATCTCCTTAGGACAAACAATATAAACTAACCAGTACCCTCAGAGTTCCCAGGGACTAAACCACCAACCAAAGAGTACACATGGTGGGACTAATGGCTCCAGCAGCATATGTATAGCAATGGATGGCCTAGTTGGTCATCAATGGGAGGAGTAGCCCATGGTCCTGTGAAGGTTCTATGCCCCAGTGTAGGGGAATGTCAGGGCCAGGAAGTAGGAGAGGGTAGGTTGGTGAGCAGGGGAGTGGGGGGAACAGGTTTTTTTTTTTTTCTTTTTTCTTTTTTTGGATGGGAAACACATAAATGAGATATCATATGTGACATGTAAATAAAGAAAACATCTAATAAAACAAAAAGATACAGCAACTCAACAGCATGGCTCCATGAACACATCATGAAGAATTGTGTTTTTGTGCATTCAGTTTGTGTGATGGGCTGGGATACATACACAGGAAGACTATTTGGCATTTGTCACATGCAGTTCCAATTTCTCCTGCTTCAATTCATGTCTTAGGTAAGTGCTGTCTGTGTGCCTTCAAAGACTTGAGTTTATATATAACCTCCCACACAGGTTTTTTTTTAAATTGTCCCTTTTTACATTTAAACTTCTTTATATATTTTTGAGATTATAATATAATTATATAATTGAACTGATTTTTCATTTATAATGTATTTGGAGGTTTCTGTGTCAGGTATTGGTTTTGTAAATTCTACATTTTATAACAGAAAATTCTTTTGAGGAAGAAGGCTCTAGTCAAGGTTAGATACGGAAAACCAAAACCTTTATATTTCCTTCTCATATATTTCTTATGCTAATTAAAATGAGCACTGGGTTTATTTTGTAATACTTAAAGTCTAACCTGAAAGGAAAATATGCTGAGATAAGCAAATCGAAGTTTTAGACTCCTATAAAATACAATTTGTGGAATGACTAATATTCACTAGAGGATCGGAGTGGTAAAGTGTCAAGCTAAAGTTGGGGATCTACCTCCAGCATTATCTGTGACCGTGTTTTATGGCTAGTATGGCCACAAGGAGTCAGTTCCCCATATCACAGCCTTACCATCAGGGACAGAAGGTTGGCTTGGAGTAGGAGATCAGAGTTCTTTCCTTCCCCTGCCAGGGACCAGGGACAGTTCATCCCAGCTTTACATAACCCCAAGGTTCTTTCCTTCCACAGAGTATTTTCTTTATGTATCTACTTCACCTTGCCTCTAAGCAAGGTTGGTATCCCCACCGCAGCTCCCTGTAAGTCTAAGAGACTGAGCTAAGACAATAAATGTTAGCATGGCAGGCTCATTACTTATTTCTATCAGAAAAATAGAGTGATACTTCTTCTCAGAAATAAATACCATTTACTTTATTTAAGCTCAACAAACACTATTTACTAGGAGGGCTGCTCCAAAGAGGTGTGTGCATACAGCATAAACAGCTCTTCAATCCCACCTCTCTTCCAAAGACTTCCCTGGCTGCTTGGTTCTCATAAGATTTCTCCCCATACTAAAAATTCTAGTGTGAAATATTTGCTTTCTGTCATTTGTAGTTAATAATAAATAATCAAGTCTTTCACACAGTGGCCTAAGTCACCGGTACTTAGCTGCTCAATTTCAGAGGAGAAATGTATTATTGTATAAAAGTCATGGCCGCACATTTTGTGCCAGATACATTCATTAAGTACCCACTGCATCTCACACTATGAATTCATTGCAGGGCATGAAAAAGGGTATAAGGCCTGTAAAGGGTTTATATTATAGCAGGCAAAACAAACTCATAGTTAATCAATGGCTGCCCATGTAATGGTCTGATGAGTCATTATTTTATTCACCCAATAGAGTCACACAGAATATGCAATAAATTGTGTATTAAGACTATTTTTGCAGATACTGATTTTGAGTTTGAACTTGACAAGAATACTTGTTTTTTTTTTTTTAAAGTAGATACAAAAGGTTATTCCAATGTACACTAGAAAAACATTAAATATGATATGGCTAAAAAGCCCTCTGAATTTTACTGGAAAAAGTTTTTAGAAAATATAATTTATACAAAGAGGAAGAACAGTTAGGAGATGAATCTGAATAAACAAGCCAAAGACAGCCAAGAAAGGCCTGTACAGTATGTTAGAAAACTGTATAAAAAATTATCAGTCTGTATGAGTGTTCAGTAAAGCATTTTCTCAGAAAGAAGACAGCACTCTATAGTATAAGTAGGAAAATATTAGAAGCCTAAGAGATCCACAGTCTAAGGACCACTTATGTATCTCAACAGATGGCTTCTCAGGGCTCTACAGCTCCCAGAGACACTACAGAACACCAACTGAAAGTTAGGCTATCATTTAGTAGTCATCAATGAAAGGAGATGTCTGGTATCAGCTGTGATTGTGAAATCTGGAAATTGTGCAGTAGAGGTCAGAGTGCTGTCAGTGAACACCAAGGAAAACACTTGTGAATGCTTATAAATTTGTTAGTATGTAAGTGTATAAATCCTCTGCTCCTGGTATGTTGAACCTATTGTAGGCATCATTATAATTTACAAGATCTTTTCATATCCACGTGGAGTTAGTTTGACTTGGCAGAACTAAGTCCTTGTTCACAAATACCCCACTTTCTCCTTGCTCTCATTCCTAGAACCAATGCCAGAAATATGTCAAGTATCCAGAGTCTTGCATGGTATTTGTGGAGTGTGGTTCAATGCCTCTGCACTGCCTATTGGCTTTTAATAAATAATGGGTGGGGTTATCTATGATTATCATTAGACATCTCAATGGATTACTACACAGAGAATAAATCCATTAACTGTATTTTATTTTACACAGTAATTAGTTCCTTAAGGAAGCCAACTCAGAAAGGTCACATGATGATAAGAAAGGAAGAAGAAAGCTTGTCCAGAGCTCTGAGAGCCACAGGTCTTAGTGTTCCCACTCACTGAGGCCATGGCTTCAGTTATAACACACCCTCTCTGAGCACCAATGCCTCTGGATGGAAAAGTTGGTTCTTTGAACTCTGTAAAGCAGTAACAGGTAACAGGGATTGTTGTAAATCACACAGCACATTATGAAGTACAAAGTAGTCATTTAATACATAAAATAAGTTATTAATAATTCAAAGTCAAGCTTACAGTTTTTACTAGTGTTCTTGAAAGGCGCGTGAGACCCTTTTGGGAAAGAATGAACAACAGTCAAAACATCTCATCAAATACAAGCTCTGCATGATGGCTACCTTGCCCTTTTGCTCAAAAGTGGGGACCGATGACCCTTCTTCATTTTGCTCTAAATAGGTCAAACAGCTTCCTGCTGACATCTGAAATGAGATGACATAGAAAACCTTTCAACTTCGTTACTTGGAACTTTTAGATATTTAAACATGACAGACCTTAAGCAAAGAGGAATGAAAGAGCAGGCAGGAAGCCAGCTACTTAAACTGCACCAAGGAGCCACCAGTAACAACATGCCTTAGGCGGGGCCAGGATGCTTCCAGGGATAGAAGTCTGCAAAGGCCAGCACTGACTTCAGAATCAACTTTTAGGAGATGAATTCTGTATTATTGACCATTTAGAAACATACTTCTTATTTCCATATAAAATTCATACTGCAAACTCAAGTCTCTCATAGTCACCACAGCCTGCCTCTCTACCCCTTTCTTGTTTTATCTTGCTGTTTTTCTCTGTGAGCACAGGATACAGCTATGGATAATGTACACATTTCTTCTACTTCCTCATTTTTTGTGTATAAGAGAAATTTTACCTAAGAATTTCATAAATTTATTGATAGCTGAGTAAGTATTCCATTGTGTAGATGTACCACAATTTCTGTATCCACTCCTCTGTTGAGGGACATCTGGGTTG
>NW_022196896.1:6667034-6704292 GCF_008632895.1 Mastomys coucha
TTTTGCCTTACAGAAGCTTTGCAACTTTATGAAGTCCCATTTGTCAATTCTTGATCTTAGAGCAGAAATTTTATGTCCATGATTCTTTTGGGGGGGGAGTCGTGGGCAAAAGCAAAGTGAGCTCCCCACACCAATGGTCCAAACAGCAAACTACTTAGTAGTGACTGCCTATTTTAAAGTCCCTCTTTTCTTTGTCTGTTGGGCTGTCTGTAGTTACCAGACTGGAAAAGGCTGAAGCTCAGGGGGCTGGGGGGAAACCTGAGCTTCAGTGCCTGAACATGCAAGCTGACAGTGTGGAGAGTGCAGCTTTGGGACACAGTGTTTGACCTAGTATTGTGAAGTTCTACAGAAGTTCAGACACTCAGGGTTCATCCCAACTGGGATCAGACTGCTTGGCATGAAGCTTTGCAGGTATGTTTTAGAGTGGTAAAGAGAACAGAGAACCAGGAGAGAGAAAGAGAAAGAGAGGTGAAGGGGAGGGGGAGAAAAGGGACACAGAAGGAGGGGAGAGGTGATGGAAGAGTTAGGGGAAGGACTGAAGGAGTTGAAGAGTAATGCAACCCTATAGGAAGAAGAACAAAATCAACTAACAGGACACCTCAGAATTCCCAGGAACTAAATCAACAAACTATATGTGGTGAGACTATGGCTCCTGCTACATATATAGCAGAGAACTTCTTTATCTGGCATCCATGATTTTGTGGAGGCATGTTGCCACAGAGAAGGGGGATGCAAGAAGGGTGAGCTGGGTGGGTGGGGCAGGAGTAGTTGGGTAGGTGGGGGAACACCCTCTTAGAGGAAAAGAGGAGGGGCAACGGGGTGGGGGTTTTGTAGAGAGGACACTGGGAAGGGGTACAACATTTGTAATGTAAATATATAAAATAATTAATAAAAAGAAAAGAAAATGGTACTGATTGTTTTCTGGCTTGCTTTTCTTTAGTTTGTGGGCATAGTGTTCTGTTCTTTTTGCCATCTGTGCCAGACACTGCAAAAATACCTCAACGTTCTTCTCAGGCTTTGAAGCTTTTATTGCTTTCTTTAATATGTTGAACTTAATCTAATCCAGGTTTGTTTGTTTGTTTGTTTTTCTATTAAGAGTATATGGAGTTGTCAGGTTTTTTTTTTTCTTTTCTTTTTTTTTTTCTCTTTGCCTGATTATATATTTAGAGACACACTGTCTCCTTGGTTTCTGAGATGTGATGTGTCATGCATGTTCTTTCTAGTGGATTAGGGTAGGATGAGCAAAAAATGCGATGATGAGTTAGGAGAGGTCACAGGCTTTGAGGAACGCCTATTGATGTCCGTGTTGACTAGCTGAGAGATGGGAGGTGGCAGGGAAGAATGCGAAGAACATTCATTTTTTCTTTCACCCAGAAGCCTGAATGAAGAGCAATCTTTTTGTTTGTTACAGTGATGGGTAATTTGGAGCACTTCCCTTTTGCATGAAGAAATTTGCTATTCTAATCAAAATCTCGTCCCTTTCAACAAACCATTATAAGATACTTATGAAAATAGGCAGCTTCAGATTTCCTGTTTGAATTTTTGTCAGCTTTCACTTTTATGCTCATTTGCAGAATCATATAACTATGAAAGGCCAATTAGCTCTAAGTCCCCAGAAAGTGACAGAATAAATTGCTTTCTTTCTAGCAAATCAAGAATAATATTGTGGATGCAGTACAAAAGTGCCCACCCAGAGACTGCACTTCATTGTTATCAATCTAATAGAGTGCCTTTGGCCTATCTCTGAGACTCACTTGTAGTATCTACTTCTCTGTCATGGCTCTGGTATAATATGTCTCCACTTCTGTGCTCAGATAGGGAAAAAAAATCTGCAAGTTTTAGCAGTGTCATTGTCATGACGATTCCTATGGAATGCACCTCCCATCCTGGTCAAAATGCACTTAGGTCAAATTAGACAATTCACAGAACTCACTTTTGACAGCTATGGTCACAGTATCACAGTGTCTGAATGAAGCACAATGGGTAGTTACGCATTTCCCCATAGAGGACATCCAGGATGATGCTACCTGCATTTCAGTAGCTGTGTGAACATGGCTAGAGAATATGGAATACATGCAGCTTCCAAAACCCAACTGCTTTGAAGATGTTGCTGCATTTGCAGATTCAGCTTCTCTGAGGTGCTGTATATACATGGACCTACTGTTTCTTCTCCCTGTCTCAGTTCACTGCCAAGTCTAGGAGTCAAGGTCCATTTATCCCTAAAGGAGAAATATATCTTGGATTTTTCTAATAAAGACTCTGGCTGTGTTGGCCACTGTTGTTGGTGTTTTAGAATAAGGACAGAGTGATAGGCAAGGCACTTAAATGAGATGCAGTGTTTTATTTTGTTTGCTTAAATCCATGAGTTCTGTCTGAAAATGAATTGCTAATCCTGTTTTGGTCACCCTGCACACTTACACCTACCTTTGATGTAGGTGTATTGGATTTTACGAGTCCTTTTGAAATCAGTACATTTGTTCACAATAACTGGGTACTTAATCTGTGACCCGATTTTTGTTGTAGAGGAGAATGCTTATAAGGTATTTGAGAAGTTTCATTCTGGACTCTCATAGAGTTGCACACAATGTTTCTATTAATACCCAATGAGTTTGACATGATTAGTGTCATTACAATTCCTTCCGAAAGGATTAACGAGGATTTCCTACTCACTAGCAAGCTGTGGCTGTGCAGGGGCTGTCTCTGAACAATTCCAGGGTGGCCTCGTTTTGTCGGAACTTTTGGATTAGAGATACTCAATAAAAACATCTGTAAACTGTTATGAGATTTCCATTCTTCCCCTAGTTAGAGATGACATTGCTTACTCTACTGCACTACTGGGGCTCATTTAATCTAGCAGCCATTTCAACAAGCACTTCATAAACGACAATTATTGAATTAATTGTGGTATTTCCAGTCCAGTATTCGTTTATGTTATTCCCTCCACCTGTAAACTCCTCTCCCAGTTGCCTTGTAGAAGTAAAACAGAATAATTTCACAGCCTATAAAATATGTGTTCTTTTGTTATTATGAAATCTATGACAGAAACTCCATTGACAGAGAGCAGAACATTCGGGGGTCACTTTGCCCTGCTTTGGGAAATTAAATCTTGTCAGTTTAGCAGGACATGAGTTTATTCCGATTCCATGTCTTCCTTTCAGCTGTCTATCTTGAAAAAGCTACTTCATATACTAGCCAACACAAACTTAAAAATTTTCCAAATGTGTCCTTGAGAGTTATTTTTAACCTTAAAATGAAAAACGGCTATGCTGAAGCTTGAACATATTTATAATAGGAGAAAAACGTTCCATGTCTTGAAATCATCACTTCTTGAATTTTTTTTTTAGAATGAAAAACCTGTTATATTTTTAAGTTACATTGGATGTATTATTTTCCCAAACTTTATAAGGAAGAGTTAGCCATCTTCATTTCCATAGTTTGTAATTAAGCAGTTCCCTAA
Source organism: Mastomys coucha (assembly GCF_008632895.1). Lineage (NCBI taxonomy): Eukaryota > Metazoa > Chordata > Mammalia > Rodentia > Muridae > Mastomys > Mastomys coucha. Next base: position 6,670,492 of record NW_022196896.1, read on the forward strand.
AATGTGAACTTTGTGAAATGAGTGGAGAGAGATATAGGACCCAGCCTGGTAGGGACTTTATCTACATGTAAGCCACATGTAGATCTGTGTGACAAGACTGTGCTGTGTAAGCATAGTTGTGGGATTCACCCAAGAAATTCTACCTCATTGCAATGCATTTGGGTTTCACACAAGGCACTGGACTCTTAGGTAATACTTTGATTGCATAACAAGCTTTAAGTAATTGATAGACTCATAGAAAGGAAAGTTAGGAAATGGCTTAATAAAGGTAAAAGAACAGGGACCACCCACATCTCAGTCAGCAATGGTTGTCGGTTGAGCGGAACAAGAGTCAAAGGTGTTGGCCTACAGAGGAATACAATTAAGGAGCTACAGAATGGATCCCTATCTATGCCTGGTTAGCAGCATAGAACACCAGTAGAGGCTTCAACTTCTGAAGGCAGTACTTTACATTTTCATCAGATGGTGATTATACCAATACATGTCTGCCACAAAGGAATCCACATGTCTACGTATAATTAAGCAATAGGGATGCATAGAGTTAATTTAGAGTTTAGCGTAGTTCTGTGGCATGTTACGGAAGAATCAGAGTGGAGACTTTGGTGACACATTAAAACATTAGGATTAGAGCTAAAAGAAACAAAACAAATCATGCAACAAGACATAGTAGAAATAAATATATTTTCAAGAATATGATAAGATAAACATTGAAAGGGCACTCTATTAACATAAATGTGAAAACTGACTTGGTATTTGGACTTTAAAAATATACTCCCAACACCATTTACACCTCACGTCATCTTTTCTTTTCTTCCTTTCTTCCTTTCTTCCTTCGTTCCTTTCTTTCTTTTCTTTTTTTTAGTACTTTACAACATCTGATCCACAATTCTGAAATCTCACAGGTAAGAAAGCCGAATGATTTTTTTTGTATGTCATCTGGAGGCAACAACTCCCAATGAGCTGATAGAGCTCTTGTGTATCTCTTTCTGTGAATATTTGCATGCTGGCTGTGGGGTATGACTGTGTTTGATTATAAGGTGTGGGGTAAAGCCCAGAGGGTACATTTGATATTTAGCCTGTGAACTGAATTTTCTTCCTATTCTCTGAAATTCATACTCCAATACACATCACACTTCAAGAATTTCTGGTAAGAGATTAGAAATGGTGCTGTGAAAAGATGTCCTCTTTTTGCTGCTGATTTATTGTTATTATTATTATTATTATTTTATTAATTTTAACACAGCAGATGCTTTCCCCACCTCTGTGGACACCCCCATAGTGGGTATGAAGCCTTACAAAGTAGTTACAGGGAAGCTAATTTGTAATTCCAGTTCCCACCAGGAGTATCTTTCCTTATGTGCCCCAGATGGGCTTGCCAATTCCTTTTTTGATTCTCTTATGTTTCATTTTGTATACTAATTGTATAGAAGCTCAGATGACACCTCTTAGCTGTTACTGAAGTGAAGGTCAGAAACATCTCTGAGTAACAGTGACAGCCTGTGTTTCTAGGGCAAGGATGAACAACGAAACGCTTGGGTCAGTGTTTGTTAGCAGTGAAACACTTGCTGGGGGCTGGAGATTTACCCTGAGTTGTAGCAGGAATATATTAATGAAAAAGTAAGAATTCTAAGTACCATGTATTGACCACTGACTGAATACCAGAGCCTGTATGGATACTTTAAAATCTTTATTTCATCTCATCTTCACAATTTTGAATGTTTCTTACCTCTATTAACAAGTGACTCAAACTTCAAGAAGTCAAACTCTTGATCTGTAGCAAATAGTTCATAAAAGGCAAGGTCAGGATTTGAATTCACTCTCTAAACAAACTACCTGATCATGTTTATTCCTATCCACTGGATGACATGAATTCTTCATTTGCAATGACTGGAGATGGCAGAAATAAATTAGATTTAGGCAGTGTCTCAGCTTTTGATTGCTGGGATCAAACATCAGGACCAAAAGCAATTTATGGGGGAAAACATTTATTTCATTTTACACTTTCAGCACACAGTCAATCACTGAGGGAAGATGGCCCAGCAACTGAATCAGAATCCATGAAAAGACACTGCTTACTGGCTTTCTCATCATGGCTTACTTAGCTTGCTTTCTTATACCACCCAGGACTACCTGCCTAGAGATGGCACCATCTCCAGTGAGCTGGTCTCTCCTATATCCTTAGTTAATCTAGAAAATGTCCTACAGTCTTGCCTATATGCAATCTTTTAGAAGCATTTTCTCAACTGAATGACCTCTCAGATAACTATATCTAACTGTATCCTATATCAAATTGACAAAGAAGTGGCCAAGTCAGGTGAGAGAGACCAGAAAGTAAGAGAATAGGACCATATTTGCCATACTTTCTAGTTTAAAAAAATATACAGTGGCACACAGTAGCTAGGTGTGGCATGCCATTGAATAAACTCATGGTTGTCCTTGGAAGCTCTGAAGCTTTCCGCTCCATTAAACATCATGGGTCTCTTGAATATAAGTATTAGGTCTTTAATCCAAGTCAATGTGGCAAATACAGGTAAGATTGGTCTGTATGGGATACAAAGAGAGAAGAATATTGAAATATATGAAACTTGAAGTGGCAAAATACTTTAGAGTCTTGAAATTTTCTGTATATTTTCTTCATGATATTGATTGCTTTTGGAGTTCCCAAATCTGATAGGAGTATTGTCATATTTATTCTTATGCCTAGCATTTTCTCCAGAATTTAAAATAGCAAATAAAATATTGTTTATGGAATGATTTCTTCATAGCAAAGATTAGTTGGATCTTCATAGCTTGATAGGAATATTCCACTGTAGACTAGTTATTTTTCTTACTACCTATTAATATATAGAGAGTATAATACTTATGTTCTAAGCTTCCGATATTTTAATAATGAAGTTCTACTATGATAAATTAAGAACAAGTAATTTCATATATTATACCATTTCAATATTTGATATTTTATTTTTTAAATACTTATATTTTTATTATTTTTTATACAATGTATTTTCATCATGTTTTTTTTCTCTTCCCAACTCTTCTAAGATCCTCTCTGTTTCCCTTCCCTTCCAACTTATGTTCTCTCTTTTTATGTCAAAAAGAAAAACCCCAAAACTCAAAAAACAAAAATAAAAAAGGAAACAAAAATGACACCAAGTGACAAGAAATGCCAAAGAGAAACAAAACTAAAGGCCCACAAAACCCATAGAGTTGTGTGTGTGTGTGTGTGTGTGTGTGCGCGCGCATGTTAGCCAAGTAATTCTGGGAATGGGACCCATCATAGAATGTGATTAACATACCCAGGAACCTTTTGTTGACTTCCTTCTCAGTGCTGGGACCCTATCTGGCATGAACCTGTGCAGATACTATGCAAGCTGCCATAGTCTCTATGAATTTATATGTCTATCAATCATGTGTCTGTAAGATATTGCTTCTTGGGAGTCATCTAAAACCTTTGCTTTTAAAATCTTCTGAGTCTTTTCCTGCATATGGTCCAAAGCCTTGAGTGGAAAAGTTTGATAAAAAAAATCTCACGTAGGGCTGAACACTCCAAAGTCGTCTCTCACTATTGGCACATTTTTCAACTGTAGCTCTCCTCTTTCTCCCTCCCTCCTTCCCTCCCTCCTTCCCTCCCTCCCTCCCTCCTTCCCTCCCTCCTTCCCTCCCTCCCCCTCTCTCTTTCTTATTTTCTTTCTATCCCAATTGGTTCTCCCCCTCCTGGTCCCCCCTCACCCAGTCTCTCTCTTCATCACCTCTCTTCTCTTTTGAGAGTGTTCCCCTTTGCATATCTTCCCACCATGGTGCATCAAATCTCTGCTAGATTAGCCACATGCTCTCTTGCTGAGGCCAGAAGAGGCAGTCATGGAGATGAGATGAGCAACCTCTACATATGAGTTAGGGGCTTCTTTCCCAGTCCATGTATGTTCTTTGGTTGGTGGCTCAGTCTCAGAGCTCTCAAGGGTCCAGGTTAGTTGACACTGTTGGTCTTCCTGTGGGATTCCCATCCCCTTTCGGGCTTCATTCCTCACCCAGTTCTTCACTAGGAGTCCATGACTGTCATCCAGTGTTTGACTGTGAGTAACGGCATCCATTTCAATCAACTGCTGTGTAGAGCCTCTTACAGAACAGTAAAACAGTATCACACTGAGCTCAGGTAGAGTGAATACCAGAGGGAAAGGTTCTCATGGCACCTCTCAACTCTCTACTGCTACTGTGTACATCTTTCACCCAGTAAATCATCTTCTGTTCTTTAAATGTCTGTTTCTGAATACACAGTGCAGATTTTTCTGATCATCTGCCTTGAACCATTCCTGATGTCTACAGTTGGTGTTCTTTCTCAGTAAATGGGAAGGTCTCCCCAAGCCTAGGATGGACTCTGGATATTCTCTCCAGTTCTGTTTTGTAACACTCCCTGTTCTGTTAGCTGTTTAAACAGGTATAAACAAGAATCACCTGGCTCTTAAAGCTCTCATTCAACTTTCCAAAGTGGAGATTATTCTCCAGAGATTCTAGCAACTCAAGACAGCAAGTAATCTGTCATTTTCCAGAAACAGGCTTAAGAAGTTGGTTTTGTTTGTTTGTTTGTTGTTTTTATGTTTTTCTTTTTTTATTGGTAGGGTAGTGGTGATGCATTTTCTAAATCCCAGGAGTTGGGAGACAGAGTTCAAGGCCAGTGTGGTCTATCAAGCAAGATCCAGAACAGCCAGAGGGCCACATGGAGTATCCCTGTCTCAAACCTCCCAATTATTCATAATTTAGACAAAATATTAGAAACACATTAATTTCTCCTAATATTATCTTAAAATGTGTACAGTCTATGGCTGCTATTGGAGAGTGTTCCAATGTTGTTGACACAAACCTGAGCTCTGTTAGGCTCAGTTCAGCTCTTATTCTTTCTATGATGCAAAACACTCTCACCCCGGAGAATTCCTTGTAGATGAACAATGAGACTGAGCTAATCTAGGTTCCGCTCAACAGTGTCAACCAAGACATTACAGTCACCTGTTGATGCAGTGTATTAGTGTTGCTGGCTCCGTGCCTTAACCTCTAGGATCAGTGTAACCTCCAAGAAGCAATAAGCATAAATATAAATAAATTTTCTGTATAACAGTTCTCAAAACGTGCTGTAGCAATAATTGAGAATTTTTTTTCTTTTTCTATTTCATGTATCTTTCATTTCAATTGAGAACCACGGACTACTAAAGAGCAAGTTAAGATAAACCGGGCTTCTTAACTGTTTTGGTTTGCATGGTAGAGACATCTTCACCTAGGAACTATTACTTTGTTATCAGTAATAATTGACAAGGGGAATAATTTGTTTAATCATATGCTCCTTACTTAGTCTTTAAGATTTTGACTTTGGATGTTTTCTGACTTCTATGGTAAAAAAAAACTCCCAGAAGCCTACGGTTGCGAATCTAATACCCCTGTGAAGGTACTGTAGTGACCCTGAGAGTGGACTGCAGAGGCTGGCAGTGTCTTTGTCTTTAGAGCTATTGTTCTCAATCTTCCCAATGCTTGAACCTTTGGGTGTATAGTTTTCATGTGGTGGTGAGCCCCAATCATAAAATTATTTGGTTGTTGCTTCATATCTGTGATTTTGCTCCTGTTAAGAATCATAATGTAAATATTTTTGGAGATAAAGGTTTGCCAAAGGAGTCATGACTCACAGGTTGAGAAACACTGCATTCAAGTGTTATTCATTTCCAGAGACTTCAGTGTTGCCTACTGTGATCTGATGCAACCTCAGGAATTTAAGATTATCCTCCAAAAGATCCACTGAATCTGACACTGTCGCTAAGTGTTAAAGCTTTAAGGCTTTACTCCAAAATCATTTTCTCAGGATCTCCATGGTTCAGGCTATTCAGTCTAATTTTAATATGTTTTATTCTTTATTGGTAATTCTGACAATCATCTAAGTTTAAGACTCAGTGGTCTAGCACAGTTCATAACCATTTATTCTGCAAATAACAGTGCCTTTCAAAAGACAGGGTACCACAGGCCATTCAATTGTTATGTAACCAAGGGGGTCAATTGCATAAGATTCTAGTCTATTCAAATAATCTGAATGCATAATATTTAGATATAGTAACTTAAACATATAACTTGCATATGTTGAAATCCATCTTGAACAATGTCTTGGAAGACTATAGAGAAATTAAAGCATAGTTGAGTCTTCTGTGATCTTATACTGCATTTTTCTCAGTTTATACCTATATTCCCCTTTCTCACAATGTCTATATATGTCTGTATATACATGTATGTGTCCATGTTCATGTGTGTATAGGGGGAGTATATGTTTGTACTTTCATATGGATTATAAAGGACAGCCTTGGTGTCTTTTCTCAGATGGTGCTCATAGAATTTCTTGCTGGACTTAAACTCACCAATAGGCTAGCCTAGCCACTTGGATTTTAGTTAATTCCAGATATAGTCAAGTTGACAACCAAGAGTAGCTGTCACATTAACAAAGTCAAGTTCCAACTCTGGATAACTACACAATCCTGACCTTTTTGTTCTGTATAGCAAAGAACAAGTATGCATTATTTTCAGAAAACAATTTAGATTCTATGCAAACAAATGTGTTTTTACATTTATCTGTGAAATACTACCATATTTGACTTTACGCTACTTGAGGTTGAATTATTTTTGTCCCATTTTCATGACATGCTATGTACAACGTGTCTTTGGAGACTCTAAGCTATATCTTTGTCCTTCCCTGGGCTGATTAAATTATGATGAAAGTGTAATTATATGATTCTTGAATCATACTGAAAATCATTTTTCTATGAGTCTTTCTACAAATAGAATAAAGGAAGAAATAGCTTATGTCAGATGTGTGAGTGAATGTCTTAAAACCTTCAAAAACATATTTTAAAAATCCTAATAAACACTGACTTTATATAAAATTCAAACTTTTATTCAAGAAGAGTTTTACAGGCACAAATGTTTGATTTTAGGGGCCCCCATGGTGGAAGGAGAGAATAAGCTCTTGAAAGTTGTCCTCTGGTCTGCATGTAATCCCCTAGTATGTATACATATAGACATGCACAGATGGGGAGTAGTGAGTAAAAATATAAGTGCAAGATTGACAATCTGAGTTCTATCTTCAGGACCTACTTGAAGGTTAAGAAGTGAACCAATAACTTGACAAATGAATATGTAAATAAAAATAATAGAACATTTTGAAGGAGGACTTGTCTTTGCATTTTTACATAATATTTTATTAGTATAAATTTTGTTTTTTTCAGTATGATAATTATATTAAATACTACCTGTGTTTCTATGTTACCTTTTACAACCAAAGAAATTTTGATTCAAGTGATTTGATTTCTTATTTTAGCTCTGAAAAGGCAAATATAAAGAACAATGTAATTTTAATAAAGCATACTGTATCCTTATAGTACATTTAGATTTTCATTGATTACAATTTATTCCAGAAGGGATACCAAATATTGAACAAGAGATTTCACTTTAAATTACTTTATCCTGCAAATATAATACATCAGAAGAAACAGCAGGCTTTTCTCTACACAATCAACTGAATTTTAAGTCTGACTTTCCACATTGTTTCTTTGCATTGATTTTTTGATTCTATACCCTAGTAAATCTCTGCTTATTACTTGTTTCTCTTGCAATTTTCATCTTCATCCAATCACCTTCAGAAGTGTGGTCTATAGTGAAATAGTATAAATTGTGAAGTTCTTCATATAGTTTCCATCAAAGTTTGCTTAAGATTTGTTAATCAATGTCAGTGAAAACTAGAAATCAAAGAAAAGTTCCAATTCCTCTTTTTTGGAGTGTACATGTAAAAATATATGCTGTGTTAACAGGGTAAAGATATGAATGTATTGGGGAAACAGAAATCAAGAAAAAGATATGTGAGGAATGGTGGGGTTGTTAAATTTACTTCAGAAACATCTTAAAAATACTATTTGATTGGATACTATTTGGGTAGAAAACTAACAGAAATCAAGGCAGAAACCATGAGACTATCTAATAAAAAGAAGACCAGGCCCAGGGATCAGCAGCCAGTGCCTAGTGTTTAAACAGACTTGGCATGTTCCTGTTCAGAGATCTGAATACATCTGTTGATCTGAAACACAGAGCATGTGTAACTAGAAGAATTAAGATGGGGCTATGGATGCTAAATCTGAGGGTATTTGGAGGTTCTTTTATGTATGAGTTCTAAAGGCAATGTGGGGTCTGAAGCAGGAAATCCACGGCTTTGGAAATCTGATTGTTAAATGCCGTGTTCTAGCTACTCCTTTCATAACAGCCTGCTGGCAAGCAGGTTACAATGAAGGACAACATTTATGATATTTTGGGGGTAATCCAATAGATGACAGCAGCTTTGTGTGCATACATGGAGGCTGACAATGTAAATAAGGGCTCTGTGTGTATCTTGAAGGAAAAATCAAAACCCACACACCTATGGACACTTGATTTTTGACAAAGAAGGGAAAACCATACAAAGAAAAAGGAAAGAATCTTCAACAAATGAAGTTGGTCTAACTGGATGCCTGCATGCAGAATAATGCAAATAGATCCATATTTGTCATCCTGTACAAATCTCAAGTCCAAGATGACCAAAGACCTTAATGTAAAACTGAATGTACTAAACCTAATGGAACAGATGGTGGGAAAGAGCCTTGAGCTCATTGGTTCAGGAGATAACTTCCTTAACAGAACACCAGTGGCTCAGGCTCTAAGATCAACAACTGATAAATGGAACTTCATGAAACTGTAAAGCTTCTGTAAAGCAAAGGATACTGTCAACAGGACAAAATGAGATCCTATAGATTGAGATAGGATCTTCATCAACACTACATCCAACAGAGGGCTAATACCAAAAATTTATAAAGAACTTAAGAAATTAGACAAGAACAACCCACACAATCCAGTTAAAAAATTGAGTACAGAGCTAAGAGAGAATTCTCAACAGCAGAATCTTAGATGGCAGAGAAACACTTAAAGGAATCTTCAAAGTCCTTGGTCATCAGAACAATGCAAATGAAAGCAACCCTAACATTCTATCTAACACCCATCAGAATGGCTAAAATCAAAAATTCAAGTGATAGCATATACTGCCAACTGTGTGGGCCACAGGAAACTCTCTTCTATTGTTGGTAGGAATGTAAAATTCTACAACTGCTTTGGAAATCAATTTGTCAGTTTCTCAGAAAAGTGAGAAGTAGTTCTACCTCAGGAGCCAGTTATACTACTCCTGGGCATATATCCAAAAGGTGCTTGACCATCCTACAAAGACACATGCTCAACTATGTTCATAGTAGTTTTATCCATAATAGCAAGAAACTGGAAACAACCTAAATGTCACTCAACTGAAGAATGGATACCAAAAATATGTTTCATTTACGCAATGGAATACTATTCCATTCCATGAGTTTTGCAGGCAAATGGATGGAATTTGAGAATATCTTCCTGAGTGAGGTAATTCAGAGCCGGAAAGACATTTATTGTATGTACTCATAAATGGACATTAGCCATAAAATGTAGGATGTCCAATGGAGAATGAGTGAATCTCACTCAAACAGGAAAATTAATAGTCATCTGAAGTGGATGGAGAGAGGGAACTGGCTAAGGGAGGGGGTAAGGAGGGGAGCAGGGATGGCATGGTGATCAAGTGTGCAGAGAGATGGCAACAATAGATGCCTGGGAGTGAGAATTAAAATCTGCAGGAGTGGAGGCCATCTCTGGTGACTAGCTGGACACCTGAGAAAGGAGAGAATATGAGAAGTCTATGGAGGTGATCATAACTTAGATTCCTACCAAAAGGGGATATAGAGACTGAAATGGCCACCTCCTGTATCCCTGCAGGACTTCCAGAGTAGGGAGGAGGACACCAATCCACCCACAACACCTTCAGTTCAAAATTTATCTTACTTATAAAATGTGTAGGGATAAAGATGGAATGGAGACTGAGGGAGCAGCCAGCCATTGACTGCCCCAACTTGAGACCCATTCCATGTGAGAGAGCCAACCCTTGACACTACTAATGATACTCTGTTATGCTTGCACACATGGACCTAGCATAACTGAGAGGCTTCATCTGGCAATGGATGGAGGCAGATGCAGAGACCCACAGCTGAACTTCCAATGGAGTCCAGGAGTCTTGTGAAAGAGTGTAGGATAGAAGTGAGCAAGTCAGAGAGTAAAGGACACTATGAGAAGCCCACAGAATCAACTAACCTTGGACATTGGGGGCTTAATGATCCCTGTACACCAATCAGGGAACATGCAGAAGCTAGTCTTAGAAACCCTACACATGTAGCATGTACACAGCTTGGTCTTCATGTGGGTCCCCTAACAACTGGAACAGGAGCTACATCTGACAGTTATTGGATCCCTTTCTTCCCTCCTTGGACTGCCTGGTTATGCTTCAGTGGGAGAGGATGAGCTTAGACCTTCTGGGACTAGATACCATAAGGTGGAATGGTACCCAAGCAGTGCTCCACTTCTCTGAGAAGAAGGGGAGGCAGCAATGGGAGGAGGGATTTGTAAGGGTGGAACTGAGAAGAGAGAAGCAAGGGGATGATGATTGGGATGTAAACTAAATAAAAATATTAAAATTAAAAAAAGAAAAAAATTTCAAGCCTTAGATGGCAAATAGCGAAAGGCCACTTTTTTTTTTTTTTTTATCTTTTGTTTTGTTTGCTTGCTTTGGTTGGGCCAATTGGAAAGGTGTGTTTCCCTTTTACTGAGATGACAATTGAGTACAAAATAGAACAAGGTTGATGACACTTGGAAATCTATTTTTGAGCTTGTTAAGTTTGAGGTTCCCATTAGAGTTCTAGTTGCAAGGGTCAAGCATGCAATTGAAACTTAGGAGTTTGTGTTCCAGAGGGCAGGTCTGAGCTAGAAATACAAAATAAGGATGTAATAACACAGAGAAGGACTGAAGCCATGGAACAGAGCACATCACTGAAGGAGTTTCCAGTAGCTAGGGAGCTACCAATAAGCACTAATGAGTGACTGGGAACTAAGGTTGAACCAGTAGCTCAAGAAACGGGAGGTTAATGTTTGCTTGATGAGAGCTGATTTTAAAGAATGATAAAATGACAGTTCTTCAAGTGAATAGATGAACTGGAATTAGAGCCATGCACTGTAATGAATCCTTCAAAGTAAATGTCTATACAGTGAGAATACCAACATAAAATATGAAATGGATATATTCAGTGGAATTTATTGTATTGTTTGACTAACGATGAACCTGGAATAAAGAGACAATTATTGGTGTCCTAATAATTTAGTTGGCAAGAAAATGCACTGTATTAACTAAAGATAAATGTGGCCCTCATCCCTCATCAAAGGATGCTTCCTTTTGAGCAGGTGAGGATTATTACAAATCACCACTACTGGCCAAATTGCAGGGAAAAACTGATGTAAAGGTGGGAGGCCCCAACTGATACATCCTCAATACAACCCTGTACCTAAGGCTCAGGTGTCATTATCAGAGAGTGGAAAGAAAGCTTGCAACAACTAGCAGAATCAGGCTCTACTATCAAATTGTGTCTTCTATTATGATAGGGAGTCTGAACCTATAAAATACTTCACCAACATGCTTGTCAAACAAGACCTCAAATAATGACAACATAGACTGGAGAATCTCAGTAAGTTTCACCCTAGATGAAAACATATAGGCAATTAATGACTTCTAAATCAGTCTTCCTCAGGAATGAGCCCCCTCAAATTCATGACCTAATTAAATCTCAACTGGCAATATATCTATATCTATATCATCTATATCTATACTATATCTATATCTATATCTCTCACAAATTGAACTCATCAAGCTGAGTTCCTATATTTATGGATACATATATCTATGTATGTATATCTATGTTTCTATTTATCTCTCTATGCTTCTAGCTATGTATAAATACATACACTTAAGGAAAAAGAGTTCATAATTTGAAAGGAAACAGGGTGTGCAAGGGAAGAGTTGGAGGGAGGAAAAAGAGAGTAATGTGAATACAGGATATATATAAGAAATTCTTAGAGCAAAAGAAAGGATGGAAGTAAGGGAGGGAGGAAGGAAGGAAAAAGAAAAAGGAAGGATATACATACATATATATATATATATATATATATATATATATATATATATATATAGAGAGAGAGAGAGAGAGAGAGAGAGAGAGAGAGAGAGAGAGAGAGAGCTTGAGGAAGCTTCAGGGAGAAATGGAAGGATAGAGGCAGGAAGGGAGAGAGTCAGGGAGTATGGTTGGGAGGGAGAGAGAGGGGAAGGAAGAAAGGGAGGAAGAAAGTGCTAAAGAATCAGAGGTTGCTTTAGTTAGATTTGAAGGTGCATTAAACCCAATCCCCAGAAACCTGAGCTGAGATTATAGAAGCTATAAGGTTGACAAACATGACAACAGGAGCATAAACAGAATGTCTGGCCTCCAAAAAGAAAGCTGGAGAATTAGGAGTATGTGAGGTTCTGTTACAGGAACATGGAGAGGTACTAGACTAAAGCAAGGCATTCAGACTATGAGTGTATCAGAAGTTCTTTCTCATCCCTGACATCTTTGTAACTCCCATGCCATATGTGGCCTGGCACCACGAGTGTGAGTGAAAGTGATACAAAATTTCCAGGTCCCACTCAGTAAGCCTTCTTTGGGCAACCTTTAATTCTGTTGTTATTGCTGGCCTATTTGACTGGAGTAACATTTGACTGGTCAAATGTAGAAAAACTACAGATAGAAGAGAGCAAACCCTTACTTCATTTACCTAACTACAGACTATTGATAGGTAATCAAAAAAAAACAACCTTTACTGTGCTTGCAATGTTATGCATTTTGTAAGTGGGTAGCTTCTTCATTGGATCAAACAGAGCTACTGCTACTACTTTAACTTAATTGTTTGTGAGAATTTTTCTTGTGTTTATATGTTTATTCATCATTTTTTCAATTCCTCATTTCTTTGAGACTTCTAAGTTGACATTAAATTCTAAACTTATCTTATAAGCTTATATTTTAAAAAAATAAACTGTTTAGTAGCTAAATTATTTTTATTAGATAATTTCTTTATTTTCATTTCAAATGATGTCTCCTTTCCCAGCTTGTCCTCCAAAAAACAACAAACAAAAAAACCCTCTTCCCTCCCCCTCCCCCCTGCTCACCAACCCACCCTCTCCCACTTCCTGACCCTGGCAATCCCCTACACTGGGGCGTAGAACTTTCACAGGACCAAGGGCCTCTCCTCCCATTGATGACCGACTTGGCCATCCTCTGCTACATATGCAGCTGGAGCCATGGGTCCCACCATGTGTACTCTTTGGTTGGTGTTTTAGTCCTTGGGAGCTCTGAAACTACTAGTTAGTTCATATTGTTGTTCGTCCTAAGGGGATGCAAGCACTTCAGCTCCTTGGGTACTTTCTCTAGCTCCTTCATTGGGGACCCTGTGCTCAGTCCAATGGATAGCTATGAGCCTCTACTTCTGTATTAGTCAGGCATTGTTAGAGCCTCTCAGGAGGCAGCTATATCAAGCTCCTGTCAACCAGAGCTTGCTGGCATTCACCATAGTGTCTGGGTTTCGTGATTGACTATGAGAAGGATTTCCAAGTGGAGTAGTCTCTGGATTGTCCTTCCTTCAGTCTCTGCTCCATAGTTTGTCTCTTCAACTCCTTCCATGGGTATTTTGTTCCCCTTTCAAAGAAGGAACAAAGTATCCACTCTTTGGTATTCCTTCTTCTTGAGTTTCTTTTGGTTTGTGGATTGTATTTTGGGTATTCCAATCTTCTCAGCTAATATCCACTTATCAGAGAGTGTATACCATGTGTGTTCTTTTGGGATTAGGTTACCTCATTCAGGATGATATTCTTCAGATCCATCCATTTCCCTAAGAATTTCATAACTATACCACTCCTGGGCATATACCCAGAAGTGGTACATGCTCCACTATATTCATAGCAGCCTTATTTATAATAGCCAAAAACTGGAAACAACTCAGATGTCCCTCAACAGAGGAATGGATACAGAAAATGTGGTACATCTACACAATGGAGTACTACTCAGGTCTTAAAAACAATGGATAAAAACAATTTAGTAGCTAAATTATTAATGGAAGAATACATTGCATTAAAATTTCTTATAGTAAATATTTTATGAGTTATATACACACTATTACATACCATATTCATATATATTCATATTTGTTTAACATATTTGCATCTATGCATTAGTTTCTTAGTGATACCAAACATAATACCACCAAATGGATGGTTTAGACAACACGATCATATCTGAGCTGAATGTCTGTTTCAATGAATGGAAAGGGCTAGTGACTCTATGAGCTAGGAAGAAGAATGTGTTCTGTGCTACATTTTTTAAGCTAGGGATTTCCTGCAATCTTTGTGGTTCTGTGGTTCATAGACTGTCTCTGTCCTTGATCTTTAAATAACAATCTCCTTGAGTTTCTCAGTCTAGAATAACATTAATCATCTTAGCCTTAGGCCCATGCTAATGAACTAATCTTTTCTAGCTCTATAAAGGTTCCAACTTCCAATGAATTACGGTACAATGAGGTTAGTACAACGGTAGACAGTTCACCACACAATACCCTACTGTGTCATAGCAGAGAGTACCATCTCTTGGTCATGAAGAACTGGAACCTAAACCTCTATTGCTATTATATTTGTGACCTCATTTCAGTCATTTTAAGTCTCCAAGCCTGTTTTCAGAATAGGAATGGGGCACATGGTACTTTGAATGAGAATGGTTCTTATAGGCTCATGTATTTAAATGCTTGGTCTCTAGCTGCTGGACTGTTTAGGAAGGACTTTGAGGTGTAGCCTTATTGGAAGAGGCATGTTACCAAGGGTAGGTAACCACCATAATGTCCTGCGTGGGTTCACTTTCTAAAGCTTTAAGTCCCAATAAACTCTTTCTTTTATAAGTTACCTTCAAAATAGTATCTTTTCACAGCAATAGAAAAGCAACTAAGACAGAGACAAACTCACCAGGTTATTATGAAGATTGAGTTAAATAGTTGTGTTAGTGCTTATTAGACATCCTGTTAATGATACATTTTACTCATATAATTAAGGTGTGAGCATGTCATAACAAATAATTGTTTTGACTAAAATATACATTTCAATACTAAACTATTATGATATAAATAGTTTAAGGTTAAGGAATGATCTTGAATTTGTCATTTTAACACATCCAAGTAGCCTAAGCTGCCTTAATTTAATACCATTGGTATCATCATTTTTAATGTAGTCTTGACAGTGGGACTCAGAATCTCAATTCATCCTTTATTAATTGACACCTGTACTTGAATGCTTGTCTGTAGCTGAGATTCATTTGATACAAAATGATAGATATATCATAGGATTAGTGGCTTACTTCAAAGTCATGTTCTTTCATGATTTGTGTGTTGAAATGAATCACTTGTTTGCAGCTGAAAGCTAACAAAGTACTCAGTGGGCTGAAAGCCCCCAAAAGTTTGAAATTCAAATGTGACTCTGCATTTGCAGAACCCACCGCTGCCTCCCTGTCAGCTGTCACATTGCCCTTGAAATGGATTGTGCAGAATTTACAGTGCAAGTGGAAGAGTTTTGATACTTGACCACATTGCTATTTAAAAGAACACTATCCCTAAAGCATATCCACCCTTCCTTTTCATTTCCGGTTGTTAAATATTTGTAGGGTCTTTCGGTTTCCCTGCCAGGGTGAACGGAGTGGGAGATGGCTGCTGAGCCAAGTCAGGATTACTGGCTATGTTATTATTAGTCCAGCATCTACAGATCCCTGTGTGTGGTTTAAACTTCCACACAGATGCTAAAGCTCAAACTGCTCCTGTGGAAAAACAAAAGAAACGAAAGGGCAAAAATGACATTTGCCATCTTGGAAGTGGAGATAAGAGGGAAGATGGCATGCTGATCAGAACGCAACTGCAGCCCTTACTACACAAGGATACAATTAGCAACGAAGCAGGAAGGCCCAAGCAGGCAGGGGCAAACCGCAAAGCTCAGACATCTGTGTGGCCTTTTGTCCGAGTAGATTAACTCACTGGTGTGCTACAGCCCGGACAGCATTTCTGCACTGACATTTTTCACCTGTCACTACACAATTTGATTCTGACTTCACTTTTAGAATTAACTTAAAATGGATTTTGGAACTTCCAGTTAAGGGACAAAAGACAAAAAACAACTGACACGAAAGTCACCACAAATCATTCTCAGCAGTAACTGCACGGCCCGTGTCCTATTTCCATTTGCCAAGTGCTAAGAATATACACACCCACCCTACAGTTTCTTCATAAAAGCTATAAAATGTTAGTTGAGCTATTAGGGCTGGACACAGCTAGAGCTTCAGAAAGGGGAATAGATATTGGACTTGGAGACATGAGTCCCAGAAGTCCTCCCAGCGCAGGGTGGCAAGGGCCAGCAAGAAAGAGGATGGTGTGTAGCCATTGGCTGGGGTTGGAGCAGGAGAAGCAGAGAGGAACTGAAGCAGAAAATTAAGTGGTCTATGCTGACTTTGAATAATGGCTCTGGGTGACCCTGAATCTTACTACTGGAAGTGTTCACGCATTAAAATTCTCCAGTTGTGATCAATTTTCTGAGTGCTAGATGGTTCTCAGGCTGTATGTTAGGTGAGTTGGAAGTAACTAGTTATTAAAAAAGAAGAAGAAGAAGAAGAAGAAGAAGAAGAAGAAGAAGAAGAAGAAGAAGAAGAAGAAGAAGAAGAAGAAGAAGAAACTTTTGGAGCCTCTGCATCCATTTTGCATCTTTTGTGAACCTGAGATTTCCTTTTTTTTCAATGACTGTCCTAGAGACGCTGGTCCTGCTGTGGGTCCTCTGCTCATCAGATCTAATCATTGCTGTCTATTCTGGTTTGACTGCATTTGCTAGTCACTCTGAGATCATCAGGAGGAAATCAGGGCTGTTAGATGCCTGCCCACTGGGAGGGCATGTGCCACCATTTTATTAGCATTTCTTTTGTCTAAAACTCTAACCTTTGATTCCCTTCACCAATAATTCACCACAGAGAAAGCCTACCTACCTTGTACAATGTCTGTGGTTAGGCTTTGGTAATTTATAGTCATCTAATTCCACCAGTGGGTAGTACATGGTCTCTGTTTTTTATTTTTATTTTTTTCAGAGCATTACAGGAAGGTACCATTTAACTATTATTTTCTACTTAGAGGAAAAAATACTTGTACTCTAATAGTTCCCCTTTAAGAATAAATTAAAAACAAACAACTCATGTTATCTCCCAAAGAAATAAAACAAATATTTATTCTGAGGTACAGGGAAACAATCTCAGTTGTGTGTTAGCTCTGTAGCTTTCTTCCCAGGTTTGTACTGCTGGAACAGGGTAGTCTGCTGGGCTGGAGCATGGTATCCATGAGGATCTAAAAGTGAAGCTATTTAAATCAATTCCCAGCATTTTCCCCTTTTGATTGTGCAAAAGGAAAATAAGAAAGCTTTTAATATATCAAAATTATTATTTAAACAACAAAAGACTAAATCCGTTACTAAATTGTAGAATCCAGAAGAGGTAGGCTTTTTAAACTCAGAAAAAGTCTGAGTATTTAAATTCTTCCCACTAAATGTACAATGTCCAGTACATGCATCTCCTTTTCCCAAGGTTTAGATAATTGGGAAAGTGAGCCAACTCAAAAGCCTTTTACATGTAGTAATTGTATTTTTATTTTAGTCTCGAGTAAGTTTAATGAATTCCAGATCTATTAATTTCATTCTGCTAATGTTAAAATTTATTTAAAAGGCTTAGTGACTTAAAACAACACGTATTTCCTGTTTTTCAGTTCTGGAGATTAAAAGTTCAAGACAGCTCTCAGTTGGCATGAAACAAAAAGCTTACGTGATTAAAAAATGAACAAAAGTCTTGAATAATGCTCCATAGCAGTTGTCTAAGGAGTCAATTAACACAAACCCAACCCTCAACCTTACTCATAGTGGGAAAATGCAAATCAAAGTGAGGGGTCATGGGATACATGTTACACTCACTGTGATGGCCACTGAATGACACAAAACACAGCAAGAACGGGTGTCAAAGCTTTAAAGCAGAATTATGACATGACTCAACAATTTTGTTTCTGGATTCACACTCGAGGACTGCAAGCAAGCACAGAGGTACACATATGTATCTCCCATACAGTATCCTACAGTGTCTATAGACACAGAGTGACAATAGCTACAGGGGGAAAGCAACCCAAGCTGACATTAACTAATGAAAAGATAACATGGATGTAGGCAGCCAGGGTTATAAAGAACCAGCAAGAAATGAATAAAATAGAAGGACTTCCCCAAGTTATGAACATTTTATTCTATTGTGTGAAGCAGAATAGTATCAAGTATATTTATAGGTTATAAAGGAGCCTTATAAAGTATAAGTCATTCACTTGCCTGAAGTTTGCTCAGAGACATATGGAAAATGTAGTTTAGTTTTGGTTGACATAAGATGGATTAAAATTATGATTATAAAAGGAAGTGAAAACTTATATCTGCTATAACAAAAATGAGGCCCCCTTGCTTTTGTCAAATAAACCAGTAACAATAAGGCAAAATCTGCGTGGCTCCATTTACATGAGATACCTAGAGGAGTCAAATTAATGAAGGCAGAAAGACAAAGGTATATCCTTCATGGATACTGTTCTGTGAAATCAATCAACCAATCACACACACACACACACACACATACACACACATACACACACACACACTCACACACGCCCCCCCACATCTACTCTTTCAAGATATGTTCAAGTATAATACAAAAAGTTAAAGTTGTCAGAAAAAAAATGTATGATTTTGCATACCATTGAAATTACATAATTATATTAAATAGTTTTACATTAGATCCCACTGCCAATAAAAATTGATGACCTTGTTTGATTTAGGCAAGTAACATTCATGTGTATTGGGTGTGGGGAAAATCAATTTACAGTTAAAAGCCATTTATGATCTGTGTTTATTGCATCTCTATGCTTAAAACTATGTAGAATTTTTTTTTTTTTAAAGTCTAAGCTCATTGTGATCTAATAGGATAGGAGGATACTGTTTTCTAGTTAATCCTCTGATATTATCTCTGCCAGGCTCTTAACAAATAGCTTTGGAAAGTTAAACACGCCCTCCTATCCAAAAGAGCACCATGACAGGATCAGAGCTCATCACTGAGGACTCCTCGTTGCGTGCGAAAGAAGTCTGCGTCTGCGAACTCAGAGCTCCCACGCTTTCCACCTTGCTTGAAGGCTGGATCTCCTTTGTGAGGCTCACTCTCTCTCCACGCTCTCAGGTGATGGCCATACTGCCATCCATTCCCTTTTATTTTACACTTCAAAACAGACAAATAAGGACATAGAGGACCCATCGGGGAAGAATACTTCAAAGTCAGTTTTCTGCTTGTCATGGCCTAAATTTGTTCCTTCAGTCCTCAGAGAGACTTGCTGGAAGAGAGAGGCTTGGCTCAAACACTTAAGAAGGTTCTAGAAGTGTGCTTTGTAGCAATCTCCCTGAAGTAAATGAATACTTACCTGTGAGCTACTGTGAGCCAAGACTGTGCACACGGAGCCTACATCGCTGCTCTCCCTCTGGCTCCAGGGGCTTCTCCCACCGCCTGGTCTGACATCAAAGCTCTACCTTGCTTGGTGTAAAACTGCTTGCTTGCTTTGTCTGTATAGGGAAACGTGGGCAGAGTTCTGTAAAGGTGAAGAATTTGTTACATCTGTAAAAGAAAGTAAGAGTTGAGTGTGGAGACATAAGAGGAGAGACGCTAAACTTAGGTGGTAGAGAAAGACTGAAACCCTAATAAGAAAGAAATCATTGTGCAATTGGACAATTTTTACTGGCAATTTAAAAATGTTTAAAGACAGGAGTGTGGCCTAGGGATCAGATTGCCATAAAGAAGCTCTGTGCCTGTGCTTAGGCAGAGCCTCTGGTTTCTTGCCCATAATGAACAGACTTGCTACAGTTATTCTTTTCATTGTGATTACTTAACACAGGTGAAATGGAAGTTCTTCACTGCTTCACCACTGTTTGAAGCACCCTCCCTTCCACCCCTAAGCTCATCTTTGAATTTGTCATTTCTTTGGCTAAGTCTCTAAAGAAAAGTTGTCTGTCCTCCTATCAAAGACCTCCCCCCCCCTCTCTGTGTGTGTGTGTGTGTGTGTGTGTGTGTGTGTGTGTGTTGGGGGAAGGGGTATGTGTACACGTGGATGAATATGCCTCTAGAGGGCAGCAGGAAGCCTCAGATGGTGTTGCTCAGGAGCTGTCCACCTTTGTTTTGTTTGATTTTGCTTTCCAGGTTTCTTTTTCCCTTAAATACAGTCTCTCAGTGAGGCATGAGGATTGACAATTTGGCTAGACTGACTGCCAGTGAAACTCACGGATCCACTGTTCTCTGCCTGCCCAACATTGGTATTATAAGTGTACCATATTCCTCTCAGATGTTTAGGTAGGCATCTGAGGACTGAATGTAGGATGTCAGGCTTTCATGGAAAACATTTGACTAACCGTGACATCTCTGAGTCAAATTTCCTCTTTATTTATCTAAATTTCGATCTTCTCATTTGCAAAAGCATTAACTCAAGCTTTATGAGCTCTTTTGGGGATTAAATAAAATGATACACAAAAAAATGCCTAGCCCAATGTTCAAAATTTGGTGTTCTCGAAATACATATTGACCAGTCATCTCTTCTTCCTGATACGATAGATATCTGATTCTTACTTCATCACTTTCTGGGTTGTAACCTCCTTTCTTAAAGTCTTGAGAAGTTTAAACTGTGGGCTTGCTATGTGCACGCCCTAAAGAACTACACTATTTGTAGATGGCTCACCTGAGAGGCATTGATGTGACCAACATTGTTGAAGTTATAAGTTAAGGTTACCATTGAGCTCACAATGGCTTTTGCTTGTCTGTCTTGATTTGTGAGCAATTACCTGAAATGGAGAAGCAACACTACAGAACTATAAAGTTTTATTGCTGTCTCTGAAGGGGCTTGATGGTAGGGAATGAGTGGGCATAGAATACTGTCAACACATTTTTTTTCTAAATGTAAGTTGCAGTGAAGGCAAATGTAACTCTCAGAAAGGTCTTATCAGATCCCGCACAGTTTTTAAATTAAATATTTATTGATTGATTGCATAAAGAATGCTAAAAAATAAAGATGGAATTGGGGAAATGTATACAATATTTATCTTTGTGTTTAGATAAGCCTGTAGAGTTCACTTCAAGAAAGTATGGATAAGTCTTCTACCTAGTATTTTTAATTTCTAAGAACCTGTGATAAAATCTACATAACCTTGTCATCTTCATCATTTTAAGCGACTTAAGCTTGTGTTACATGTATTCACACTGATGGGGTACCATTACCATCATCCATTCATGGTGGATTTTAATCTTGCTAGAATGTAGCTTTATACCTTTTGAGAAACTATTCTCTTTCTCTCTTCAGCCACATGTCCAATCACTATTCTATTTTCTGCCTTCCTTAATCTGATGGCTAAAATCCGTTTACATGAGTGGAGACAGGCAGGTTTTGTCTTATTATGACTGGTTGATTTGAGTTAGTATGTTGTCCTCATCTCTGTCATAGTAGATATAAGAATTTTCTTCTTTTATAATTATATTTTTAATTTTACTTTTTTGTCAATCAAAACTAAACTACAATTTCCGTATGTCCCTGAGCAAACTTTAGGCAGGTGAATGACTTATGCATTATAAGGCTCACTTTTAACTCATAAATATACTTGATATTATTCAGCTTCTCACAGTAGAATAAAATCTTAATAACTTGTGAGAGTCCCCACAATTTTACTATCAATTTCTTAAAGGATCTTTATAACATTGTATGTAAATATCCCATGTTATCTTTCAATTAGTCAATAGACATTTGGGTTGGTTCTTTCTTCAGGCTGTTGTGAGCTTGTGCATGTAGGTTAATATTCTTGTGCTTGCTTTCAGTCCTCTTGGGTGTATTTGCAGAAATAAAATTGTTGAATCATGTCATAGTTCTACTTTAAAAATACATCTATTGATATATTCTGCTTCTTCTGTTCTATGATTTAAAAGCCATTTCAGTGAATGCATACCATGATACCTCACTTGGTTTGCATTTCCAACCATGTGTGAGGTTGAGTGTTGGGTATGTGCTAATTGACACCTTGTTCACCTATTATGGACCAAAATGTATTCAAGTATTTTGTTCATTTTTTAATAAAGCAGATTTTTGTTGTTTTTTTTAACTGCAATGGTATTATGTTTCTAATGCAAAATGAAAAGCATAGGGTTATTATTTTATAATCAAAGTGCCTTTGATATCCTATCATTTGCATTTTAAAGTTTTCTTTTCAAATTATGTCCTACTGTTAACTACTTTATTCTGATGCTGTAATTTCAAAAGCTGAGTTGAATTAGGTCATATATGAGGCTGTGCCTCACATTCTGGGCTATGGTCATGGCGGTCAGCCTTCTTCAGGATTCTTTTTAGCTTTAGACCCTGGGTGAAGAGAATGTCCTTTGTAGTGACTTTGCAAATGCTTTATTCATGGCATCACTAGGAAAATGAAGTTCTAAGGTGTTTTGATAGTAGATTTAAAATGCTCTATCTATTGTCAGACTTTTAAGGAGGTCAATGCCTAAACCTTAAATTTAGATTCATCAGATCACTGAGCACCATGGTAATAAAGAGCCTTGTTGGCCATGTTCACTGGAATTATTTAAAACTTTTATCTTATGACATACCAACTAAAACCAAACCAAGATTCCATATAACCATGAGCATACTTCATGTATGCAGATGTCTTACATATTCTAAGACTGTGTTCTTGATGCCATTTATTTACCCACAGAAGAATAAAATGTGAAAAGTCCAGTGAGTTCTACTCCTATAGTTCCCATGTCTTTCTGGTTATTTTTTTTAACGTTTTTGAGAACCAATCCCTAAAAGATTCAGGCAAGTCAGCCTGAATAGCCACTCAGAAGCACAAATGCTTGCTCAAAATAACCAAGCTTCTTGATTCTGAGAAAGAAGTTGAAAAATCCCCAAAGATGAGATTCTTGTAAAAGAGGAGGCTGCAAACCTTTCATTTATATCCCTGGATATTTTTCTCAGAAAATTATATCCATCTGCACATTTCTTTACATAAATATTTTCTACTTTGCAAAAATGGTAGAAATTCACTAAGGGTGCCTTAAATGTTGCTGTACGTTAATTCTGAGAGATGAGCTTTTGGAATCTATTCCATCAGAGAATTGAAGCTTTGTTTAAAATTAGCCTCCCTGCTCTTATATATTTTGTTAGTATAAATACTTAAATGTCATGAAATAGAGCTAAATAAAATGTAACAATACAGCAATTTGTTTGCACAGATATAATTTGGTACAATGTACATTATGGTACAATGTCTAGTATGATGATCAAGTATCATTATATTTATATACCTTCATTCATTAAATATGTGGTATGTATAGCATTGAGTTAGGTACAGCAACAGTGTATAAAATGTTTCCTGCCCTCACAGAGTTTATAGGTTAGTGCAGAAGCAAGGTTTCAAGCAGAAAAAGGACTCCTGGGAATTCTCTTTAGTAATATACTTTTTAAGATGACCAGTGTCAGTCCTTATAAAATCCAATTGAATTCTGTAATCTTCTTTAAGAGAGGGAAAAACTGTTGCTGGGAGAAGTAAACAATATATGTTAGCAAACTGGAGAAACTGCACTCAGGGCATCCACAGATGGAAATCATTCTTTTACTGTCATTTGCATGGAGGCAAAACAGCTACACATGTGGATGATGCTTGTCAAATAGAAATGGCTTTGCATGAAGAAGGAGGGTTAGGAATACCAAGAAAGGTCTATTCCTGAAGCTCACAGATACAGCACATGCTTCATATAAATCTATTTCACATGATGTCAGGAATGAGCACTTGGTACTGGAGAATCACTGGAGATACCTCTTACTTCGAGAAGACTATTTCTCCTAATCTCAGCATTTCTTAGCTGCTTTTACTTCTTTGTCAAGACTGAGGGCCCAGGAGCTTTTTGTCTTCCATGTGACCACACTTGATAGTGTCACTTTTGTTCAGTTCTTGATTAGGTAGCCTTGCCAACAATTAAAGAAAAAAAAGTCATAGATTTAAGTGCAGTCTAGTTGAGACCATGTGGGAGGTATTGGAAGGGAGAAAAGGAAGGGGTAAAATATTATTATTAATGAAAGAAACTAATAAAGTGAAGTTGAAAAAAATTCTGTGTGTCTGAGAAACATGAAAGATAAGACCATGGGAAATGCAGAGTAATAAGCCTGGGGTAAAGAAGGAGCATTGAGCAAAATAGGTAGTAGTGTACCATAACCCCAAATTAGCAGCAGGTCATGTGTCAAAGAACTGGGACCTGAGGTAAACTAAATGTACTTTTCCAGACAGCAGTGTGCAAACCCGGCACACACTTATACTGAGATTCCAATCCTTTCTCCTAGTGCTAATACCCATATGCACACCAATATGTTGGAAGAAGCACATCCTAAGCACTGAATCAATTTACGCCAGACTCTGATGTTCTTTAATATAGCATTCAATCAAAACTTGCAAGACTTATAACACAGGAAGAAATCATAGAAACAGAAACAGACTCAAACATGGCTCAGACAGTAGAATATTCAGACATAAACTTTAAACTAATAATGATTAATATTTTTGACTATCCAGTAGAAAATGTATGCATAAAGATCTGGTTTTTTTTTTCAGACAGATTCATAGTACGCATGCTTAAGAGAAGTGTTAGAAGTGACACTGTCAGAGGTGAATCTTTGCATGAGTTTATCAGCAGACAAACACAGAAAATGAAAAGTCAGTGAACTTTAAAACACTCCAGCAGAGTCTTTATATATCTAAACAAAAAGCATTTTAAAACAGGGGGAAAAGGATCAGTAGGTAGTTAGACCAGATAGATAGGTAAATAGATAGATGGTAGATAGATAGATAGATAGATAGATAGATAGATAGATAGATAGAAGCAGACAGTTAATATTAATAAATGGTAAAATATAAGGCAATTGACATTATGAATTCACAAGGGAGAAAAGAGAAAAATCAAAGCAGAAGAGCTTTTGGAAGTCATTAATAGTCAATAATTTACTAAAATTAAAGGAAAACAATTATTCACAATCAAAGAAGCTTAAAACAAACCCACATAGACATGTCCCTATCAGAGTGCTCTTAAAGAGCTCTATGATAAAAAGTGAAAAAAAAAAGAGCTCTAAGATATGATGATAACCTCCAGTATTGTGAACTGATTCTGAATTTGGGAATAAATTCTTTTTTCTTATTTTATTCTTATTATATATTTTCTTTATTTAAAATTTAAATGTTATCCCCTTTCCTGGTTTCCCCTCAGAAACTCCCCTATCCCCTCCCTCCTGCTCACCAACCCAAACATTCCCACTTCTCCATCCTGGCATTCCCCTACACTGGGGCATCCAGCCTTCACAGGACTAAGGGCCTCTCCTCCCATTGATGACTGACTAGGCCATCCTCTACTACATGAGTCCCACCATGTAGGACCCATGTAGGACTGTCTTTGGTTGGTGGTTTAGTCCTGACTCTGGGGATGTTGGTTGGTTTATATTGTTGTTCCTCTGATGGGGCTGCAAACCCCTTCAGCTCCTGGGGTCCTTTTTCTAGCTCCTCTACTGGGGACCCTGTGCTCAGTCTAATGGATGGCTGTGAGCATCCACCTCTGTATTTATCAGGCACTGGCAGAGCCTCTCAGGAGACAGCTGTATCAGGCTCCTGTCAACAAGCACTTCTTGGCATCATCAATAGTGTTTGGGTTTGGTAACTGTATATGGGATTGATCCATATGGGTGGGACAGTCGCTGGATAGCCTTTCCTTCAATCTCTGCTCCACACTTTGTCTCTGTATCTCCTCCCATGGGCATTTTGTTCCCCCTTCTAAGAAGGACTGAAGTATCCACAATTTGGACTTCCTTCTTCTTGAGTTTCATGTGGTTTGTGAATTGTATCTTGGGTCCGAGCTTCTGAGCTAATGTCCACTTATCAGAGAGTGCATACCATGTGTGTTCTTTTGTGATAAGGTTACCTCACTCAGGATGGTATTTTCTAGTTCCATCCATTTGCCTAAGAATTTCATAAATTCATTGTTTTTAATAGCTGAGTAGTACCCCATTGTGTAAATGCACCACATTTTCTGTATCCATTCCTCTGTTGAGGGATACCTGGGTTCTTTTCAGCTTCTGGCTATTATAACTATGGCTGCTATGAACATAGTGGAGCATGTGTCCTTATTATATGTTGGAGCATCTTCTGGGTATGTGCCCAGGAGTGGTATAGCTGGGACCTCAGGTAGTAGTATATCCAATTTTCTGAGGAACAGCCAAACTTATTTCCGGAGTGGATGTACCAGTTTGAAATCCCTCCAGCAATGGAGGAGTGTTCCTCTTTCTCCACATCCTCACCAGCATCTGTTGTCACCTGAGTTTTTGATCTTAGCCATTCTGACTGGTGTGAGGTGGAATCTCAGAGTTGTTTTGATTTGCATTTCCCTGATGACTAAAGATGTCGAACATATTTTCTCCCAAGATAGCTTCACTTGAGTTGTATCAGACATTTAAGAGTAACACCTTCTTTACATAATTCAAAGCATCTTTAAAAATACTACCAGAACTGAGAATTTAGTCTTCAATAAGTAAATGTAATATATGTTTAAAAATTAACTGTGACTTATATACTAGCAACTAAAAATTAAAAACCGAAATTTAACAAGGTACCATTCACAATAGCATCAAAAATGTGGAGTATGTATGGTTGGATTGAATTAAGCAGAATGGGTCTCAAATCTATACATCGGGAGCTACAAAACACTGCCAAAATGTAATATCTAAATAAATGGAGACTCCACAGGCTCACACTTAGTGTGATTATTTCCACTCTTCCCTGAATATTTTAAATATTTTATAAGATCTTAAAGAATATTTAGAGTATTTCATACCACGTTTCTTAATCAGAATTAGTCGATCCTTTGAGTTGTAATCCCTCCTGACTGCCTGTCTTGTGCTCTGCCTCTCCCATTTTGTGTGCCTTGGCAATTCCTCTCAGAAGAGACAGCAGCTTACTTGCACTTTTGGCTCTTAGAACCTTTCTCTACCCTCTTGTCCTGTATTCCCTGAGCAAGTATAGGGCCTGTGCTGTAAATAATTTCACTGGGAACAGGCACTCCACAGTCAGTTGATCTCTGTGGCTTTCTGTAATACTCTGTATCTGCTCCAAAAAAGAAGCTTTTTTTTTTTTTTTTTTTAAACGACAGGTGATAGTACACCTCTGTGGGTATAACAATAAGT
Source organism: Mastomys coucha (assembly GCF_008632895.1). Taxonomy (NCBI): domain Eukaryota; kingdom Metazoa; phylum Chordata; class Mammalia; order Rodentia; family Muridae; genus Mastomys; species Mastomys coucha. The sequence goes on from NW_022196896.1 coordinate 6,697,834, forward strand.
ATTTAGGATGCAGTTAGGAAAACACTTGGTTTGGGAACTGAAAGAAGTTAGTTCTCTTCTAGGTTCCTGGTTTTACCAGGCACAAGCAATTAATCAAACTCATTTCTGGCTTAGATTTCTTCCTACTGAATGGGCCTTCAGTCCACTTAAGTGACTACTGGTTACTCTCAGGATATAGGTACCACTATTGTACCTCTCAGTATATCTTACAATGATGGCTATCGTTGCATTTATTTGGTGCTTACAGCTGGATAAGACTACTTTTTTCCATTGGGGACTTACATGGCTCTGGCTCCTTCCCAGACTATGAGGGTTAACCTCTGGTGATGAGGCTTCTAACTCTGATCCAGATCAGTCCCTGGAAATCCTGTGCCTTGAGGCTCTGCAGTCTTCAGCAGTAGGATCTTGTCTCCTTTTTCTTGAAAGTACAAGAGCAGCAGCACCACCTTGTTATTGTTTGGGGAGTGTTTTAGACTGCTCCCAGGAGGCTTCTCGTGTCTGATACTGGGGGGTTCATTAGATGGTTTGCTTTTTGTTTGTATGTTTTTTTGGGGGGGGGACAACATTGCAATTTTAATTGGTATAACTTCAAGATATATGTGTATGCTTAAAAATAAATGGGGAAGTAGAAGATATCAATTTGAGTCTAGAAACAGGGAAGGAGTTGGAGGGAGAGGACTTGGTGGTCTGGAAGGAGAAAAATGAAAGAATAACATCTAGTTATACTTTAATTAAAAATGTATAAAAACTGTAAAAGACCCACTAGCAACTGATAAATTATGAAATGGGCCTCTTATTGTCAAATAATTCTTCTAGTTAGAAGTGAAACAAAATTTAAACATGTTGAGCAAAGTTAAAACATCAAAGTGTTCATAAATACTTAGTCATTTTCTATTCTAATTAAGCTTATTTTATAGCTTTATAAAAATCCAAATTATTTAAAACTATTATCAATAAAAATCATTTGAGATTAAATTTTTTTGAAAATCGATTTTAAGATTGATATTCCTGGTTCTAGACTATGCATATCAAAAAATAAAAATGATGCTGTTTTGTAAATCAGGAAACATAATTATAATTAGTAGAAAGTTGTTTATATAAGTTAAAATATATTTATTGAAAACTTTTCCTTTCAAAATCCAATTCAATCAATATCTCCCTGATAATCAATATTTCCTGAGCTCCTGTGAAGAGCCACTGGTCATTCTAGGGATATTAAATACATCAGTGGACAAAGCTAGATTTACAATCCATGTGAAACTTGTATCACAGTAGATAGACAATGTGCCATAATCAGACTACAGTGTACACAAACATCGGAAGCTGTTGGAGGCACAGCAAGTGAGGACAGAGCAGAGGGTCGCAGCAGTTGGAAGCATGCTGAAGTCGAGCCACTGTGGAGCAGACCACAAAGACCACACTGCATTGGAAAGGTTGGTAAGGCAGTGTGAACAATATGTGCAAAGGTCATAAGGTAGTATGGTGCCTGCGTTTCTAGAAGGCTCCCAGATGAGGCCACTGGGGCTGAAGAAAAGTGAAGGTTTTGTTGAAAAAAAAATGGAGGCAGAGGATAGAAAAGGGGAAAGGAAGTATCAACCATGGATTACTGATTACACAGTATTTGCTAGGCTGTGGCACAGCCCTATGTGTCTTTCTTTCAATGAAATGTGAAATTAGTAATTCTTCCTTCCCATAGTCAAGGAAAATAACAAAAAGGAATTCAATAAAAATGGATGTTTCCTCACTGAGCACCCAGAGGCCATCTACCTGGGGCCCCTGGAGCCTGGGCTCACTGGGACTCTCCTCTGGACAGTGGAGCTCTTCACAGTCCTTTGATTTCCTACCTGTGTACCGAATTTACTTTATGATCACTACCATTAAAATCTCGGTACACATTCTATATCTTTTAAAGGCAATGACTCTGTTAACTTCCCTAATATAGTTAGTTTCCTGGTGCAAAAGACTCAGTAGAGACTTTTAAGCTAGCAGGACCTCTTAACTTTATATTACTGCATGTTCTTATACTCCGAGACAGATCTTAATTTGAGGGGGGTAACAAGTGAGCTTCCGTTGTGTGCCTTAATATGGGATGCTCTAGTTTAATTTATCCTGGGAGAGGCATTTCCATGTAGCTCTATTTGTGAGATGCAAAGTCATTGCAAGCCCTTCCTTTATTCATACTGATAACTAGTAAGGGCCCCTTCCACACTCATTCTAGCTCCCCCTTGTTCCCCCTTGCTCTGTAACAGCTCTGTGTTAGGTCATTTATCACACAATAGTCTGATAGCGAACTCCTATAATGTTCCCACGAAGGTTTATGCATTCCACTACTCCGTGTTTTATATGATATATCTTTTCACCACATTTAATAGTTTTATTTTAATGAAAAGTTGGTGAAAATCAGGTTACCCAGATGATTTATAGTTCTACTCTGGGTGTGCTGTCTTAAGGAACTCAGTTATAGGTCAGTTCTATGTCTTCATCATAGTTTTTCTTGCACAACATCTTATATTTGGAGAGTCATTCATGGCCCATTGGGAAAGGTTAGAACTATAATTAGCCTCCTCTCTAGACACTTGAGCAATGGAATGCATGAAGGTTAGTAACAGCTTCCCATTAATTGCTCCCTCATGGTTTTACAGGAAAGCCGCTAGCTTATACACTGGGGCTGCTTCCCACTGCATCCCTGCGCTGACATTTGAAGCAGCGATTAGAATGTCATTGCTTTCCAATGCCTAGTTGTTATTCAGGGGACACGTTGGAAGTCTCTCTCCTCGTACTGCAGGGATCACAAATTCAAACACCAAAAAATATCATCTCTGCTACTTTATCATCGGAATACGCCTTTTGAAAGCGGGTTTGTTCTGAAAGCAGTGTGTGCACTGGACTCTGTTCAGCACAGTGTCACTGTCTTGTCTTTCAAACTAATGGGAACAAAGCAGAGTCATTCTTTATGTGCAAAGCAGTGCACCCCAAGGGCAAAACATCTATCAGTATGAAAAATAGTCAAGTAACAACCAAGAAATTGTGTTTTGTGGAAGCTCACGGCTTGATTGTATGTTTGAGCCAGCATACTGCCATGTTAGTTTTCACAAAGCTTTGAATGTAATAGTTTCTCGCTCAGATGTCTTTCTTATCATTTACACCGCCTGCATCCAACGATTCAGTTTGTCCTGTCAGTACCTGCCTGTAACTCCAGCTAAGATGGAGATTTACTAGGCTACAAATCACAATTATCCTGCCTCAAAAGCAAACGACATCTCTAAAGCCCATTTCTGGCTTCATCCGACTCATTCATGGTTGAAAATATTTCAGTATAGATAGCATGATGATAATCATGTTTGGGTGAAGAGTGAAAACTTGTGTCACCTTTGCTTGCTTCCTCTTACTGCATACACGTATGTAAGTACATATGTGGTTACAAATACACACATCATCATCATATTTGCATCATTTATCACATTCAGAACAAATTGTACAGAGTGAAGTATCTGCCTGGTACTATATCAATTTTTTAATTATTATTAGATATTTTTTTTATTTATATTTCAAATGTTATCCCCTCTCCTGGTTTCCCCTCAGAAAGCCCCCTATGCTCTCCCCCCCCCCCCCCCCCCCCCCCCCCCCCCGCTCACCCACCCACCCACTCCTGCTCCCTGGCCCTGGAATTCCCCTACACTGGGGCATAGAGCCTTCACAGGACCAAGGGTTTATCCCCCCAATGATGACCCACAAGGTCATCCTCTGCTACATATGCAGGTGGAGCCATGAGTCCCACCATGTGAACTCTTTGGATGGTGGTTTAGTCCCTGGGAGTTCTGAGGGTACTGGTTAGTTCATATTGGTGGTCCTCCTAAGGGACTGCAAACCCCTTCAGCTCCTTGGGTCCTTTCTCTAGCTCCTTCATTGGGGACCCTGTGCTCAGTCCAATGGATGGTTGTGAGCCTCCACTTCTGTATTAGTCGGGCACTGGCAGAGCCTCTCAGGAGACAGCTATATCAGGCTCCTGTCAGCTAGCATTTGCTGGCATCCACAATAGTGTCTGGGTTTGGTAGCTGTATATATGATGGATCTTCAGGTGGGGCAGTCTCTGGATGGTCATTCCTTCAGTTTCTGCTCCACACTTTGTCTCTGTAACTCCTTCCATGGTTATTTTGTTCTCCCCTCTAAGAAGGTCTGCAGAATTGACACTTTGAACTTTCTTCTTCTTGAGTTTCATGTGGTTTGTGAATTGTACCTTAGGTCTGAGCATCTGGGCTAATATCCACTTATTAGAACATACCATGTATGTTCTTTTATGATTGGGCTACCTCACTCAGGATGATATTTTCTAGTTCCATCCATTTGTCTAATAATCTCATGAATTCATTGTTTTTAATAGCTGAGTAGTACTCTACTGTGTAAATGTACCACATTTTTCTGTATCCATTCCTCTGTTGAGGGACATCTGGGCTCTTTCCAGCTTCTGGCTATTATAACTATGATTGCTATGAACATAGTAGAGCATGTGTCCTTATTACATGTTGGAGCATTTTCTGGGTATATGCCCAGGTGTGGTAAAGCTGGGTCCTCTGGTAGTACTATATTCAATTTTCTGAGGAACCGCCAAACTGATTTCCAGAGTGGCTGTACAAGCTTGCAATCCCACCAGCAATGGAGGAGTGTTCCTCTTTCTCCACATCATTGTCAGCATCTGCTGTCACTTGAGTTTTTGATCATAGCCATTCTGACTGGTGTCAGGTGGAATCTCAGGGTTGTTTTGATTTGCATTTCCCTGATGACTAAGAATATTGAATATTTCTTTAGGTGCTTCTCTGCCATTCAGGATTCCTCAGTTGAGAAGTCTTTGTTTAGCTATATCAGGTTTTTTCCTTCTTATTTTTTATTGTAAAAGCTATTGCAAACCGTATTTTTTAATGGGAAAAGGAAAACATCCTTTATTAAAGGATTAAAACAGGTATTAGATATATTGTCTTCCCTTCAAAAAGATGTTTATACCCCTGGAAGTTTTTGAGGAGTATTTAAACATTAAATTAACATGAAGAAAGTGCAGTTTGGGGTCAAGGGATTGGAGAAGCTTCCACACAATGTTGAAGAGCTAGATTGGGAAAGAAATACAGCCACATAAGTTTAATGAGGAGGGTTGAGGTGTGGGGTATATTTAAGTGTCTAAATTGTAAACAGTTATATTTGTAGATAAAAAGCACAGTCTTCACTGGCTACAGAAAAACTGGCATGGAGTCTTAAGGTGAACTTTTTTTTCTATCTACAGGAGTGGATTAGAGCATTGGCAATTTTAGCTTTTGGTTAATTAGATTTTGAAGACGTTTGCTTTCCTACAATTACGGTTCTAAGATTAAAAAGTCCATTCTGCTTGTCTTGAACATATTTTTAGTCGACAATTCTCAAGAAAGGAGATTGATTCTAGAGTTCCTGGACACAGGTTGATAAGGTGACACCTGTCCCAGAAAACTAGAGGTGAGGGGGACAATTGTTGTTCATTTAGGGTTCAGTGAGTTATTTGAGAACAGAAGAGGTGAGAGGCTAGAAAGATTTGAGATTAAAAATAGGAGAAAGCTGAAAATAGCCTGAGCCCAAGTAGCAACAGGTCACTGTGCTAAATTCTAGTGAGTGCCCAGTTTGTAGGAAAAGTAACACAGTATTTTCTAAATAATAAATAAGGTGTAGACTGAGACTGGATGTACAAATTTTTAGAAAAAGCATTCTGAAGTAAAAGGTAAGGTTGTGCAAGAGAATGTGGGAAATGGATGGTTGTTACAAGACAGCTTTTTGGATCTTCACATCTAAAGAGAATAACTCTTGGTTCTTCTTCCTTTATAAACTTTGTTTTATTTATTCTTCTCCCATACAATATAATATGATCTAAGTTCACCCTTCTTCCACTTTTCCCAAGTGTGTGTGCATGTGCATGCATAGATGTGTGTTTGTGTCCCTGCCACTTCCCCATATCCATTCCTCCTCTGTTTTGGTTCAGAAAAAAAAGCAAGCATTCCAGGGATATCAACTACACAGGACATAACAAGATACAATGAGAGTAAGCAGAAGCTGGGAGAGGCAACCCAAAGAAGGAAAGGCTCCCACAAGCAGGCAAGAGAGTCAGAGATACATCCTTTTCCACTGTTAAGAGTCTCTGTCTAATACAGAAGTAGAGGCTCACAGCCATCCATTGGACTGAGCACAGGGTCCCCAATGAAGGAGCTAGAGAAAGAATCCAAGGAGCTGAAGGGGTTTGCAGCCCCTTAGGAGGACCAACAATATGAACTTACTAGTACCCTCAGAGCTCCCAGGGACTAAACCACTATCCAAAGAGTACACATGGTGGGACTTATGGCCTCAGCTGCATATGTAGCAGAGGATGGCTAAGTTGGTAATCAATGGGAGGAGAGGCCCTTGGTCCTATGAAGGTTCTATGCCCCAGTGTAGGGGAATGCCAGGGCC
>NW_022196896.1:6704409-6748204 GCF_008632895.1 Mastomys coucha
GAGGGGAAACCAGGAAAGGGGATATCATTTGAAATGTAAATAAAGAAAATGTCTAATAAAAAAAGAGTCTCACAAGAACATCAAGCTACACAATCATAACATATATGTCAAGGAACTAGTGGAGATCCAGGCGGGCTCCATGATCACTGCCTCATTCTCTATGAGCCCCTATAAGTCCTGCTTAGTTACCCTATAGTCCATGTTCTCTTGGTGTAATTGGCCCACTGGCTCTTAAAATTTTTCCCTTTGTCTATGGGTTCCCTGAGCTCCAAGGGACATGGACTCAGTGGATAGTTCCAATTTGGGCTCTCTCTCTCGCTTTGTATAATATTGTTGGTCTCTGCATCTGGTCCCGTCAGCTGATGGAGGAAGCCTTTCTGGTGATGATTGGACTAGGCACTGATCTGTGAGTATAGAAATCATTAGAAATCATCTCATCGATCTTATCTTTTTTCTATCCTAGGTTTTCCACAAGATCTGCACCTCTATTGCATAGTACATCTTGCAGGCAGGATAAATTGTCGGTACAAGGTTTTGTGGTCAGACTGGTGTCCCAGTCCCATCACTGAATGTTCTCTTGGTATCCTTGTTACAGAAGATGGCCACTTCAGGTTTTATATCATCCATTACTGGTAGTCTTTGCTAGGATTATCCATGTAGAATTATCAGAGTTTCTATGGCAGTAAGTTTTCATATCAAACTCCCCAATACAGTCTTATTCTAGGCATATCCCTCCACCATCTCTTACCCATACCTGATCTCTTATGTTCCCAATTCTACCAGCTCCTAGTCCACCTGAAAAATCTTCTAAGTCCCCTTTCCACAGGTTTCTATGGATTCCCTTAAAAGCCCTCCTGGTTGCTTAGTCTTTCTGGGCCTGTGGATTATAGCATGATTTTCATTTACTTCATAGCTAGTATCCATTTATAAATGAGTACATATCATGTTTATCCTTCCAGGCCTAGGCTACCTCATTCAGGATGACTTTTTCTAGTTCTATACATTTGCCTGCATATTTCATGATGTCACTTTCTAATACACATTTAATAAATATTTTCTTTATTCATTTTCCAATTGAAAGATATCTAGGTCATTTCCATTTCTGGCTATTAGTAATAAAATTTGTATGAATATAGTTGAGCAAGTATCTTTGTGGTAGTATGAAATATCCTGTGGGTCTATGTCCAAAACTTGTTTAACTCTCAGATTCTGTGAAACTGCCATATTGATTTTTAGAGTGGTTGTACAAGTTTGCGGTCCCACCAGCAATAAAGGAGTGTTCCCTTTGCTCTACATCCTCTCCAGCATGAGATGTCACTTGTGTTATTTTTTGTAACCTTCTGACTGGTATAAGATGGAATCAATCTCCAAGTCATTTCTCTGATGATTAATGATGTTGACCATTTCTTTAAATGTTCTCAGCCATTTGAGATTCCTGTTGAGAATTCTTTGTTATCTCTATACCCTATTTTCAGTTTGATTATTTGGTTTGTTGATGTCTAGTTTCTTTTGAGTTCTTTATATAGCTTGGATATTAGCCTTCTATCAGATGTGAATTTTTGTGAAAATCTTTCCCAATTCTGTTTTGCTGTTTTGTCTCATTGACAGTTTTCTTTACCTTATAGAAGCCTTTCAGTCTCATGAATTACCAATTATAAATTGTCAAGTAATTTATTGAGTATTTTTCCATCAATATTCACAAGGAAAATTGGTCTATAATTGTTTTTCTTTGTTGAATCTTTGTTTGGTTGAGGTATTAGGGGCATTGTGGTCCCATAAATGAACTAGGTAATATTCTTCTGTTTTTATTTTTTGAGATAATTTGAGGAGTATTGGTGATAGCTCTGTTTTCAAATGTCTAGTAGAATTCTGTGTCTAAAGCTCTCTAGTCTTTTGTTGGGGGACTTTTAATGAATGCTTCTATTTCTTTCAGTTATATGTTTTAGATTGTTTGTTTGATCTAGATTTAACATGGTTAAGTAGTATCTATTGAGAAAATTATCCATTTCTTACAGATCTCTCAGTTTTGTGGAGTACAGGCTTTTGAACTGTGATCTAATGATTCTTTGGATTTCCTTGGTAGGTATTGTTATGTCTTCTTTTCACTTATGATTTTATTAATTTGGATATTTTCTCTCTGTCTTTTAGTTAGTTTGGATAAGACTATCTAACAAGTTGATTTAGATCAATTCTTTGTTTCATCGAGTTGTTGTATTGCTCTCTTTGTTTCTATTTTATTCATTTTAGTCCTCATTTTGATTGTTTCTTGCCATCTACTTCTTTCTTGGGTATACTTGCTTTTGTTGCTGCTACTACTGTTGTTGTTGCTGCTGTTGTTCTAGAGCTAACAAACGTGCTGTTAAATTTGCTAATATGAGCTCTTTCAAATTACTTTATATAGGGATTTAGTTCTATGAACTTTCCTCTTAGCATCACATACAACGTGTCCCATAAGTTTGGGTGTGTTATGTGTTCATTTTCATCGAATTCTAAGAAGTCTTTATTTTTGCTTTATTTCTTCCTTGATCCAGTAGTAATTCAGTAAAGATTTGTTCAATTTCCACGAGTTTATTGTTTCTGTTGTTTTTGTTGTTATTTACATCCATCTTTAATCTGTGGTGGTCTAATAGGATTCAGGAGGTTATTTTTATTTATATATATATGTATATTTATATATTATATGTAATATACAATATATATCATATGTATATATGTGTATATATATGCATATATATATATACATATATATATATATATATATTGACATTGGCTTTGAGACTAAGTATGTGGTCAGTTTTGGAGAACATTCCATGGGGTGCTATGAAAAGAGTATGTTTTTTGACTTAAGTGAAATGTTTGCTAGATATATGTTAAGTTCATTTGTTTTCTAATGTTTGTTATTTCCAGTGTTTATCTGCTTAAGATTTGGCTGGATGATATGTCTGTTGGAGAGAGGTGGTATTGAACTCCCTCGCTATCAAAGTGTAAGGGTCAACATGTTATTTATTAACCTTTAGTAAGGTATCATTTGGAAAAGAGGGTGAACTTGAGTTCGAAACATAGATGTTAATACTTGAAACATCATCTTGGTGGATTTTTCTTTTGATGAATATAAAATATCTTCCATTTGTCTTGATTAATGTTGGACTAAAGTTGTTGTTTTTGTTGTTGTTGTTAAACATTAAAATGGCTCTACTAGCTTAAGTGTATTTACTTGTAAATTTTTTCCAACCCTTTACTCTGGAATAGTGTCTCTCTTTTATTTTGAGTTGTTTCTCTTGCATGCAGCAGAAGGGTGGATCCTGTTTTCATATCCACTTTTTTAGTCTGTGTCTTTTATTGAGAAATTGAGTCCATTGATATTGAGAGATATCAATGACCAGTGATGGTCAATTCATGTTATTTTGTTCTTATTTGTGATTGTGGTGGTATATGTCTGAGTGTATTATGTGTGTATTTTCCCCCTTTCTTTGTTTTTTGCTGATGCGAAATTATTTCCTGTGTTTTCATGGATGTAGTTTACCTCTTTGGGTTAAAATTTTCCTTCTATTTTATTTCTGTAGTGCTGGACTTGTAGATAGATATTGTTTAAACTTGATTTTATCATGGAATATCTTGTTTTCTCATCTGTGGAAATTTTTACTGGGTATAGTAGTCTGTGCTGACATCTGTGGTCTCCTAGAGTCCTTCTGGCTTTTAGTCTCCATTGAGCAGGGCACCTCTGCCAGAGGTGGGAGCTATGGCATCAAACTCTTGGTTCTTACATCAAAGGATCTATCTGAGGATAGGAGAGTATGTATGGAATATTTGAAGCTGGAATGGAATGTTGGCATTCCTTACTCAGATTGTATTTACTGAGAACATTTGTTAATGTAGAGTGGTGCTCTAGGTACTATGAGTTTATAAATGATTTTAAAGTTCAGTCCCTTCTGGCTTTTAGAGTCTCCACTGAGACTTGTACTTTTCCCCTTGAAGATTTTAATATTCTTTCTTTGTTCTGTATGCTTAATGTTTTGATTATTATGCAGTGATGAGGCAATCTGTTTGGTGTTCTATAAGCTTTTGTTAGAAAAAAATTCTTCTATGATCTTGTTGTCTTCTATAAATCTTGTTATGATTTTCTGGGACTTTGAGCTGGGTTCTTCTTTTATTGCTATTATTCTTTGGTTTGGTCTTTTCACAGTGTTTCAGATTTCCTGGGCATTTTATGTCAGGAATTTTCTTTAGATTTAACATTTTTCTTGACTTATGCATTTATTTCTTCTATCTTCAATTCCTGAGATTTTTTTCTTCCATGTCATCTATTCTGTTGGTAATACCTGTTTATAGTTTCCTTTACCTGCAGTTTCAGTTACCTTGATTTTTCATGTCCAAATGCTCCCAGTTTATGGTTTTTTTTTTTATTGGCTCTATTTTTGTCTTGAGGTCTGGAATAATTTTATTCATTTCCGTCAACTGATTTGTTTTCTTGGCTGTGTTTAAGGGGCTTATTCATTCCTTCCAACTTCTGCTTGTCTTTGACTTAATTTTGTTAAGAGATTTATTTATTTCCTCTTTATGGACCTGTATTAGCCTCATAAAGTTGGTTTTAAGGTATTTGCTTATGCTTCAGATGTGTTGGAATGTTTAGGTCTTGCTGTAGTAGGATAGCTAAAGTCTGATAGTATTCTTCTACTGGCATCTTGTCATCTGTGTTTGGTGTTCTTACATCAAAGGATTTATGCTGAGGTAGAAGAGCCTACAGGCAATATTTGCTGCTGGAATGAAATATTTGCATTCTCTATTCAGTATGTATTTACTGGGAACCTTTGTTAATGAACAGTGATGCTCTAGATTCTTTGGGTTTATAAACAATTTTAAAAGTATCCATTCACTTTGGAGTATTTATTTAGTGTGGGTAGCATAATACATTCAGTAGATAGAATAAAGAGGTAAATTATATACCTTCCAGAAGATAATGAGTAGTACTGAAAACAGAAAATCTGAGCTGGGTGAGGGGTGCATCAGTGGCAGATAGGTGGTCTGTCTGCCCAATTAGCCAGAGTGATCTGATGGAAGGGTTTTAAGAGGTGAGGAGATTAATTACATGGTTGTTTGTGGGAAAGGATCATGAGTAAAAGGAATACTCTGTGTAAAGGCACTCAGTAGGACTCGCCCTCAGGAGTCATAAGGCAAGTGTGGAGGTTGCCACATGAACTCAAAGACAAAAAGCAGAATAGAACAGAACAGTTAGACTGTTGCTTCCTGAGAACCTATATCCTGATTTATCTCTCAGCCATTATCTCAGAAACATTCTGAAAATACAATCTGAAAATAAGACATCACCCTTAAGCCATATTTTAAATATGAACATTACATAGTTAATGAGTATAAGTATAGTTACAGAGCATATCACACACACACACACACACACACACACACACACACACACACACAATTGATCTTTTCAATATCCTAGGTGATTTTCTCTTCCCTTGTTATAACTAAATATGGTTATCTTTTTACAGAAAACTGTTCATCAGCTTGTGATGACCAGGCCTACCTTGTAGATCTCATTGCAAATCTCACTGTTACTTCTCACCAAGGACCTCTGGGAAAAAAGAAGTTTGTCTTCTAGGATCTGAGGTTTATTTTATACCCTACACCATTCTGGAGGCTCCAGACTAAGAAGGATGGGGAAGATGCTTCATCCTCATGTCACAAATGACTGTATATATTCTTGCCTTTTACCCTGTCCTGTTATGCTGATTAGTTTCCCCTCTGCATCTCTGTTGTCTTCTCATGGAGTAGACAAACCACACACACTTGTATGAAGTATCCTCTTTGAGCTACTGTACTATATAAAAAATATTCTCTTGTGCTGTAGGCCTCTGGTTCCTTGGTGCTGTTTCTAACAATCATCTTTTGAGTTCTGGTTTCTGCAAATAAAAGCTTTGGTGATCACAACAACTGTGGCCCAATCATTTTTAAGGCTCATTTTACAATTTCTATCTTGAAATTATAATCATGTAGCCAAGCATGAGATATTTCAACCGTTAGGCTAAGAGCCCCTGAAGCAGCAGGTAAATCCACAATCCACCCCACAGAAGTACATTTCAACTAAGAGATTTATTCATTGTCAGTACTCAGCAACCTGCATTTCACACCAAAATGGATTTCTAATTCATATAAGGCGGAATATCTTATAGTTAATCTGAGAAATTTAAATGCTCTGCACCAGATGTATCCTACATTGAACCTGTGTTTCTACATCACTAGGAGGTAGAACATCTTCAAGGCCATAACTCTCTGACATTATATATGCTTAGTGGGGACAAGCAGTGTGGCCTAATCTTCCTTTAGATAAATTGCCAATGTTGTATATACCAGAGCTGCAAAATACATGATTCTTTTCAAGGCAATGAAGTAGAAAGTAAAACAAGTGTACTGGAAAATGGCAGAACAACTGGCTAGAAGTCTCTATTATATTCATATAAAAGTATAAAATGCCAGACAATGTTTCAGTTGTACTAATAGAAATATGCTGCTAATTTATTAAAGATGTGTGAGAAAAGTGAAAGTCTTTATGAAATGTTATATAATATTCTAGTGCAAATACAGGTTACCATTATTAACAATGGAAATATTGGCCGAGAGACTTAAATATTTCGAAGTTAATCAGGCTAGGATCTATGCCCTTGAGGTATGAGTTAGTAATTGCACCTTCAGCCACTGCTGGATAAAGACCCACATGTTCAAAATGGCTATTCTAAATCTATAGAAGTATATTGAAATGTGAAGACATTGGGTCTGGTTCATTTTGGTGTGTGATATTTTTATTTGAAAGTTCTTTCTAATAAAGTTTTAATTTTTTTAATTAAAAAGTTTTAAAAATCAAATTTGTGAGATCCAGATTAAAGAATTTGAGATGGAACTGTTATGGAAGGAGAGGTTTACCATACCTGTGACATTACATCTAATTTTTATAACATTGGTTGTCAAATATAACTCAAATGGGCATTATTGATCAAACCCCTAGAGAATAAAAAAATAAAAATAAAAAGAGACTCCACATAATTGATAGTATACTAACTCCAAAGCACTCTATAGTTTTTGCAGTGCAAACATGCACAATAGAAATTTGTAACTTTCTTCAGAGAGACAGAAAGTATGTTTATACTGTAGTAACAAAAGAAAAAAGGAAGAAAGAAAGAAAGAAAGAAAGAAAGGAGGAAAAAGTGAGCAAAGTTAGATAAACGGCCCACTCTAAAATGTGTGAAATTCTTTGTGCAGGAGCTAACAGAATCACAATCAACAAATACACAATTAAAATAACATTAATGTCTTTTTGCATTCTTTCTGCTGACCTAGTAAATCTGTTGCTTATCAAGTTTTTAAATAGCTTTTCTAAAATGAGTTGGAAAATATTGCGAAATTGTCACAGTATGTATTTCTTCATCCTGGTTAATTGAATAACTATGTATCATAGGAACTTCAAGATTAACAGACAGAAAGGTGATGATTAAACTCTGACCTTTGCTTTCAATGAAAAGGCCTGATAAAAGATTTTGCATGAATTTACATCTTTTACTCTATTTTGAATCATAGACTTTCCAAATGACCTTTAAATGTAAAGTTAGATAGCAGCTTTGGAAAATGCTGTTTTAATAAAATAATTTTAGGTGCAACATATGTACTTCATTTTAAAATAATTCACTGATAGTGTAAGGTGAAAAGTAAAACTCACCACCATTCCACCCTGCTGGCAATCATTTCCCATGCAGGCTGCTTTTGTTTTTTATTTATGTATTTGTATTGTATTGAATGCAAGCACAGTTAAAGTAGTTATCATCCCATCTCTTGGTAAAGCAATTCTTGACAAGTAATCTACCAACTGCTTCTTTTACCAGCCCATCTATCATTTACACATTTTCTTAATTAGCCTATTGCATTGGTCAAATATTGGATGGTTCAAACAAATAACACAGTAGTGGTTCTTTCAAATTGGAATTAGTGAACATATTCATTATATAGCAATCAAAAGTAAAAGGATAAGTAGTGAACAACAGATAGAAGCAGCAGATACCTAGAAAAAAATATTTTGCTCAAAGCATGCAGCCATGAGTAAAGTTGTACAACTGAGAGATCAAACCAAAGAAGCATCATTAAATCCAGGGCTTACAAATATTTAGAAGAAATCAGCCATGGAAGCCCTTTCTAAGGCAGCCAGTTGGGATTTCCTGTGGAGAATACCAGCCAGAGCAAACTGTCCCCTGGGATGAGGTTTCCAAGGGAAAGAACAAACAGCAGAAGGTAGCCAACATCATCAACATGGAAACAATCATCCAGCAGCCAAGGCCTCAGGAAGTGTCATCCTCACCATGGATGAACTCGAGCATCCCATTCCACTGCAAGCATTTTTATATTATAGAAAGGAAGTCGGAATTTTTTTTTTTTAACTGTAAGCTGTTTCCGGGACCACAATGTTCTTTTCTTCTTTCCTTTCTCCACAAATTCAAGTTAGAGAGCCAGTCTACCTCAGAAAATGCTATTTTGTGGAACACATAAAGTAAACACATGAGGGTTTGAGACAAGAACTCTCTCATCATTCTCAGAATCTGCTTCCAAAGCATTTAAACAGCACATGAAAATGTATCAATATTATGCATAGAACAGCTGTCATGAGAGAAACAGAGGAGACCAATAGAGATGAGGAGTTAGCTACCAAGATAATAGAGGTAAAGGTCACAGATATGAAGTTGGACACCAAGGGAAATTCAGTAGTTCAGACCAGATGACTGGAAGGAAGTACAAAGCCTTAGAGCTAATGATTTAGTTCAAGTTAATTCAATGGCAAAAACAAAACAAAAGACTGTCTCAGGCTGAAATAGTCAGGCCAGCCCTTCTTATTGGGGCCTTCAGGTGGAAGGTGTGGACCAGACACATTTGGAAGGGCAGTAAGTTCAAATGTTACTTTTAGTTTTTAAAAAAATCACAGAAACATCACCTTATAAGATCAAATAACTGAGTGTTCCAGTCTGATAACCTTGATCATTATACTAACCATGATACCTGTTGTTTTTTATTAGTTCTGGTGATTTTATTATTCATTCTCCTTTCTTATTAAACCACTTTTCTTCCCATCATGCATCTCTAACCTCACACATGTCTCTTCCATTTGGGCTATTGCTTATTGCCTCACAAAGTTTCTTACATTTTGTTCTGCAATGGTAGGATACATCTCACAAAATAAGTACTCGTTGTCAATAGTAGCTACACATTAATTACCTGAGGAGTCAAAAAATATTGATGCTAAGCCTCATTCTAGACAAACTAAATTTTCAACTTGGGACTAAATAGATATTTAAACTAGTACTGCTGTTGTATGGGACTTGAGTTGGGATCCCAGAATCCACATCAGGCAGTTTACAGTTGCCCATTCTCTAGATACAGGAAATCTGATGCCTTTCTGGATTCCCTGGGCACCTACACTCACATGCACATATCCACATACAGGAGAACATATGCACCTGTCATTAAAAGTAAAATCTTTTAAAATTAAACTGTAGTCTCTGGTAGTGAATGTATGTTTTGCTAGATATTTAAAGTAATCCTGATATCTCACTCCAACGCTGAGTACAATGGGTATGCTTGACCCTAAAAGTTGCAGAACAACTAACTTTTTTTGTTGTTGTTTTTTTGTTTTTTTGAGACAGGGTTTCTCTGTGTAGTCCTTGCTTGCTGTCCTGGAGCTCACTCTGTAGACCAGGCTGGCCTCGAACTTGGAAATCCACCTGTCTCTGCCTCCCAAGTGCTAGGATTAAAGGCATATACCACCAATGAACTTTTTAATATGAATCATGTTAACCAGACTATCAAATAGCCCATGAGAATGTGTGTGTGTGTGTGTGTGTGTGTGTGTGTGTGTATTTACTGTAGAAGAATAGACATCCCTTGCTTTTACAGTCCCATGTGTCACAAATGAGAGTTTTCCAAGAATTAAGTTTATATTGTGTTCTTGACTCTTTATCCTTCAGCATTTGAGGCAAGTTCACCCACGAAGTGGTTGAGACTGTATTTACTACACAACTTGTTCAACATTGCTTTCACATGTGCTTACTCCTTCTCTTTTGTTACACTTTGACCCTTGCTAGTTTTATAAACTTCAAAATATAATCTATTTATTTTTTAGATTTAAGCATTTTTAGAGACAGGTCTTCTCTGTAGAGCCCTGGCTGTCCTGGAGCTAGCCCTGTAGACCAGGCTGGCCTTGAACTCAGAAATCCGCCTGCCTCTGCCTCCTAAGTGCAGTTTTAAAGAGAGGAAAACTGTGACAGAAATTCCAATTTTAAGGCAGTTTTAGTTCTCATAATAGATACATTATGAGTTCTTTCTAGTTATTTTTTAGAACTCTTTGGAGATTTAATCTTACTAAAGTATTTCTATTTACTCGGTTTTATCCCCAAGAACTCTAACATCAAATGCAGTTTTGCAAATCAGTTTTGATATAACCAAGAGATGGTATAAAACATCATGGGATAAGGGCAAAGTTCTCCCCAGATTTTTATCATCTAGACACAAGCATCTAGAAAGCATGCAGGTTATCCCTACTTCTAACTACGTAGTCACACATTTTGAGAACACATGACCTCTCCAGTTCTGTAACACACAAGAATGATACACATAACTTAGGAAAGTGTTGCATTTAGAATTAGTGGTTGTTGTATTGACTACACTTTCTCCAAGGTATGGGGAGAAATGCAGTGTGTTTCTGCTCTCTTCTTGAGGAAACAGCATATCACCCTCCTGGCCATTGAGCTTCAGTGCTCTGAGTCTCTATTGGGATTTAAGTAGTGAGAATTACTTAGGAGGCCACTGGTCACCTAAAAGAGCTAGGATTCCAATCTTCTTTCAGTCCTTGGAGATCAGGCTGATGAAAATGCTGCAGTCTGTTGTCATGCCCTTAGTATCTTAGGAGATCAACTACTATCCTGAAGGAAGGGACCTCTATAGCATGGTAAAAGCTATTCTCCTGTCTCATAGAACATTATAAAGGTTTGAGTTCTGCAGTAGGATAAATAACAGACACAGCACATACTGTGGTGAGTAGGAGAGTGTGGAGTAGCTTAGAAACCATAATAAGACCTGATTTTGCCCATGTAGAGTTATGGTGACATCTTGTCTTTGGGCTTACATTTTCCACTGCAGCGATGTATTAGCAGTAAGAAATATAAAGAACACTTTTTCCCTTTGGATATTTTATTTATTTATGCTTCAAATGTTATTGCCTTTCCTTATTTCCCCTCATGAAACCCCCTATCCCATCCTCCTTCCCTGTGCTTCAATGAAGGTGTTCCCCTACCCACCCACCCAGCCACTCTGACTTCTCTGCCCTGGCATTCCCCTACACTGGGGCATCGAGCCTTCACAGGACCAAGGGCCTCTCCTTCCATTGTTGCCTGACAAAGCCATCCTCTGCTAGGTATAGGGCTATCTGGCCATATCTTCTGTCACTCCCCACACCTGATTCACCTGATTCCTAATTCCCCCATTTCTCTCCCCATGTCCCGTTCCTGCTGGTTTTCTCCCTCCATCTGCCTCTTGTGATTATTTTATTCCCTCTTCTAAGTAAGATTAAAGCATCCTCTCTTGGGCATTCCTTCTTGTTTCACTTCTTTGGGTCTATGGGGTATAGCATGTACCTGTATTTTATGGCTAATATCTTATAAGTGAGTACATAACATGTGTGTCTGTTTGGGACTGAGTTACTTCACTCAGGATGACATTCTCAAGTTCCATCCATTTGCCTGTAAAATTCATGATGTCTTTGCTTTTAATAGCTGAATAGCGTTCCATTGTGTAGATGTTCCGCATTATTTTCATTTATTCTTTTGTTGAGGGACATCTAGATTGTTTCTAGCTTCTGTCTATTAAGAATAAAACTGCTATGAACATAGTTGGGCAAGTGTCTTTGTGGGATAGTGGGGCATCTTTTCAGTATATGCTCAGGGACCGTATAGCTGGGTTTTGAGGTAGAACTATTCTCAGTTTTCTGAGAAAAATGCCAAATTACTTTACAAAGTAGTTGTACAAGTTTGCATTCCCACCAGCACTGATGGAGTGGTACCCTTGCTCTACATGCGCTACATCATGTTGTACCTCTTGAGCTTTTGATCTTAGCTATTCTTGCGGGTGTGAGCTGGAACCTCAGAGGTGTTCTGATTCGCATTTCCCTCATGATATACACTTTGAATATTTCCTTAAGTGCTTCTTGGCTATTCAAGTTTTCTCTGTTTGATATCCTCTATTTAGCCCTGTACCCCATTTGTAATTAGGTTATTTGGATTGTTGCTGTTTAACTACTTGAGTTCTTTGTAATTTTGGATATTAGCACTTTGTCAGATGTAGGGCTGGTGAAAATCTTTTCCCAATCTGTAGACTGCCATTTTGTCCTATTGACAGTGTCCTTTGCTGTACAGAAGCTTTGCAGTTTTATAAGGTCTTCTTTATTAATTTTTAATTTTAGAGCCTGAGTCGTTGGTGCTATATTCAGGAAACTGTCTCCTGTACCAATGTGCTCAAGGCTATTATCCACTTTCTTTTCTATGAGATTTAGTGTCTCCAGTTTATGTTTAGATCCTTGATCCACTTGGACTTGAGTTTTGTGCAGGGGGATAAATAGAGATCTATTTGCATTCTTTTACAATTAGACTAGCACCACTTGTTGAAGATGCTTTCCTTTTTTCCATTGTATGGTTTTAGCTTCTTTATCAATAATCAAGTGCCCATAGGCGAGTGGGTTTATTTCTGGGTTGATTCTATTCCACTGGTCAACATGTCTGTTTTTGTACCAATACCATGCAGTTTTAATCAGTATTGCTCTGTTGTACAGTTTGAGGTCAGGGATGGTGAAAGCCCCTGAAGCTCTCAAATTGTTCAGGAGTGTTTTGGCTATCCCATTTTTTTTTTGTTTTTTGTTTTGGTTTTCTTCCTTATGAAGTTGAGAATTGCTCTTTCAACATCTATCAAAAATTATGTACCAATTTTGATGGGGATTTCACTGGACCTGTAGATTGCTTTTTGTAAGGTGGCCATTTTTACTGTGGTAATCCTACCTATCCAGGAACATGGAAGTTCTTTCCATCTTCTGATATCTTCCAAAATTTCTTTCTTCAGGGACTTGAAGTTCTTGTCATAGAGATCTTTCACTTGTTTGGTTAGAGTTACATCAAGATATATTATATTATTCATGTCTATTTTATAGGGTGTTCTTTTTCCTTAGTTTTTTTTTTCTAGCCCATTTATCATTAGAATAAAGGAGGACTACTGTTTTCTTCGAGTTAATTTTGTATCTAGCCACTTTGCTGAAGGAGTTTATCAATAGCTGTAGGAATTCTCTAGTAGAATTTTTGGGGTCACTTATGCATAGTATCATATCATCCACAAATAGGGATACTTTGACTTCTTCCTCTCTAATTTGTATTCCCTTTATCTCCTTTACTTGTCCTATTGCTCAGGCTAGAACTTCAAGTACAATATTGAATAGATAGGCAGAGAGTAGGTAGGCTTGTCTTGTCCTAATTTTAGTGGAGTTGGTTTAAGTTTCTGTCCATTTAGTTTGATGTTGGTAATTGGATTGCTGTATACTGCTTTGATTATGTTTAGGTATGTGCCCTGCATCACTGATTTTGCTAATACTTTTAGCACCCATTAAGGGTGTTAGATTTTACCAAAGTTTTTTCAGTGTCTAATGAGATATTTATGTGACTTATTTTATTTGTATGGTGGATAATGTTGATGGGTTTTCATATATTGAAACATAGCTGCATTCCTGAAATGAAGGTTACTTGATCATGTGCACTGTTGCCCACCAGCATGAAGTTAAATTGTCTCTAAGGGGAGAGCAAGGATTAAATATAGGAAAGGCAGAAAAATGATGCAGAGACAAGAGATAGTTTTGGGAAGGGTGATAGCAAATTCTGCAGAAGCCTCAAGTTTATTTTTGTAGCCTTTTCATACCTCACAGCACAGTGGAAAGCAAAGTTCCAAGCTAACAGAAACAATTGCTGAGATATACACAGCACATCTGCTCTTATCCAAAAGCCTCCCCCGTTCCTTCCAATGAAGTCAATAGAACATTCAGCCTCTCACCTTGGTGTATCTCCTGTCATTCCATGCCTCAGCAGACCAGGAAATCTGCCAACAGACCCCGATCTGCCTTGGCTCTGCCTAGCAGGTAGTTTTTTTCTTTCTCTCTTTCTTCCTCTCTCCCTTCCATCCTCCCTTCCTTCCTTCCTTCCTTCCTTCCTTCCTTCCTTCCTTCCTTCCTTCCTTCCTTCCTCCTTTTCTTCCTCCCTCCCTCCTTCCTCTCTCCATTTCTTTCTTTCTTTCCTTCCTTCTTTCTTTCTTTCTTTCTTTCTCCCTTTTTCTCTGTTCTTCCTTCCTTCCTTCTTTCTTTCCTTCCTCCTTTATCTCCTTTCTTTCTCTCTTTTTTCCTTCTGCTTCAGAGAAGCAGGGAAAGGGCTCTGGAAAATCATGATGGGTGATATTTTTGATGTGTTTCTAAATTCTGTTTGTGAGTATTATATTGAGAATTTTTGAAAAAATTTTTATTAGATATTTTCATGTCAAACGCTATCCCCTTTCCTGGTTTCCCCTCTGAAAATCACCTATCCTCTCCCTCCTCTCCCTGCTCACCAACCTACCCACTCCCACTTCCTGGCTTTGTCATTCCCCTACGCTGGGGCATAGAGTCTTCACATAGAGTCTTCAATGGGCCTCTCCTCCCATTGATGACTGACTAGATCATCCTCAGCTACATATGCAGCTGGAGCCAAGAGTCCCACCATGTGTACATTTTGGTTGGTGGTTTAGTCCCTGGGAGCTTGGGGGAGGGTACTGACTGGTTCATATTGTTGTTCCTCCTATGGGGCCACAAATCCCTTTGGCTCCTTGGGTTCTTTTTCTAACTCATCCATTGGTACCCTGTGCTCAGTCCAATTGTTGGCTGTGAGCCTTTACCTCTTTATTTTTCAGGCACTGGTAGAGCCTCTCAGTAGGCAGTTATAACAGGCTTCTCTCAGCAAGTATTTGTTGGCATCCACAATAGTGTCTGGGTTTGGTGACTGTATATGGGATGGATCCACAAGTGGGCAGTCTCTGAATGACCTTTCCTTCAGTCTCTGTTCCACTCCTTCAATCGGGAGAATTTTTGTTTCAATGTTCATAAGAGAATGAAGTTCTCTTTCTTTGTTGAGTCTTTATGTGGTTTAGGTATCAGGGTAACTGTGGCTTCGTAGAATGAGTTTCTCAGTGTTCCTTCTGTTCATATTTTGTGGAATAGTTTGAGGAGTATTGGTATTAGCTCTTATTTGAAAATCTGGTAGAATTTTGCACTAAAACCACCTGGCCCAGGCATTTTTTTGGGGGGGGGGTGGGAGAGAGTTAATGACTATTTTGTTTCTTTAGGGGCTATAGGCTTGTTTAAATAGTTTAACTGATCTAAACTTTGGTAAGCCTAGAATATTGACCATTTCATTAAGATTTTCCAATTTTGTGGAGTATAGGTTTTGAAGTAAGACAATGATTCCTTGAATTTCCTCAGTGTCTGTACTTGTATCTCCCTTTTTCATTTCTGGTTTTATTTGGATACTGTCTGTCTGTTTCTTGGTTAGTTTGGCTAAAGGTTTGTCTATGTTGTTGATTTTCTCAAAGAACCAACTCTTGGTTTCATTGATTCTTTGTATTGTTTTCTCTGTTTCTAAATGACTGATTTCAGGTCTGATTTTGGTTAGTTACTGCCTTCTACTCATTTCTTCTATTTTTTTTCTAGAGCTTTCATGTGTCCTAATAAATTGCTGATATGAGAATGTCCTAATTTCTTTATGGAGGCGTTTATTGCTATGAACTTTCCTCTTAGCACTGCTTTGTTGTGTCCCATAAATTTGGGTATGTTGTGCCTTCATCTTCCTTGAATTCTAGAAAGTTTTAAATTTCTTACTCTATTTTTTCCATAATCCAGAGATTGTTGAATAGAGAGTTGCTCAGTTTCCATGAGTGTGTAGGCTTTCTGGTGTTTCCATTTTTGTTGAAGCCTAGCTTTAATAAATGGTGGTTTGATAAGATATAAAGCATTATTTCTATTTTCTTGTATCTGTTGATGCTTCTTTGTGACAGAGTATGTGGTCAATTTTGGAAAGGGATCCATGAGGTACTTAGAATAGGGTATATTCTCTTATGTTTTGGTGAAATATTCTATAAATGTCTGTTAGGTCCATTTAATTCATTATGTCTGTTAGTTTTATTATTTCTCTGTTTAGTTTTTGTCTGGATGAACCTGTCAATTGCTGAGAGTAGGGTGTTGAAGTACCCCATGGTTTAAGTTTTAGCAATGTTTCTTTTACAAATGTGGGTGCTCTTATGTTTGGAGCATAGATATTCAGAATTGAGATATCTTCTTGGTAAATTTTTCCTCTCATGTGTATTGAGTTTGCTTCCCTGTGTCTTTTGATTAATTTTAGTTGAAAGTCTATTTTATTAGATTTTAGAATGGCTACTTCATCTTGCTACTTGGGTCCATTTGTTTTGAAATTTTTTCCCAACACATTACTCTGAGGTAATGTCTATCTTTGTTGCTGAGGTGTGTTTCTTGTATGCAGCAGAGTGATGGAGCCTGTTTTTGTATCCATTCAGTCAGCTTATGTCTTTTTATTGGGTAATTGAGTCCATTGATGTTGAGAGATATTAATGACCACTAATTGTTATTTCCTGTTATTTTGATGTTGGTGGTGTTAGTGTGTGTGTGTGTCCCTTGTTTCTTCTGGTATGGAGTCATTTATATCATGTGTTTTCCTGGATGTAGTTATCCTTCTTGGGTTGAAATTTTACTATCAATCTTTTCTATAGGGCTGGATTTGTAGATATATATTTGAATTTTGCTGGTGTTAGTAGTCTAGATTGGCACTTGTGGTTTTTGTTATGTTTGTTTTATTGTTTTTTTTTAGAGGTTGCAAGATATCTCTAAAGGTCTTTTTAGCTTTTAGAGTCTCTGTTGAGAAGTCAGGTGCTATTCAGATAGGTCTGCCCTTGTATGTATCCTGGTCTTATTCTCTTGCTGCTTTTAATATTTTTTCTTTGTTCAGTAGATTTTGGGTTTTCATTATTTTGCAGTGGAGGATTTTCTTTTCTGATCCAGTCTAATTGGTGTTGTACATGCTTCATGTATGTTTATAGACATCACTTTCTTTAGTTTGGGAAAGTTTTCTTTTATGTTTTTGCTGAGATTTTCTGGGTTTTGGAGATGGAACTCTTCACCTTGTTTTATTCCTATTATTTTTAAGTTAGATCTTTTCATACTATTCCAGATTTTCTGAATGTTTTGTGTCAGAAATTTCTAGATTTATGTTTTCTGATGTACTAATTTCATTTATTGTATCTTTGGTGCCTGAAATTTTTTCTTCTATATCCTGTATTCTGTTGGTGATGCTTGCCACTCTTGTTTCTATTCTCTTCCCTTGACTTTCCATCTTCAGGATTCCCTCAGTTTTTTTCTTTATTGCTTTCATTTCTACTTTTAGATCTTGCATAATTTTATTTATTTCTTCCACCTGTTTATTTGTATTTTCTTGTATATCTTTAAGGGATTTATTTGTTTCCTCTTTCAAAACCGCTATCTGTTTGACTATATTTTCCTGTATTTCTTTAAGGGATTTATTCATTTCCTCTTTAAAGGCTTCTATCATCTTCATATGTTTAAATTTAAGGTCATTTTCTTTGTGCTTTGTTTGTGTTAGGCTATCCAGGGCTTGTTGCAGTGGAGTAATAGTGTTCTGGAGGTGTCATATTGCCATGACTTTTGTTGATTGTGTTCTTTCAAGGCCCATTAACCGTCTGGATGGCTTTGGTCCCTAGATGTTCTTATTGTAGTAGCTATTGGGATGGGTAGAAGTTAACCTTGATGATCCTATTAGGGAGACCTTTGATGGGTATCTTTGGGCTGTATGGTTCCATATCTACAAGTCTGTGTGGTTCAGGATCTGCCAGTCTATTGAAGTTGAGTGGAGAGTTGGTGGGAGAATGGAGATGTCCTTGTCTAGTAGGCTGCTCAGGGTAGTTATGCTTGTCCCAGAGGACTCAGTGACAGGGATGATGGTTTGAGGGAAGGGAGGCTAACCTGTATGTTTCAGGAGCCACAGATCCAATGAAGGTGGGAGGAGGGTTGGCAGGAGAATGAAGATCCAGACTGGATAGCAGGCTGGCATGGCATGGTCCTGAGGGCTCACAGCAGGGAGGATTGGAGAAGGATCAGAAGCTTACTTGTATGGCTTAGGATTTGCAGGTCTGATGAAGGTGGGTAACTGGGTGGCAGGAGATTCCAAACTACACTTCCTAAAGATTATATTTTATCATTTGGTTTAATTTCATCTTCATAAGAAATACACGTAGTAGATATAAATATTATTTAGCCTTCACAGAAAATCAGGCCTGGAGATGTCCTCCAATTTGCTTACTTCACATTGTATCTGGTAGCATAGTGATAGAATTTTGGACCCAATGATGTATTATTAATTGTGCTATTATCTGTAACAGCAATCTGGCATCTGAGTGCCAACAGATCTAAGGGCATTGAAAATGCCACAGTCTGAATTCACTGAAAGTAAAAAATGAAGGCTTTCCCCAGAATATCTCAAGGGTGTTATCAGCATGTTGCTGTCTGCAAAGCATCTCAACATGCTGGTGTAGGTCATCTCAGTTTTTAAAGTAAGAATGCACATGTCCATCTGCGGCCTTCCCTTGAAGACATTTGATGAGATGAGATGAGGATATTTAACAATTGTTTTTAATGTCAGGAGTCCAGTAGAAAGTCAGAGCTATTATACAGGGCATGTGTGCAGCACTTAGAATAGCAATTGGTGTGTACATGGAACTAAGAGCCACTGCCATGAAGCCCTTAAGGAGCTGATGATTTCAGGGTTCTCACAGTCAGCCTCTTTACCAGACCTGGGCTCTGTAGATCATGCATGTAGAAAAGAGAGCAGGAATAGGCAGTGTCCCCTGGGCCTGCCATGTCAGAGTGATGAACACCATTGGATTTACTCTCTTTGTATTTTTATTTACTGGAGTGGGCGGGTTATCTTATCACAGTAGTGCCAACCATTTGTGTTTTAGAGGGGTAACAGTATCAACTCTGGTCACATTTATGGTGTCTTTTATAATCTGCTCAGCTTCTGAGAAATTACTGCCATTTTCTTTTTATAGTCAAAATGTCAGTGCCTCTCACCAAATGGATTTTGCTTCTTGACTATGGGATCACAGCACCATAAGGAAGCTCCTGTGAGTCAAATTTGCAGGGACACAACAGTGACCTTATTTTCTATAAACATGTAAGAACAGTTTTAATAGATAAAAACATCCCCTTTGAAAGAAAAAATAAAAACAATGTTTTGTTCCCTAAGCAGATTACTTAGTACAACTTCAGGCACATACAAAGAGAATGTATATAAAGTAGGAAACACTTTTATACTAAGGAGTGTAAGACTATAGCTATGAGTGTGCTAATCTTTCATATTACTGTAAGTGCCCATCATAGATTCCATTTCATTAGACACATTTCTGTGTCAACATTTTCAATACAGCTTTCCTCTCTAGGAAGTGAGGCTGAGAAAGTGATAAGACATTGAATGCAGCTGCCTTCACTGTCCTCAGTCAAAGCAAGACCCAGGTAGGAACGACAAAAGAGATTTCCACAAACTGAATTTACTATTCATGTATATTTAGGGTACTTGCAATGCAATCACAGCAAAGCAAATCATTGGCCACTTGCTGTAAAGGAAGGGTGGGCTTAAATTGCTACTTTTCCCAGTCATTAGACTTTAATGAGCTTCCTCTCACTCTAAGAAAGATTTCTAAGAAAGACTTTTAAGATTTTTTTAAGAAAGATTTTTTTCTCATTTTGGAAATGCCACAGTAATTATTTCTAAACTTGATATGAGGTCAAGAGTGTGCAGTGAACAAATTCTAATACTTGTATACTGTTCTTCCACACTGATGTTATTGTCTTCTTCATGTTCTTGTGCAGTTCTGACACACTGATGTCATTGTCCTCTTGATGCTCATGCAAGGCTCTTGCATGGTGACATTATTGTCTTCATGAAAGCAGTGAACTGAGGAAAGCATATGGAGTAAAGTTTATTGTTTAAGATGAATGTTACTCTTGTGTTTTAGGTCTTCTATCAGTCACCAGGTGCTCTATGTTATTAATGTTGATTTTTTATGTACGATATGAGCCTATCACTCTGATATGTCAACTCTTGATGTAAGTATCCGAATGGCCTCTTGAAAAGCTGGCAAATGCACTTAAATTGGCAAAAGATAGTCACAGTATAACTAAAACTGAAAATGTTAATGGTTAAAATTAAGAAAAAATCTTGGCCACGAAAGGATCAAGTTAGCAAGGATTTCTTTTCATACAGTTTTTGTAGAACCCTTCTCCATGCTATATCATCTCTCCAGTTCCCCATAGCCCACTGTGTGTAGAGTATTGGTATACAGTGAAGACTCAGTCTTGGGTCTACCCACAGTCTACCCAAGGTCCAATGTACATGGCCCAGTGCTTGCATGAACACAGGTCAAAGACATTAGGTTTCGTTGAAACCATGGAAACAATTTGTGAATCAGTGAATTCATTTGTGTTTAAACTTCCAGCAAACATGAAAGTTGTTTATTTGCCTAACTACTGGTCAATTGATCACTAGCCATTATTGTTCATAAAAAAAAAAACCTGTGTTTGCATATCCAATCTAGGACTGTATTTTATATTTTGGTTTACACCAAGAGGTACCTTATAAATCGAACAGCTCTTCTTATCATATGAAGTAGAATTTAAAATCTTAACTTTGATCACTAGGAATTTAATTACAGAAAACTTGTGCTATTGTTCTTTGAAATGTGGAATCTGAAGTACAGCATGAACAGGGAAATGGTCCAGGGTTGGGATGAGCACAGACCTTTTACCACTGTATTCCATACTTCTACTTTAGAGACTGTGTGATTGTGAGCAAGTTCATTAATTTCTCTGGTCCACAGATTGTGCTATAAAGCAATAAAATGAGAACTATCTCTTACTTCTCATTTTAGCAAGAATCTATACAGATGTGAATTCCTTGAGGACAATTACACTAACTTATTCCTCAATCAGGAATAAGGAGCAAATGCCAAGAAGGAATAATAAACACTGTAAATTTTTTGAACTGGTATTTGAAAGAGTATATCAATGAAATAGAAAATGATGGTTGATTTATTGTATTTTTAAATGTGCGTAGGAGGGTCTTAGGTTACTATTGTTATGATAACACACCATGACCAAAAGCAAAGTGGGAAGAAAAGAGCTTATTTGGCTTATCTATACTGATCACAGTCCATCATGAAGAGAGGCCAAAGCAGAAACTCAAGCAAGGCAGAAACATGGAGGTAGGAACTAAAGTAGAGATCATGGAGGAATGTCACTTACTCGTTTGTACCCATGGCTTGCTCAATCTGCTCTCTTATGACTCCCAAGACCCCCTTTGTAGAGCTGGTACCAGTAATTACATAGAAAGATAGCTCTTTCCATATCAGCCTTCCCAATAGGCAATGTGATAAAAGCATTTTCTCAATTGAGGTTTCCTTTACCCAGATGATTCTTCTTTGTATCAAGTTGACAAAAATTACATTACATTAGGTACATGCACACAAGTGGAGGTGCCTGTAGAGGACAGAGGTGTCCTATCTCCTAGAGCTGAAGTTATAGGTAGTTACAAACATCTGGACACGGATGCTGGGTACTATACCCAGGACCTCTGCAAAAGCAGTATGTGCTCTTGATTGTGGGTCCATTTCTCTAGTCCTGATAGATTGATTTAAAAAAACCAACACTTTTTGGTTTTAGCATGCTTATCATGTACCTTATACCATAGTTTCTTGTATAAATGAATACGTAGAAAATTGGTCAAATTTTTATCTATTTTGGTTATGTACAGAATCAGGACTTGTAGTACTTCCTGGGGAGGTCTGGCCAGCAACTGACTAATGCAGATACAGATGCTTGGAGCCAACCATAAGACTTAAGTCAAGGAACCTGGTGGGGAACTGGCAGAAGGTCTGAAGGAGCAGAACAGGATTGCAACCCTATTGGAAGAACAACATAGCCTGGCCTAACCAGCCAGTTCCCCCGGAGACTAGACCACCAACCAAGAGGTACCTAGAGGGATCCATATTTCCAGCTACATATGTAGCAGAGTATGGCATTACCCGACATCAACAGGTGGGGAAGCCCTTGGTCTCAGGGAGGTTTGATGCTCCAGAGTAGAAGGATTTTAGAGAGGTGGGGCAGGAGACTGTGGATGGTTGGGGGAGCACTCTCGTATAGACAAAAGAGAGGGGAGAGGGCATATGTAGGAAGGGAGAGAGGCAGAAGGGTAACTGGGAGGTAGGATATCATTTGAGAAGTAAACAAATGAAATGATTAATAATAATAATAATAGTAATAAAAAGAAAAAAGACAAGAAATAAATAATTTCACACCATTAAAATTAATTTAAAAATATACACATACACATGATTACCAAAAAATAAAAAAGAAAAGAAAAAGTACAAAGTCACCATGCTGTGCCCAAAGTATCTATTTTGGTGAAGTCATTGTGGGTATTAGGATTTGTTTTTGGTGACAGTTATTTTTATATAGTACTACTCATGTAATTCCAGTGCTGAGAATGACTCTCTGTTCATCTTTATCAAACACACATAAGGTGTATATTGTGGATCTGGCAATATTCTAGCACCTTGGAGTGTTAGAATTTACTTATGACTCACTCCAACACAGTGGTGGAACACCATGTGCTGCTATAATCGTTCATACTTTAATGGGAAGGAGTCTGGCGCAGGAAAGATCTATATTAGACTGGTGGCTTACAGCTCCAGAGCAGCAGAACAGCTTTTTAACCTAGTCTGATTTCACTACTACACTATTTCTCCTATTGGCTGATTAGTCATCTTTTTGAATAGTTTGTGAAGATCCAATAACTAATTAGAATGAACTCTGAATAAATCATTTTGGATTATGTAGTTTCTGTTATGCTTCTCTGGACACTCAACATTCCTGTAGTTGCAGGATATACAAAATGAAAAGACACTATACCCCTCAGTAAAAGGACATTACTAGTTAATGGAATCTCTGGACAAGGGAGTTATTACCACCTGTGGCCTTGGACCATGGTATTCTTACTTTTCATCTATAAATGCAGAGACTGAGACAAAGCCTTTTATGCAAGTTTATTTTAGATGGTGACTTAAAATATTATTTCTCTGGTCTGGCTTTTCCATCCTTTGGGTCTAGAATTATGTAACAGCTTTCTGTAGAGGTCCTCCCTATTCAGGTACTTGGATTAGGATCTGCCTACATATCTCCCCCATTAGCAAACAATATTTCCCCTTTAGCACAGTTTTGTATTGCTTTGTTTTACCTACCTTTATGTATATCTTACACTAGAAACAAATTTTTCCATAAAAGTAAGAACTCAATATGAGATTCACTATTATACTCCTGAAGCCTAGTACAGTATAATATAGATGGTAGAACATAACACAACATTGTTGAAAGAATGATCTAAAACATACAAGAAAAAGAGACAGGGTTCAAACATCTACATTAAAGGGTTGGCTCTTTTGCTAATCCAGGGATATGTTTAATCTTCTGCATTCTCTAATTACATCATTTTTCCATGTGTAAAATAAGAATGACATAACTGTGAAGAAAGGGCCCATTGGAACTTTGACTATCTTGTGTATGTATGTCTTACAGACCCTTAAGGTGGTTTAGGGCATTCAGATATTTGCCAACAGGCTTAAACAACATTCAAATGAATACTTTTCACAAGAATTTTATGGGGTGGAGTGCTTTCTCTTCACTGACCCATTTGAGAAACTGAATTCTTTTATCAGTTTTCTGCTACTATATCAGCCTATCCCACCCTAAAAGCCAGTGTTAGGATGTATACAGAAGTGAGTCTAGAAATAGAAAATTTCTACATCAGGACCTTACCTTTAAAGGCTTGTGATTTTGGTATAACTTATTGTTTTATGATATATGCTCATTTAAAACTGGGAATATCTTTAATTGAAATGCCTAGTACCTTAACATCAAAGACATTCCCTAGGGTCATTCACTTGTCCTATTGTTTAACATCAAGAAGTTGAATTACTATCTTTAAGTTAGGCTATCCCTGCCATAATTGTAAAATGCAATTTCAATCAGACAGGAGGGAATTTAATTGCCCTGTTCAGATTCTGCACTGTCAAATCAAACAATGTGTAAATAATTCGAATTTATTAATTCTTACATAGATAAAGGGGGGGGAAGAGAAAAGAAGACAAAGAGGCAGAGAGGAAGGGTTTAGGCAAGCTCTGTTTCTATTTTGATGTCTGCATTTTGGGGTAAAAAGTATCCTTTATACCCCATAAATGTTCAGTTTGAGTGATTTTTCTTTCAAGGACTGGCTCATGGAAGGTTCAGATATAATTTCAAATAGCCTCACATACATAAGTGAAACTGTACTGGGAGTAAGTAGGAGGAATAGTGGTATACCAAGAAAGGAGGTATTATCAGTCCTTTCCTATCCCACATGTGTGAGAACATCAGGAAAATTGGCTAGAACATGCCCATTGGCTTCCAAAGATACTTACGAGCTCCAATGAACTTAAAACTTCAGGATGATGGGTCAGCAAGGAGCACTCCAACAGATGGTGTATTTGGGGATGGCTT
Organism: Mastomys coucha; assembly: GCF_008632895.1. Classification (NCBI taxonomy): domain Eukaryota; kingdom Metazoa; phylum Chordata; class Mammalia; order Rodentia; family Muridae; genus Mastomys; species Mastomys coucha. The sequence continues at coordinate 6,729,185 of NW_022196896.1, forward strand.
GAGTTTACATCATGTCAGTGTTAATAATAAGACCAAAGACAACTGAAATAAACCTTACCTCAGCCATGGGATGGCACACAGTCCAAGTGATGGATGCAGGTTTGCTTGCTGGGTGTGCCAGTTTAGAAGAATTTCTGATGTAAACGTAGAGGAGATAAAGAGATATGTGCTACACAGTGAATTGCTACATTCTACATGGCTCCAGTGATTGCCCTGAGTCTACTAGAGAATGAACAAAGGACACGTCTGGAAAACATGAGAGAGTCTTGTCTCAGATCACTAAGATACATAAGTCTCAATATCCCAGAAGCTCAGCGTGTTTGTTATATCCAGTTTAACAGAGAGGCAGGGTTATTACATAAAGGTGAAGAAGGAGGCAGATTTATTACATATAGATAAACAAGAAGGCAGGGTTTATGGACTAAAGCTGACACAAGGAAGTGGGTTTAGCTGGCCTTGATAACCATTCTCTCTCTAGAAGAGCATACTTCATCTGGAAGTCAGATAGTGAACTATGATGGACGTTTCCTGTACACAGTATAAACATCCTCACACCGACCATGGACCGGCATTGCCATGCCTCTGAGTCTCATGCAGAGCAGACTTTGCTTCTCCATGGACCTGATGCACTGAGGACCTTGACATGTCTATACTTATGTCAACAGCACACATCACTCACGACTTTCCTTGTTCCCAACAGAAAATGAACTCATGGAAATGGACAATAAAGAGAGGATAGAAACAGGTGGAGCAGGATAGAAACATGTTGAAGAGGTCATGCCATGTAGAAGATTGGCACATGTAGAGGATGGCATATGTGGAAGAAGGACACATGTGAACGATGAAGATATATTAGAGGATGAGCAGATGTGGAGGAAGGGAACATGTGGAGGATGAACTCATGTGGAGGATGAACAAATGTGGAGGATGAACACATGTGGAGGAAGGGCACATGTGGAGGATGAGCAGATATGGAGGAACGTGGAGCAGTGATCTGTTCAGGTAACTTAGGCTCAGTTGAGTATTTGGTCTTGAGTCCTGGGGCCTCAGTGGGCAGTTTTCTGCTTGCAGGGGGCAGAAGGAGCTCAGCTATAACTCCTGAGTCTTTGTCTCCTGCTTCAGTCACAACCCCTCACAGCTGCCCCTACAGGAGATGTGTGCTCTATCAGGCAGACAATGCCCCAAGCTCCCAGCATTCTAGTTGGACCCTACACCCAGTCATCTGACCACAGCCAGGCATGTCATGCCCCATGCAATATGAGGGGTGGTTTGTCCCCTCCTCTCTCTCTTGCTCTTTGTCTCTCTCTTGCTTCTTTTCTTCCTCTCTTGCTCTTGCTCTCTTGCTTTCTTTTCTTTCCTTCTCTCTCTCTCCTCTTATCCTCTTCTTCCTTTCCTTTCTTTCTCTCTACTTGACCAGCCTATTTTGTCTTTCCTATAATAAAATATCTCATTTATAAATTGCCTACTTTTTAACTAATGCATGCCCCACCACAGGCCTCAGCACCAGGGAGAGAGAGAGCCATCGGCCTCGGCAGCAGGCACCACCTTGGTACAACAGAGGAAGGGCACACGTGGAGGAAGGGCAGCTGTAGAAGATGAGCAGTGTGGAGGGAAGGCACATGTGAAGGCTTAACACATGTAGAGAGTGGATATGAGTTCTCAGCTGAGAGATTTTTCCCAATGTTAGAACAAGGACTGACGCTTGCAACAAAGGATTATTTGGAGATGCTACGTCAGCCTCCAGTTTTGGTTGTCTAGACGAAAATTAATTTGTCTCTATTTTCCCGTTCATTTCTTTTCTGGAATAGAAAAGGGAAAAACAGCAAGCAAGTACACACACACACACACACACACACACACACACACACACACACACACACACACAGAGACATACACACACACACACATAGACACACATGCACACACATAAACCACACACATATAAGCATGCATGCATACACATTGAGGGTAATCTATTCCCTCAGAACTTTTATAGGTTCCCAAATGAAACAGTAATATTTCTGTTTGATGACTGTTCTGATGATTACCTATGAGTATGAATTTAAATGTTTACTAATTAATATGACTCTAGTACTAGTCAGAGAATGCATTACAATGAAAACTGACTCTATTGTGAATAAAATATTTGACTGCTCTTTTCATGTTCCACCTTTTTCCTAGGGAGGTGAGTCATGCTCGCATGGTGCTCTCTGAGCTAGGATACCATCCCAGAGGAGAGTTTCACCTGTAAATAACCTGTTCCTTGAAATACAAATGCACATTGCATTCATTTGCCTTTTCACATGGATTTAGTACTTTTATCATAGAATTTTTAAGACAATGTTTTTTTCACAGGTTTAGTGAAGAAGTGGAGAAAAGAGAAAAGTTATTTTTCCAGTTGCTCTGTGATATGCATTAATATTATTGAACAGCTTTTCATACAAAGTGTCCAAATGCCTGACTACCTTTTTTTTTGATGATGGTTATTGCCTTGATGATGCTGGCTTATCTCCAAGTTACATACTGTAGCAACATCTATATGTTCTTACAGTTACATTACAACACTTCATAAGGCAACATTTTTTTAGGTGGGAGAAGTACTTCTATCATACTTAGAACCTACTTATAATTGTATAAATAATGTCAGAGTGTGTCCCTTCAGGCTCCATTACCCTCTCTAAATGCAGCATGTCAGAAGTATTAGAGGGTTAAAGAAAAATCAGGTAACTCATGTAAGGAAAGCTAAAGTGTTTTGGAATAGTTTTCTTTGAGAAATCAGACAGATTAAAAATGAAAAGTAAATCTAAACTAGAACTATTCGTCCTTGTTAACCTGACTGTAAGTGTAAGAACACAAAGGACAATTAATAAAGATTTAATCCCTTAGCATTTCTTTTTCTTATTCTCAGAGCACCTCCTGAGCAAAGGTTGAAAGTCCTAGAATCTCCTCGTAGGAGTTTCAGTGGTATGGCCTTCCTTCAGACTTAGGACCAAGCTGCTGCTGAACTCTGACCTGCCCTTTAAAACTTATCTCAACCTTCACTTTGTCTAAGTAGAATCATTCAGGGATAACATGCTCATTAGTGACATAAAATACAACAAATTTCTACCTATTTACAGATTAGTTTTGGTATGCAGTCAAGTAATTTGTCAGTGCAATGGAGTCTAATGTATATTTGTTGTACAGTAACTGTTTCATTGATAGTTTCCTTCATTCATTGAGACCCTCTGTCAGTAGTTCCTCTACTTTTCTTACAGAATGGACTGAGCTATATGCTATCTTCCTAGTGCATATAGAGTTTATGTGATCAGCTTAGTCCATTCTCTGGGCTGTGGCTGCCTAAATATGGTATAATTCTGGCAGTGAGTGAAAGACACAGAAGTAGGTACTATTTGAGTGTGCTCCTCTCTTTATATATTTTGGCATTATATGAATATATGAACACATACACACACATACACATACACACACACATATATGTGTATATATATATGTATATGTATACATATGATCGTGTGTACAAACATTTGAAGGTGCCCACAGAGACCAGAGGAGTCAGATATCAGAAAGCTGAAGTTACAGGCATCTGTGAGCTACCAACCAGGGTGACAGAAACTGAACTTGAGTCTTCGGTGAGAACCTTACATGTTGTTAAGCAGTGAGCTTTTTCCCAGGCCCACCTTTTTATGTTTGACATTGTACAGACAGTGTCCCCCTTGTATCTTGTGTTATTTCTGACTGTATATCTTATTGATATAAACACAGTTTCTGAAGGCACATACATTAAGCATATGCTAAAAGTAGAGGCCAAGAGGTATACCCTCTGGAGGTAAACCTCTCATTCTTCATAATGCTGCAGTGGTGTTACATAGAGGACTTAGAAAAATAGTAAGCAAATTTTAATTTTAAAATATCTGATGAATTTAACACTTATGATTAATATATACCCCTTTCTCCCCTAAGTTTCACAGAAGTTGCAACTAGTTCCATAGAATTTGGATCATAATATTTATTGTTTCAGAAGTCACTCAGATGCTCATCTGTGCAATAGAACAGAATCAACTGAGCTGGAAACTGAAATGGAGCAGTGTTGCAGATAATCTTATGATTTCCAAAGGCATAGAACAATGAACACGGCCCTGAAGAGATTTACAGTGAGTCTCATTATGGCTTGAGAAGATACTTGTGCTCACACAAACGAGACCTCCAGGCTTCAGCAATAACACCCTACACACAAAGCCACTATCCATGGTGTTTCAGTTGATGTCTTGCTTAGTTTTCAGATCATAACTTGAAATGCTGGTGTTTATCAACAGCCACTTGGACTCAATTTTTTTTTCTAATAAGATTAGAAAACTACAATTCAATAACTTCATATTATTCTTAGTTTGAAAACCAACAATATTAGGTGTTTAGTAAAAATAAAACCACATCACTAAAATATACTTTGAACTTCAGATGTTTTTGGCCCCTATACCTGCCTGCAGCCAATGATGGTCACAAAGGTCCAAACAGAGAAAAGATTTATACTCTAAATATTGGAGAGAAAGGCTTTAGTCCTGAGGGTTCTTAGTGACTTCACATACCTTAATGACACTGGTAGCAGGTTAATCTGTGGGAGAAATTAATTGAATAGAATTTCTTCCTGAAACCCAGGGCACCTTGTCCACATACAATGGATCACACACAATGGATCACACACAATGGATCACACAATGCTTTCCGTTGTCAAGACTCAGTGATCATATGGTAAGTACACGCCGTTTGGGAAGCCCATGGCATAAGGATCCTGGACTCAATGGAACATTCTGGATCTGGGAATGACAAGAATAGTCAAATGTCACCTTCACTGACTGTGGACAAAACTCTAAATCATATGCCATCATGGATCTCAGATGTTGTCTGTAGTTGAGGAGAGATTTCTTATCCAAGCTATTTGCAATACCTATGATCCATGGTGCAAGTATTTGGATTCTATATTTACCTACTTATCCCAGAGTCTAGCTGCACTATAGCTATTATAATTATGAATAAAAACTGACAACAAAAATATATTATTTTATTATCAATGGTATGCTAGATTCTAAATAGAGTCTGACATTTCTTACTCTTAATCATAACCTAAAATGAAACATGATTGCAAATATTTCACCTTTTTTGATAAAAATAATAAAACTTCATGTCACAAAGTATATTTTAAATGAGTCTCTGTCTTGTGATAAAACATATGTATTTTGTTTGTGGTACTTAGCTTAGGTGAACACAATCATAGAATTGCCACTGTGAGTTTGGCACATGGATATGTCTCTGGGGGCATTTTCTTTATTGCGGAATAATTTGGTGGTCGGACTGGCCCACTGAGGGCCGTTCTAGCCCTAGGCAAGTGTGCCTGAATTATATATGAAATGTAGTTGAGCAATCCACAAGGGGAAGTAAACTAGTAAGTACCATCTTGTGTGGTCTCTGTTTCAGGTCTACTTTGAACTCTTGCCTTGGCTTCCTTGATGATGGACTGTGAAACATTGAATACAAGGATATCTTCCCTACCCAAGTTGGCTTTACACATGGTAATTTTTTAAGCAAGACAGAAGTGAACTGATACATAAACTCACATATGAACTGGGTGTAATGGTGTGTGTCTGGTTTCAGATATTATGGAGCTCAAGGGTCACTTGAAACTAAGAGTGCAATACTAGACTGATCAACACAGGAAGACTACATACATAAAAAAAATTTCACTTCAACTACACTACTTATTAGGTAAAGGTAGCCCAAAGTTTGAACTCTTCAGATTTATATGCAGACAGACTAGCTGAGATAGAAATTTAGTATAACTTATATTAATACTGATCAAAAATAGAAAGTTCAAAATGATCAAAGCACTCTAATTGGAAAGAGCCTTTGGAGTTTTGTCTATGAAGAGAGGATTGTGCCTGTGGGTAGAACAGCTTCTATTGACATGCTGGTATGTAGTTCCCATTTCTTCTTGCACATATATAATCAAGTATGTTGTAAAACCTGAGTCCATGGAAATTTTTACTTTAATGTAAATCAGTAATTAAATCACCCTGTACTTTAGACTGGATAATTTTGACTGATTTAACAATAGCTCATATAAAGTGACTAATAAATATCTCTTAGATAAATGAGTAAGAAAACACAAAGGTAATTAATTCAAGTACATTAACAACATCAGGTAAACAGTTTCCCCTAATTGCATGGTTGTCACAATGCCAAGACATAAGCATGGAAAGATAAAACCTTTAATTGTGCCAAAATTACACATCTATATATCTATAACTATAAAATGCTTTAATGTGTTGGTTTACTTGACATTTATTACTTTTACTCTGCATTCTTCTTATACAGCCCTAAAGTCAGCTGACTTATGCATTCACCTTGTCCAAATAAAATCATTATCACAGTGCATTACATAGCATAACACATATTTTCTAAAACTGAAATTATTTGTGCAGCCTGAGAAGTGACTATAAATTTTGTCTCCTTATTGTAAGTCTCTAAGAATTCAAACTCATGATAAAATAAACTTTCTTATTAATAACATACTTTTCTTTTTAACTAGTACTGTATTAAATAAGGAATCACTAAGATAACAGTCTCTTTTCTCCCAAAACTTTTTAAATGTTGGAGTCTATTGGAAATAATATAGTTGACTCTCTTCATGCTTATTTACTTATCATTTTGATTTATAAATTATAATTTTCAGAATAATTCTTTCTATGTGTATGTTTCTCTGTAATATTTTTAAAACATTCTATGATAATAATTTTGAAATAATTTTCCTATCAAATATTAATTTAATTTTTAAAATTAGAGCGACACTTCCTCAATGTCTTCAGTTATAAGCTAGAGGCAGTTATTTATAAGAGCCAGAAAAATTGAAGCTGAATTTCAGCTCCTCTTTATATTGGCTGCTTTAATTAAGTTAAAAATAAGTTAACCCATATGAGCTTCATACAATGTCAGAAATGTAAGAATAAATGAAATGTCAAATATGACATGTCTGGTATTGAATATACTCCATGATATATTAAATAATGCAAGATATACATTACTTCAGCTTCTGTTTGGTCCTCATCATGTTGAGATAATCAACCAGAGGTCCTGTACCCTGCACCTTAAAATAAGAGCACATTCTTTCATAAACATAGAGTTAGTTACTAGCTGCACATCTAGATAATAACCACTTATTATTCCAAACTGCATTAAATATGTATATATATGTATATACATATATATATATATATATATATATATATATATATATATATATATATATATATATATATATATATATATATATATATATATATATATACATACACACACACACACACACACACACACACGGGAAGTTTAGAAATTTTGGAGATTGTGGTTAAAACCACTGTTTAATTTGAGTGTAACCTGTTCCTTAAAAATCCCCAAATGTTGAATGAAAACTTGGTCCATTTATCAAGTGATAATTGGATCACAAAGGCCAGGACAAAATTAGTGGGTTAATCCATTGATGGATACATATTATTGTGACATAAAATAGACTTTCAGAGGTGAAATGTACTGGGGAAGTACATCACTAGGTACATGTTTCAGGGCCTATATTTTGTAACAGGATACTCCCTCAGCCTCTCTATCTTACACTCACACTGAGAAAATTCACTGAGACCAAAAACAAACTCCTCACACTGATGCCCTACCTCACTGTGCAAAGGCCCAGAAGCAGCAGACCCAAGTGACCACAGAATGAAACCTCTGAAACCATGAATGGCAAAATTTTATAATCTTTAAAGTTACTTGCCTCAGATATTTAGGACAGTGTACATAGCTAATGGAACTGTATAAATCTGTTCCCTTCGTAGAAGCTGTGGTTGGGGACACATCTGGAATGCCTTCCTCAGCCTCTCCTGAGGCTTTGTGTGGCTGACAGAACCTGGGAGGCAGCAGTGTAAGCCAATTCCAGGTTAGGTTGTCAAGGCAGCAGATGTGCCTGTTCACATCCTCATATTTTCTCAGTGGATACAGATGAAGATGGAGAAAGGTTGGAATAGATAAAGGAGGAATTATCTCAACACGGTGAGGACTAAATAGACCTTGAGTGGGCTAACCTGGATAAAAGCTAAATACTAATTTAACCACCACTCATGACCATTACCTATTTGTTATCATTTTTGGCATGTTTTGCCTAACATAGAAAGTCTAAATTCTGTCGGCCAGCACTTGTTGGCATCCATAATAGTGTCTGGGTTTGGTGATTGTATATGGGAAAGATCCACAGGTGAGGCAGTCTCTGGATTGTCCTTCCTTCAGTCTCTGCTCCATACTTTGTCCCTGCAACTCCTTCCATGGGTATTTTGTTCCCCCTTCTAAGAAGGATCGAAGTGTCCATACTTTGGTCTTCCTTCTTCTTGAGTTTCTTGTGGTTTGTGGATTGTATCTTGGGTATTTCAAAGGAGACAGAGAAAGGACCCAAGAAGCTGAAGGGGTTTTCAGCCGCATAGGAGGAGCAACAATATGAACTAACTAGTACCCCCAGTGCTCTCAGGGAATAAACCACCAACCAAAGAGTATGGTGGGACTAATGGCTCCAGCTGCATATGTAGCAGAGGATGGCCTAGTAGGTCATCAATGGGAGGAAAGGTCCTTGGTCCTGTGAAGGCTCTATGCTCCCGTGTAGGGGAATGTCAGGGCCAGGAATCAGGAGTGGGTGGGTTGGTGAGGAGGGAATAGGGTTTTGTTTCCGAGGGGAAACCAGGAAAGTGGATAGCATTTGAAATGTAAATAAAGAAGATATCTAATTTTTAAAAAGTCAAAGAAAAAAAAAACCAAAAACCAAAAACCAAAAAAACAAAAACAGAAAATCTAAATTCTCTGGTAAAGAGTTATTAGAATACAATGGCCTTGGTCTTTTATAGATGTTCAAGGAGCAAGTTAGGAGTCCAAACAGGCACTGATCAAGGAACATTTATTTTATGTCTTCTGACACTTTGAGACATTGATGGGTGAATCTCTTGAACTTAAAGCAACCAATGATAATGTTAGCAGGGTTTGGGATGGAGAGAAAGGGGCAAAGAGAATGAAAACAATCTGAGTAAATGAGAAGATAAGTAAAGGCAGCTAACAATCCTCTTCTTGGGGATTCTGAACTCACACCCAAACAAGATGATGAACAAGAGCTTGGGATTATATAAATAGCTCAGAGAAGCTAAAGCTGGGTCCACAAGAGGAGTACTTTTAGAAGCAACTAACAAAGTCTTGGGGAGAAGGAGAAGTTAATCAACTGCTTCCTAAGAATTCTCAAAGCCATGACCTTCCAGCTGTATTAGTAAGGTGTTAACAAGAATTTTTTCCTGCTGATATCTTCCTGTTACACTGATGCTTGTCAGGAACATTAACAGTGGTTTGGCAAGCACCATAAAGAAAGAGACCATGGACTGTGATATCTTCCTGATGCAGGATATTTAGCTAGAGAAGATCCCAGATGGAGAAAGAGAATTGAACTTTTACAATAGATATAACTATCATGTTAAAGTTGAAAAGTCTGGGTAGATGGCTCAACCAGTAAAGTATTGGTCATGTCAGTAGGAAGACCATAGTTCTGCTCTCTGGAAACCAGGTAACATCCAGATTCAGTATCACATATCCATAACTCTAGTGCTGGGGGTCAGAAAGAGGATCATCTCTGGAGTTCCTTCATTAGACATTCTAACTCAATGAGTTTCAGGTTCAGTGGGTGACACTGCCTCCAAAATTAAGATTGAGATATAGAGGAAAGTATCCAATAGCAACCAATGGCCTCTTCACACATGTGTGCATACATATACTTGGACACATCTGAAGAGTTATGTGCATAACACACACCCATACACTCATGCTGATAAGGCTTAAATTTTTGACATGAGATTTTTAATTTTCTTAAAGGTAATAAGAAAGCTCTGAGAGTCATATGAGATCTCACTCTTGGTTAGGAAATATTAACTGCAGAAAGAGGTAAAAGGTGTGGGAAGCTGGGCAGAGGTTGTCTTCCTCTAAGAACCATGTGCACCTTCCTTCAAAAATATCCATAATGAATCAGTAATTTTAACACTCCTCTTCCCATGTCTATTCTGGCTACAAGGTTCAAGGACTTTCTGAGAAGGATACCTTTCCATTTAGAAAAAGGTATTGCTTATATTAAAAAGGCATGAGCCTCAGCATTCATTTAGAGTAGCACTGTCTGGTGGAACTATAATGCAAGAAGCCAATGAGGGATATACTTGTCAAAATTTAGCTGCTATATTAGTTAGGTTAAATAGCCTTGACAATAATTTTGCTATAGAATCCCTAAAATATGTCCACATGAAGTCAACATAAGAAATTGCTAATGCTGCTTTGTATTTTAATGTTTTTAGAATCTAACGTGTATCTCTGTTTACAGAAGCAGTTACATCTCAAGTGTTCCACTGACCACTTGGGTCTAATGGGTACTGCCTTGGGCAGCACAGATCTGACTTAGTCAATACTCCCACAGAAAAATTGGGCTTCAGATCAAATAAGAGAAAGATTACATATAGCAGATGGAAATGTCCCTTGAGATATCCTGAGATGGGGAACAAATGATACCTATACAGTACCTAAAGAAACTTCAATGAGTTCCTGTTAACTTGGATGAATTCCTGCTCATGTTACCTGACTCTCTGTTTATCTTGACATTGACCTTCACCCTGGTACCCTTCACATATATCCCATCAATGAAATACAGATTCACGTCTACTTTACCTGTGTTTAACATGTTCTTACATTATATCCATTCCAATTTTTCCTCTTGTCATTCAAATATTTCATCTGGATGTAGTTGTGTCCACTGATCCCTGAAGAGAAAATGCATGCATTTGAATATGTGTGGGTAGTGAACCCATGCTTTTTCCTAGCAAACATTACTTATTTTTTGTCAAATATTTTACCATTTTCTAGAAACCAAATACTATCCATTTAAGGCAAAATATCCTCAAAATACATAACTTCAAATCTGTTGTAATCAGATACCTGCATTAGACAGTATTCTCAATACAGAAGTATAAATTTGGTAATGAAGCAGAAAACATAGAATGCCCTACAGTGCCTTTTTCCAGAGTAGTATTCAGCAATTCTATTCCAGAAGACAGAATGTGTTATTCATTGGTCCATTATTGTAAGATACCATGGAGGAAAGACTGATATTAGGTAGGAATTTTGTAGGTTCAAATCCACAGGTGGTTAGCTCTATTAGTTGGGGCCTGTGTTGAGACAATGTGTGCTATAAAGAAACCCCTTCACTTCATGGATGGGAATAAAAAAACACAGAGAGAGGAAGATCTAAATTATTAAGAACTAATAATAACTAAATTATTAGTTCCTTCAGGAGAGTCACATTGTGCAGTATCCAGAGGCCTCCCACTGAGATCTGTCTTATGACATTTTCATCACATCCTAATTGTAGTATGCGGGGTAGAAGGTGAGGGTCAGATACCGAGAGAAAGAAAAAGAGAAAGAGGTGCATACAACAATGGCCAGGGTGGCAGCATTGCATGTAAAACTCAGATTTGGTGTGAATTGTGCATTCTGAAAGAGTGGTTTTCCAACTAGTTCTTAAGAGACCCAAAGTGACTGGTCCTTGGATGATCCTGCCTGATAATTGTCTTTAGAGACCTCATGCCTTGGAGCATCCAGGTAGTTGATATTAACAAGGTGATTGCTGATTGTAGCTAACTTCAGTTACAGCCTAGGCTAGATTAGGGAAACCTAGAAAATGAGCAGCATTACTGTCAGGCATGTCTGGCAGGTGTTTGCAGAAGGAATTGACATGTGAGTGTTAGATTGTGTATGGAAAATTTACCCTTAATACAGCCATTGGTTGGAACTCAATATGGAATCTAGAAGGAGGAATGTTGATCCTTTTCCCTTCCAAAGTAGGTACACTGTCCTCCTCTTGTCTTTGGGGGTCCAACTATAGGCATTTTGGTATCGAAACCTCAAGATCTCTACTAGAATCCCCTAGTTTTCAGTTCTAAGATGTTTGGATTTTTGCTTAGCCTGATGTGACCACCCAAGTGTCTTTGGCTTCGGGTGTCTTTAACACCACAAGAGCTGCTTTTAATGCTTCCCCCCTCAACTATCTTTATGTGTTCTACTTGTTTTTGTTTTTGTGGGGAATATTGATTTGCTCAGCAGCAAATGTCAGTTTCATTCACCTAGCTATGGTGTTTCAATCTGATCTCAAGAGAGGCTGAAGAAAGACTAGCCTATGTCACTCACAGAGGTAACTTCTAAGAAAAAAACCTGCTCCAAGCTCAGAGAAGTGCCCTTGCTTGCCAATAATTTGCACATGTCACCACACATATTTGCTGGGAGAATTAATTGCTGTCCTTTTAGCTCTACTGGGAGTTAAAAGCCACCTTGATTTCCCTTGGACCTTTCCCTATGAGCTTGTATTACTTTCTTACAGCTACAGATAAATACCAGACAGAAAGAAAGGTATGGGAAAATGAGCTCACTGGGGCTCAGAATTTTATGACAGTGAGGGTGTACCCAGGGGTCAGCCTGTGATTATAGCTTGAGGTGGCTTGTTCATATCTCCACACATTAACCAGTGGAAAACTTGAGCTGTATCCCTGCATGTATGCCTCTAAATCTACAATCTAGAACTTGGAGACAAAGGCTTCTCCCAGCTTCCAAAACATCATTACCCGCTGGTATTCAGCTGTTCAAACACAAAAAGCTGTCGATTTCCATCGTAAAGGAATCCTTTTCCTTTGGTGCTATATGCTTTCTGTATAATGAACTTAATAACAACTCTGACATGTTTTCTGAGTTCCTTAAGTGCTTTTAGAGGATGAGTGAACATGGTGTTATGCTTAGAATTCTTGACACATTAACATAGTTGGTTTGAAATAGTTTTGTCATACAGATACAAACCAGGCTCAACATTTATGAACAATGAATATTTTATGTGTCTTAACCCTTGCACAATTGGAATTGGAAAGCCACTTCTGGCTAGTCTGACTTCCGAGCTCATGTGTTCATCCACTGTACCTCATGTTTGAATGGACCAAATGCTATACTAAACCAACACTAAGAGGATATTCAATTCTCCCAGGTTCTCAAAGAATATGTCCCATAAGAAATCATCAATTTCAGTGTAAGTTCAGGGGTTTGGAAGCTACATTAGCTGTTGTTGCGCTCGCTCGCGCGCGCGTGCACACACACACACACACACACACACATGTATATATAATTTTGGCAGATACATAACAATTGAATGAAAGCTCCTTTTTGATACAATACAAATGAAAATTTCATGCCTATTTGTCTCTCTCCCTTTGCTGAGACTTTAAAATCATCAACATGGACTCTGTGTTTTGCTTTCCTGTTTCCATAGTCTTAAAGGAACTGACTATTTTGTTTTGTATCTGTCTTCTTTATGCCATCCCTTGCTTTCATGGGATTTCCTGGATTTACTGGGAGTTAATTTGAATAGATATTTGTGGTTCCTAGAGATCTGAGGCTGTGTATTGATTTCACATTGCTGTAAAACCATGATGTTCAGTATCTGGCATTTCAGTATTTTGTAACCATCGGCTCCGTTTTGTTGCAGATTCTGTGGATAGAGTTTAAGTAACTCCATTTTTTCCACTACATACTTCAGTAACTTTAATAAACTCATCTAGTGGCTTGGCGTCATGTTAACAATCCTATGCGCAATTTCTTCAGAGTAGGAATTTATTACCAGTTTTACTGTAATGCAATATTAATATAAAATGATGACTCGTGGACTATGGAGACACTTTCACGCATGTACAATAATATTTATACAAATAATTAAGTTTTCTCTTACTGGATGGAGCATGTATATGGAAGGAGATCTTGCTTACAAACTACTTGAAAAATAGACAACACCAGGCTAAATTGACCACTGCTGTCCTAGCTGTATCTTCTCTAGACTGCAGAAGAATGTAATTTCAAATATTGCATCTGTCATCTGCACTTCATATCAAGGAATTAATCAAACTGACACTAGAGAGACTTTTTTGAATGTTCATTATTTCAGCTATTAATTTTTAAAAGCAGCAAATGTACCAAGTCAATAGCAGCCATAAAAATTGATTTATTGTGCAATTTCTTTCATCCTCCTGGAAGCCAAGAGCAGATTTTGTGTATCCAGTGCTTTCCATTTCTAAGCCACCTCGTCACATCCATTTTTTTAAGATAAATTATTTAGATGAAAGAAATGCAATCCTGTTTGAATCCCACTGATCTGAATTTGTGAAAAGTGGCCACATCCAGGAAATGTGAAATTTAGCATGAAAAAGAACTACACATGGAAGCAATTACATTCTGAAAATCAGAGAAATTTAATTTATATTAAAAATGCACAAGATTCTTCATCAGTCACGTTACTTCTGTGATGTGGCTGACCTCATATTATACTCTGATAGTATTCTGAAACAGTCTGAACCTATTCATGCTATTCACACCTTGATGACAGTCTGAACCTATTCATGCTACTCACACCTTGATGCCCATGTTTGAGCAGAAAATTTCCTCACACACAGACATTGCCTGTTATAAGGAACTGTTCATCAATAAATATATTGACATTTGAAACTTAGAATGAAGTTCTGAGTCGAACAACCCATATTTGAATCTCGAAATTGGGTCTGCCCTCTCAGGTGATCCTCTGGAAAGCCGTCATCTTCACTGTGGATATGTAAGATAATACTTTTAAACAACAACAACAACAACAACAATAGCACAAACCATTAAAATATTTGTAAGTACATGATCCCAGTGATTCCATGTGATTCATTTTCCCTCTCCAAATATTCAGGTATCTGAAAACATAATAAAAGCAAGTTATGGCAAACCAACAGCCAATATCAAATTACATGGGAAGATACTTGAAGCAATCCCACTAAAATTGGGGACAAGATAAGGATGCCCACTCTCCCCAAATCTTTTCAATCTAGTACTCAAAGTGCTAATTAGAGCAATAAGACAACAAAAAGAGATCAAGGGGACACAAATTGGTAAAGGGGATACAAATTGGTAAAGAAGAAATAAAGGTCTCACTATTTGCAGATGTATGATAGTATACATAAACGACTGCAAAGATTCTACCAGAGAACCTCTCCAGCTGATCAACAACTTCAGAAAAGTGGCCTGATATAAAATTAACTCGAATAAATCAGTAGCCTTCCTTTATACAAAGGATAAACAAGCTGAGAACGAAGTTAGGGAAACAACTGCCTTCACAATAGCCACAAATAATAAAAAATATTTCGGGGGTAACTATAACAAAACAAGTGAAAGACCTTTATGACAATAACTTCAAGTGTATCAAGAAAGAAATCAAAGAAGATCTCAGAAAATGGAGACCTCTCCCATGCTCATGGATTGGCAGAATTAACATAGTAAAAATGTTCACCCTACCAAATGCAATCTATAGATTCAATGCAATCCCCATCAAAATCCCAACACAATTCTTCAAAGACATTGAAACAGCAATTCTCACATTCACCTGGAAAGGCAAAAAAAAACTCAGAATAATCAAAACAATTTTTTTGTTTTTTGTCTTTTCAAGACAGGGTTTCTCTGCATAGCCCTGGCTATCCTGGAACTCACTCTGTAGATCAGGCTGGACTTGAACTCAGAAATCTGCCTGGCTCTGCCTCCCAAGTGCTGGGATTAAAGGCATGCACCACGACTGTCTGGAGTTTTGCTTTTTTTTTTTAATTGGATATTTTCTTTATTTACATTTCAAATATAAAGAACATCTGGGGGCATCACCATCCCTGACATCAAGTTTTACTACAGAGCAATAGTGATAAAAACTGCATGGTATTGGTACAGAGACAGACATGTTGGTCAATGAAATAGAATTGAAGACCCAGGAATAAAACTATACACTTATGGACACTTGATCTTTGGAAAAGATGCCAAGGCTGTACAATGAAAAAGAGAAAGCATCTTCAATAAATGGTGCTGGTATAACTAGCTGTCTGTATGTAGAAACATGAAAGTAGACCTATTCTTATTTCCTTTCACAAAGCTCAAGTTCAAGTGTATCAAGGACCTCATCATAAAACCAGATACACTGAATCTAATAGAAGAGAAAGTGGGAAAGAACCTTGAATTCATTGGCACAGGGGGAAATTTTCTGAACAGAACCTACATCTTTTGCAAAGATGGGTTTCTTTGATGAGAGTTGAAAACTACCCTTACTTGTGGCTGTAAGAATAAATATTTAGACTGCAGTCAGGGATTATGCTAGTTTAGTAAAGTGATAGTGGTAGGCTCTCCTTCAACATCCCCAACTTCATTAACTCTGACCAGTTGGCTAGGTTTCCCAATACCAGGAGTAATTTCCCTCCTGTTGAGGAGTTAGAGAGCTATTGGTTACTACTACGTTATTTAAACAGATCATAAACTGCTTCTCCAACATAACCATATACTCCAAGATATACTGAGAGGATACCTCAGTATAAAATGTGCATAGCACACACATGTTCTGTTACATGTCAGAAATAAAAATTCCAGTAATTATATGTGTGATGAGGCTTATAAAATATGCCCTGTGGGCTATATTGAATGCCTTGTGCCCAATTGGAAGTGTTATTTTGGGAGGTAGAACTTCTATGGTGGAAGTAGGTCACTTTTATAAGACACTGTTGCCAGCCAGTACCTCTGTGTTCCTCTTTTCTCCCTTCCCCTGACCTCTTTCCACTGTTTTTTTTTTTTTATCAGAAAAGCAATGTGTTCCATCACAGTGCTGTCACTGCAGTCTACCTTACCATCACCCAGAAAGAATGGACTGAAACCTTTTAAATATAGACAGTGTGAGCCTTCCCTGCAAACTATTTTGTTCAGGCATTAAAGATACTTCCTATAACACAACACCCAGTTCCTCTCTTGGTTTTCAACATTAATGTGGATACTTGTATTCTGAGCAGAGACCAAGCACCCTTGAGTTAGGGCATGCCTTTTGGAAGAGGGGATGCCATGTTCAATGAGTTCTACTTGGCCAATATAAATAAAAGAATAAACCTCTTTTAAACAAAGTGTGAAACTCTATTTTCCTACTGATACCTCATGCTGTTCACAGCACTATATTAAACCAGTAATAAAAACAGCATATTCCTTCAGTAAGAAAAAAAATCTCAATGTATTTTTAGTATTTTCTTCTAATTTAAAATTTTATTTTAGGTGCCAAAAGTTTTAATTGTGTCTATTGCCATAAATATGAATAAGCAGAGAAAAATTCCGGCAGCATACTACATAAAAAGGAGAACCATTTGGACATTCATAATTTACAGTATCCAGTGAATCAGTTTTCATATGAAACTTTAAGGATAATTTTTCAGAGCTTGTAGAGATTCTAAACAATACTCAAGATAGTCCTCACAGACAATCGAGGATTTTAACATAGTGATACAATAAATATTTAAAACAATTATTGCTGGATTAAGAAAAATTTACTGTTGTCAAAGGCAGTATTTCGAACATTGCTCAAACTGAATTAGCACTCCCTAAGTGTGGAGCTCAGATGAGGAAACAGTTCTGATGGGAAAGAAGATGATTTGGTGATGTGTCTATATGACTAAACTTATGTTTGAGTTTCAGTAGGTGTAGAACACAGGCAATAATGAAAGATATAATATGTAACATCTCTGAGACTTTGTCAGTGGCTTTCTGCAGCTGCCAAGTTCCAAAAAGGTTGGTGACCTAAAATAATACAAGTATACTGTAGTTCAGTAGCTTTTAAGCCCAACACAGGATTCTTGTGGCATAATTCAAGGTTTTGGCGGGGTTGTGTCTTAGACGTGGGAGACTATGTGTTTTCCTGCCTTTTCCAATTCCTTGGCTGTAGCCATATGCCTTGTCTCATGCATCATTTTCCCAGGGTTTAAGCCAGCTTTATACTTCGTTGACTTTCTTCGCCTGCTACATGTCGTTCCTTCTCCTAAGATCTCCTATGTTTACACTGGTCCTACATGAGTGAACTATATACTCCCTCACCCTCTGTCTCAGATCCATAATCTAATCATCTGTAAACTCCTTTTGTCAGAAGACCCCCAAAATTCAATGTTCGGCAGAATCATGAGTAGACCTCTTTGGAGATATTTTATTCTGTGAAGTGCAACACGACTCTCCATGTGGAGGCAGTGCACTGAATTTAGGGTGGAATTAATGAAAAAGTGTTATGTGTACACTCTGAATTTCAGGTTTAGAAAGAATATGCAGTAAGCATCTGGAGTTTTAAAGCTGGTTGCTGTGAAAGGGGAGAATTGCATTAGCATAAAATCTGTGAAATATTACAAAGCACAAAGGGTCTTCCACTAACTGTGGTGAATTAGGCAGGTGCTTTCATAGCTGCCCTTCTCAGGCCCAATGCAGTGATGGTTGCTTTCTACGTAGATCAGACCCCAGGGTGCTTTCTGAGTAGCAGGCTTTCCTATACTCTGCCTCCTCTTCCCAAAGTAACCTCCTCTGAATATTTGCAAGAACCAATTTCCCATTCAGATGTGACTATTCTGATATTTAGCCAACTCACTGAGATTGCAGAATCAACAGTGACCATCTCTGATGGTAGAAGTTGTGTACGGCTATTTTGAAAATCCACTTTTAATTTACTCATAATGATGTATTCTTTATTAGAGTTTTAAGGTTTTTATTTTGCATTTCAATTATTTTCTAGTCTACTTCAGACTTTCCTGTGATCTAAATCTTTTCATGTACTAATTACATTGGTGACATCTGCTCAGTGAATCACACAGTTTGTTTCCTATGTAATCTGAGCTCATGGTCTGTAGGTGTGTGTGTGTGTGTGTGTGTGTGTGTGTGTGTGTGTGTGTGTATACCATGTTGACTTGCTTTTCTCTTGGGAGCTAGTGGAGCTTGAAGTATAAAAGGTTTCCTCACTGGCGGTTAACATGTAGAAAAATGCAAATCAATCCATTCCTTTCCCCTTGTACAAAGCTCAAGTCC
>NW_022196896.1:6749693-6756687 GCF_008632895.1 Mastomys coucha
AAAAAACCCAAAAAAAAAAAAAGGTTTCCTCGCAGTACTGGTGAATTTATCCTCACCTGATGAGCTCACAGTGGCCCGGGCCTAGTTTAAACTTTAACATCTATTAGTAGCTTACAACGTATCATAAATTTGAACCTTATACACTCATCTGTAGTTATGGGGCAGCTATTTTTCTGTCCCTCTAAACTGGAGCAGTACCTCATTCATGCTCCTGTTTTTCTCAGTTCTTAGATTTAGGGTTCCAGGAATGTCTTGTTGGATGATCCCAGCCTCTCAAAAGCAGTTTTCTTGACCCCTCCCTCTGTCTTTTGCAGCCTTAGAAAAACCCTAAGCTTAGGTGGGCTGCTCTCTTCCATCAGTACAGAACTCACCACAACCCCTAGCATTTGTGTGATGAACCGGTACGTCCAGCCTGGCTACACATTTGTATCCTGTTATTAAATTTCGTTCTCGGGTTGCCAGTAGGAACATTTTACCACAATCTTTAATTTCACATAGCATTAGGAACCAGACCCTGGCTACCAAGATCTTTGTGATAAAAGCCCTGCAAGAGGCCAGATAATCTATTCTCAGCCCAATTACCTATCCTTCCCTTCATTTCTAATTCTCTCTTCTTACTTTTTGTTTGTCCAAGACAGGGTTTCTCCATGTAGGACAGCTTTCCTGGAGCTTATTAATGTGAACCGTGCTTGCCTTGAATGCAGAGACATCTTCCTGCCTCTGCCTGTTGAGTTCTGGTATTAAATGTACCCACTACCATGCCTGACTCTTCCTGCCCTTTGGAAAGGTGGGATGAAGGATAAGAAGATGGTTCTGGGTTAAAATGTTTGCTGCTCAATCATGAGAAATGGAATTCAGCTCACCAGAGCGAGGCCAATGGCTAGGCAAACACGGTAGGTACCTGTAATCCAGACCTGGAAAGCCGAGACAGGAATCTGCAAACTAGCAAGCTGGATTAGCCGAGTTGTTCCACTTAAAGTTTAGTGAGAGATCCTGCCTTCATAAATAGGGTAAAGAGCAGTTGGTAAAGCTGTTGTCAGCTTCCAGCCCCCACCTACACCTTCCCACATATTGATGCATCTACACAATTAAATACATAAGAACGCACACCGCAAACACGCGCATGCACGCGCACGCGCACACACACACACATAGAACAAAATAGCCAAGTTAATAAATACAAAGATGTTTATTTTTTGTGGGAGATACTAAAACAGTCATTGAGGGAGTTCAGGGACTTATAAGGTCATCTCTTAAAATCTATATTCCAGAAAACTGATAAATTTAAGACAAAAGTTAAAAGAACCAGGGCTATAAAGTAAGTTATATTATCATTTTTGTGGCAGAGAGTAAAGGAAGCAAAATTATCTATGCCACTTAGAAACTGGCATGTATTTGGAGCTGATGTTTTTAGAAAATATTTCATTAGTAATAGTATGCTGCGTGCGTGTGTGAGTGAGTGTGACACAAAATGCAAGTAGGGCTCAGAGGACAACTTGGTGGAGTGAGCTTGCTCTCCTTCAAGCTTTCTGTGGGTTCCAGGGAAGCAACTCACATTGTGAGGCTTTCTCATAGGCAGCTTTCCCAGCTGAATCATCTCAGAGTCCTAGAGCTGACTGTTAACATTCTTTAGTAGAATGATACAATCAAAAAATTAATAGCACATGAAGTCCTTTATCCAGGTATTCAATAACAACTTGAATGTCAGAAGGTCTGGTAAATACTTCTCAGTGAACAGTGGTGAAACCTTGCTCTCAGGCAGCTCGCAAAACCAGCACCTCAGAGCATGCTCACTGAGAACCAATGGATACTAGTCATTTAGCACATCATAAGAAATCAGGTTTCTTTAGGACATCCAAATCTATTAGGAAATGTCATCATAAAATTAGAGTGGCGTTGACTGATATGTAATTATACAATCATTCCAAATGACAAATCTTTCAGTGTCTGCCTTTGATAAACTGTCAGAGGATAAGATGTTTAGAGAGTTACTAATTTTACAGTTTTTCACTAAGAAAAATAACAAACCTTGTTATTTGGAAAAATGAAAAGCAAGCCACACATAGAAAAAATTGCTATCTATAATCTAACACTATATTTAGAAATTAAAGTAAGATGTTTAGAGAAATAAAATAATGTCAGTATTAGAAGTTATTCCAAGACTACATTATTTGTAAATTAGGCACTTTCCCAGTGGAACTAAGATATAGTTAAAAAAAATTACAAAATAGGTAATCTTGGCAAGTTCCATATAAAAATATAGATATTTCATACAATAAAGGAGACAAAATTATTCTAATTATAATAACAGTTTTTGATAACTACTGAAAAATATAAATGAGTTAGTGAAATGATATCTATCTCTTTTGACAGAAAGTCTCAATATTTAAAGACATCAGTTCTCACAATTAACTTATATATTGTGTGAGAAATCATCCTCTTGATGAATTTTGGAAGAAACATGAGAAAAATAATTACTAGGTTAATTTATAAAATAAATGGATGACAATCGCCAGTATAATATAGACGAGCCAGAGTAATGAGAGGCATAATGTAAGTGTATGTCTTTACCAGATACAAATGTTGTCTATTTAGAGAACAGAAAAATGGAAATAAGCAAAAAATTAAGCAGTGGATGGATAGATGATGAAGGCACGTCAGATTAGAATAGAAAACAATACTTCCTAAGCAGTATTTTTCAAGGCAGAGTTTTCTTTTCTTTACCTTTTTTTCATGGAAACATAAGTATTTAAATATTTATTTTAAAAGAGAAATGGATATCTTTTATGCCCACTTTCCCGAGCCAAAACATCTTTCCTCTTTTTCTATACTCCCTCTCCCCTCCATCTCCTCTTCCCTCTTTTTACCTCTTCTCCTCTCTTCCCTTGCTCCTTCTTGCTTTCTTACAGCCACTTAGAATGAAAGAAAAGGGCTGCCAACATTGAAGTCCATGAAAATAAAACAGTTTGCTCTTACTCTTGCTCTGTTGCCCTCTTTGGCTCTTCCCTTCCCCAACCCTTCCCTATTCCTTTCCCCCTCTCCAAGTGTTCATGGCTTGCTCTACTTCTCTACTCTCTCCCTCTCACTGCCTTTCTCTGCCTTTACTGTCCTCTTAACTACCCCCACCATGCCTTGAATAAACTCTATTCTATACTAAAACAAACGAACAAACAAACAGTTTTGTGGTTCAAACATATGACAAATGGAAGCATACCAGTATTGGTTATGGGACACACACAAAGACACACACACACACACACACAGAGAGAGAGAGAGAGAGAGAGAGAGAAAGAGAGAGAGAGAGAGAGGGAGGGAGGGAGGGAGAGAAAGAGAGAGAGAGAGAGAGAGAGAGAGAGAGAGAGAGAGAGAGAGAGAGAGAGAGAGAGAGAGAGAGAGAGAGAGAGAGAGAGAGAAAGAGAATAAAACTGAAATCAACCTGGTAGCTTTAACTTCAGGTCTGTGAGGAGTGCCTGCGTCTAGTATTCTTGCAGTTGGTATGAATAAGTCCTTTTTAAACTGAAGACAGGTTATCCCCGCATGCACACATGGTGGGAGTGATAACTGATACCACACCCAAAGTGAAAATACCATTTAGGTGTGTGTAGAAGTTTCTGGTGTGCACCAAGACTAAAATCTCTTTGGGATTCTTGTTGTGGTTGTCCCACTTTATTATGATCAATATCGTATGTTTAATTTCTGATTCTCATGTTTCTTTCTGGTCAATGGCTGCTCTAAGAGATTCTTTCTCTCCTACTGTCCTCTTAAACTCCTGAAAAGAACAAGAGACAGACAGAAAATCATCTAATTTCAACACCCTCACCTTTTTGTATGGTATAGTATTATATAAAGTCCTAAAGCATGTTTGAGGTCAAACTCATGGCAAGTTTGGGGTTTGGATTCTAAAATGATATCAGTTTATTTGTATTCACTTATCTGTGTGCTAACAGGACTCACTAAATGTCTAGGACTTGAAGACAGACATACACATAATTCTGAGTTACAATCTTGTCAGGGAGGGGTCTCGAAGTGCATATATCTAGTCTCATTTACTCAGATGTATTGGGTCCTAAGAAATGGTTTATTACAAGTATCTTGATTTGTTCTTTAATTCCAGATTTAATCTTTCTTTCATTTCTCATTCAAAGCCTTTCTCATTTTTATTTTTTCTCACTGAAGATGAGAACTGGTTGGTATTTTCAGCCTATAAGTTCAGTTATTATAGACCCTTTTATGTGAAACAGAAGATTTAAAACTCACCTCTTTTTTAAGTGAATAACTAAACAGCAACTGTTAGATTCTGGGTGGATGTCCCACTCACGAAGACACAGAGATGGAGATCGATGCAATTAGCAAGAGGTTTTTTTTTTTATTAATCCAGTATTCTGGGGTTGTCTCACATTCAGGCAAAGGTGACCCCAAGGGACAAAAACTCATACTCTTATACCTTTTCAGAACAGAGTTTTACAACTTACAATGTGGGTTGGTTATCTTTTCCATTGTTCTTTGTTTCCATTGACCTTTGTCCTCCAGGAGAGGAGGAGAATGCTGTTGCATGTAGGAAGGGTGGGGGGAGATTCACCCCCTCCTGGGGACATTTCCTGGAACCAGAAATTACTCCCCACAATTAGGGCATCTCCTGGGGATGGGTGTTTGATAAGTAAACTCTTCTGAAGCTCTCTGTCTTTCAGCTTAATGGACATTCCTGCCTTCTTGGTATTTTTGTGAGGTGTCCCTGTTTGCTCAATTCTTACACAACAAGGACATGCAGCCAACTTTCCATCTTCTGTGATCTTTACCAATGGCACTGTCATAATTGGGATCATCCAAGTTCATCCTGAAGGTTTCACCACAACATATCAAAAGTCAGTGTACATCCCCCATAGATAACTGAACTTTCAACCCTTTCTGGACCCTGATGCAAACATCACATATTTTATTATTGTAGCTTACTTTTCTTGTTTAATCACTAAAATGATTCCTGATATTCCAGAATAATCTAAGAAGACAGTGCCTCTGAACAATAAAAGCATAGTTGTTTTTCACTTTGTATTCATCCTTTCTCTCACAGCAGTCTGTCATGGTGGACTCAGTACAAAATGAAGAGGTGGTTCTTAAATGTTCAACTAATTTTATTAGAAGAATAATTTTCACATACAAGCTCAATAGACTGTGTGCTGTATGGTCAGAACTATCTACAGAAACAGAGTAAACAAAATGCAGATTGATTCACAAGAGCATAGTCATTACAGGATTTGCCTAACTTGATTATGGGGAAGAAGGCTTAAGATATGTTTAACATAACATGGGATTATCCAAAATATAAAAAATTCAGCCCAACTCCATGTAAGGCTTATATACCTGGAGTTCCAGCTCTCAAGGGCAAGACAAGGTGATGTCCTAACTTAAGAGAGCACCAAATCTGTCTAAATTTCAACGAACTATCAAGTGAACTGGAGAGGGTAGATCTTTTTATGCAGTTTCTTGATTTCAAATGGTAATCTCTTTCAAAACTTCTGTACTGGCACACAAAGAAACAGAAGTTTATGAAGTGAATTAACTCATATAAGATTATTGAGAACATATCTGAGTCTGAATGACCACAGCTGCACATTGCTCAAACACAGGGAAGAATTTTTGGGGGAAGAAATGAGCATGAAGAAGAGTTGTCTAGTTTATTGACCTGATAAAATCACATATAGATGCAAGTTACCCAAAATATGAGGTAATAGGTAGCTTGGCAACAAAACACAGAATCACATTTCATTCAAAGCTAGTATGTGATTTCAGAGACAATAAGCTGTAGAACTGAGGAGGTAGCTCAACAGATAACAACATGATTTCAAATCTTCATCATCCACCTAAAAGCTGCATGGGTATTGGGGCTCTCCTATGTGTAACTCCAGAGATTAGAAGAAAGATATAGAGGAAGCAGGCTAGAAAATTAGAAGAATCAATTATCTTTGAGTTTACAAAGAAGCCTTGGTAAAGAAAGTGGAGATAGATTGAGAAAGATAACCAACATCAACCTCTGTCATCCATATGAAGGCATGTGCATCTACATAAACACATACCTACACACGTGAACATACAGATAACACACGCACACACACAAACAATTAGCAAGATATAATTTAAGAATTCATGGAAAATTCAGTCACTATAATTTTATGTCACATTTTATGAAGTATTTGGGCAATATTTACTAAGATCACTTAATGCAGACATGTTGCTTATTCACAAATTCTCCATTTTATTAATTATCAAGATTCATCATGAGAAAATGCTCATCCTGGTTAGCTTAACCTGTCAGCTTGACACATTAGAAGTATGAGAATCTCAATTGAAGAATTAAGTAGACCAGATTGGCCCATGGGCCTACCTGTGATGTATTGCTTTGGTTGTTAATTGATGCAGGAAATCCCAATCCTCTGTTGTACCACAAGCCTGCCAGGGACAAGCATCCTCCTCCATGATTCCTATTGCTTTTCATGGGTATTCTTTGGTCATCCGTACTACTGGCTTAGTAAGAATGCTGGCTTCAAGTTCCTGACCTCAATTTCTGCTTTTACCTTCTTTAACAACTGAGTGTGATCTGGAATAGTTAGCCAAATAAACTCTTTGTCCTCCAACATAGCTTTTGGTCAGGTATTGGTCACCACAACAAAAATGAACATAGAACAACGTATAGATGTCTTAGTCAGGGTTTTTATTCCTGCACAAACATCATGACCAAGAAGCAAGTTGGGGAGGAAAGGGTTTATTCAGCTTACTTCCACATTGTTGTTGATCACCAGAGGAAGTCAAGACTAGAACTCAAGCAGGTCAAGAAGCAGGAGGTGACACAGAGGCCATGGAGAGATGTTTCTTATTGGCTTGCTTCCTCTGGCTTGTCCAGCCTTCTCTCTTTTAGAACCCAAGAATTCCAACCCAGGGATGGCACCACCCACAAGGGACCCTATCCCCTTGATCACTAATTGAGAAAATGCCCCACAGC
>NW_022196896.1:6756764-6862740 GCF_008632895.1 Mastomys coucha
AACTGAAGCTCCCTACTCTGTGATAACTCCAGCCTGTGTCAAGTTGACACACAAAACCAGCCAGTACAGATGTATATGTTTGCATGTAGAAAATATTACATTGTAAGATGGACAAACAAATCTCATTTAAATTAATGAAAAAGTAAATTATATTAAACTAAAAGTTTAAAAGTAAACTTCATTGCTGAAGAGTCGGCAATGAAAAACAGACAAGGAAATGAGTGACTAGACAGGGAAATCCTTTACTTGGGGAAAACTTGCAAAGGGGTCTTTGTAGGAACAAGCCTTCATCTCATTACAAGCTAGAACTGGTATAGAATAGAGGGACAGACAGAAAAGCAAGGTTATTTTCCCCACCGTTGTCCAGATAAATAATGTTAGAGAATTAATGTACCTCTTTCCTGGTTTGCCTTTGCTTCAGATTTGCAGGACCAGGAAGGTAAAACTCTAGAGAAACATGTTTCTTACCTTATAGAAATGAAATGATCATGATTAAGGGAGTTGTTACAACTCAAACAAAACAGAAGAGCTTTATAAAATGGCATGAACCCAGCTAGATTATTCTGGTTTTTGTTGTTGTTGTTGTTGTTTTGTTATTGTTTAATTTTCTTATATAGGTAGAAAGGTGTGTAGCTGTCATGTTTTGCAGCTATTTTTTTCATGGGCAAGACTTGTGTTCTCATCAGGGTACCTTGGAACAGTCTATGGTATCAGAAGTTGTAGAGAAGGAAGATACTGTGTATTTTAGTCCAGGTTCTATTGCTGTGAAAAAGCACTATGACCATGATGATGCTTATAAAAGAAAACATTTTACTGGGGCTCCCTTCTAGTTTCAGAGGTTTAGTCCATTGCCATGAAAGGGAGCATGGTAACATGCAGGCAGACATGATGCTGGAGAAGTAGCTGAGAGTGCTGCATTTGGATGCTCATGCAGCTGAAGGAGAGAGCCACATTGTGCCTGGTAAAGCTTTTGAATCCTCCAATTCTACCTCCAGTGACACACTTCCTCCAACAAAGCCATGCCTCCTAATTAAGTTGTGCTACTTCCTGGTGATTAAATATTTCAATAAGGTCGGGAAGTGGTGGCACACGCCTTTAATCCCAGCACTTGGGAGGCAGAGGCAGGTGGATTTCTGAGTTCGAGTCCAGTCTGGTCTTCAGAGTGAGTTCCAGGACAGTCAGAGCTATACAGAGAAACTCTGTCTCAATATATATATATATATATATATATATATATATATATATATATATATATATATATATATATTATATATTTCCATATCTGAGCCTATGGGAGTCACTCCACTCTTATTCAGACCACCACATTCTACTTCCTGGTCCCATAAGTTTGTAGCTATAATGTAATGCAGAAATACATTTAGTCTAACTTCAAAATTTCTACTATTCTATCACTTTCAAAACTGTTTAAAAGTCCAAAATCAATCACAAGTTCGATGTTTAGCTAGGTGGGGTTGGGCCAGTCGGTCACCACTCCCTTTCTTCTATTTAATATCAAGTTTCTCTTTAAATTTTTAATCTCTTTCATTACAGGATTCAGTTCTACTGTACTTCCTGGTGCTCATTTTGCCCACAATTTGTATATTTTGTATTTTTCATTGCTCAGCTTTCTCCTTTCCATTAAAAATCTGCATAAGACTGGTCACTAGTAATCACATAACAAAGTCAATACTAGACTTTCTTTAAATTTCCTCTGTCAATGATATTAATCCAAAACTCTTCAACTTAGGCTCCACAAAAAAAAAAAAAAAAAAAAAAAAAAAAATTGGGAGGGTGGGGGAGACAAGGGCAGAAAGCAACCACATTCTTTACCAAAATATCATAAGAATAGTCTCTAATCCATTGCTCATATTTTGCCCTCTAAAATGCCTTGAGCTGAGGCATCACAACGTACATCAATTTTAATACCAATGTCTTCCATACTTACTAGAATGACCCATTAAGCTCCTCTTAAATATTCAACTGCCTTCCTACACCCCAAAGTCCATATTCTGCCAACAAGTAGAGTGGGCAGGCTTGTCACCATAATACTCTACTCCCTGGAACATGTCTTGGTCAGTCAGAAAAGACATTATGACCATGACAATTGTTATAAAAGAAAGTATTTAATTAGGGCTTACTTAGCATCTCAGAAGGTCAGTCCATTATCACGATGGGGAACATGGTAGGATGCAGATAGGCATGCTAGTAGTGAAGTTGCTAATAATTCAAATCTCTATTCATAGGCAGCAGGAAGAGAGAGAGCCACACTGGGCCTGGAATGGGCTTTTGAAATTTTAAAGTACATCTCCAGCAACACACTTCTTCCAACAAGGCCACACCTCCTCATCTTTTTTAACAATTCTATTCCATGATGACTAAGCATTCAAATATACAAGCCTATGGGAGCCGTTGTTCTTCAGACCACCACACTGTGAGACTCGATGGCTCCCCAGCTCACTAATGTCTGTCTCACTAACTAACATCATCCTCTCAAGAGTTGAGAACCTAAAATCATTAAAAAAAAAGAATGTTTAGTCAGTCTAGCTTCTTGTAGAGGGCCATGGGGGCATAGATAGGTTAAGGGTGTCTGCTTTTTCTGATTTTCAGACACTGGCGGGCAGTCAAGGGAGGCCCAGATAAATGGAGTATGTTGTCTCAGGACCGTCTGACTGTGGATAAAGGCCACAGTTCACACACAGGGAACAGTGATGTGTAGTACCACTACTAAGATTGTAATATATTCAACCCATTTTTTATTATGAAAATTCAAAGATCAATAAAGCTGCTCACCAATGGAATGATTGTGTTTAGTGTGATTTAAATCTATTTGTATATACATTAAAACAGAGGAGACATGAATATAATTCATTAGGAATATAAAATCAGGTATGTGTTTATGGTTAGGAAAAACATGAGAGTCCTTTAACTTGGTTACAAGTGGGTAGCTATGAATATTCAACCTGGCTTGTCAAAAGCCCATGCAGGCCTGTAAAGGCTCAACAATTGTTGGTTTATTTTATATTATTTGTTATACTTTCCTGCTGTGTGTTTAAGACCATGCAGGTGGCCAAAATTAATCAATTTCTTTTTAATGTCAAGGCCAATAGAGGATCTGCTCCTTGGAAGTCTCTTGAATTTGGGAGGAGACCTTGCTACTTTAGTCTTGGCTTTCGAATTATTTCATGTTGTGAGAGTGCATCACAGCCTCACTTGCCTTCTTGGGAAGCATAAGGGACGTGTCTGTCTGAATTCACTTCTCTTTAAATAGTTCTGGTTATAGTCTACCAAAGTGGGTTCTCTCTGGTCTCTCAGAACAAAGACATAGCTTCCTCACAAGACTCATAGACAACTCTGCACCTGTTCTGAGAGATGGCCCAGAATCCCCTGGGGCCTAGTTGACCTTGGAGGGCAAGAGTTAAAACACTTTAGGTTTTCATCGATGTTCACATTGGTCTAAGCCTCCCATTGCAATTATCAATCATTCAAAAAGTCTGATACACCAGTCTACCAATCTAAGATAGTGTAGGTCTCTGTGGGACTTTGTGGCACTCAGAGTGAATCCTACGTACAAGCCCAGATGGCTATAAGTAAGAAAGGGGCAGTGGAATAGTGGTGGAAATTGAGAAGTTTTCTTTTAGAGTTTATAGTTAGTAGTGAGGTAACCACTGAGTAGTGAGTTACAGAAAACTAGGTGGTCATAATACATTTCTCCTGGCTGTCATTTCTTTAGGTCTAAGTGTCAGGGAGCTAAGATGCTAGAGAGACAAGTTACTTTGTTTCTAGAACATTATTAAAGGAGTTGCCACACTTCAAGCAAAATGGGCTATACAGAACAGCTTGGCTGGGCTATCATTTACATAGTGCAACATGAAGACAATAATTATTAAAGCACAGTTTAAACATAGAATGGTCTATAATGCTACTGTTAACATAACACGTGATGGATAAGGAGTTTTGTCACATCATCACTATGACTATTAAAAATTGTAAGGTCCAAATACATTGTTGAAAATCTGATTAAAATTGTGGTCGAACCCTAGTTTTCAAATGGTGTTTCTTGGAACGCTTGGCTTATTAATCTGCTTTTAGTGAGATATGTCTTTAGTTCTATCTATAATTATTTATTTGATTGTTTTCCTTTGTCTTGTTATTGTGAATTTGATTTCCTCTCTGAGAGAAAGACACTAAAAAAGGCAAAGGATTCTAATGGAAACTGCTTAATTTTGCTTGACATTTTTGGTTATGAGCTTAGCATTTAATGGCTGAGCTATCTTTCCAGCTCTTAATTCTGTTTTAATGGTTTCCTCCTGGTTGTTGATTTTTTTTAACCTTCAAACTGTATGTTTAGTCTATTTCTAAAACAAAAATTGTAGAGAACATTTACTAGCTGTATATAATGTGTAGCCTAAATGGCTGAACTTGATCACCAACTTTGAGATAATTAAATAGATATTACTTGATTTATTTCTGTTATATTTAACTAGCTAGAGTATTAAGAACTGTCAAGTATATCATTAACATTAAATGCATTTTAAAGCCATTCTCTTGGAAAAATTTAAAGAAAAAAGACCAACAAAAGCAAAAGAAAAATGACAAAGAAAAAATAAATTAAAATTAAGAGCAAATAGACCTAACATGATTTATGGCCTTTCTTCACCTAGTGGATATTTTGTAGACAGATTTTCATGAGGTTAATGAATACCTTATCTTTTCTTTCAAGACAGGATGCTTTATATGCAATATAGCTTAGTTTCAAAGGTTGCACATACACATCAAAATGTTTATAATGGTTATATATGAAAATCAGGGCTGCTTCTACTCTGTCTATTTACATTCTTTAAATCTAAATATTTACTCATTTTTATGAGAAAATGTTAGGGGTAAAACAAGAAATGCAATCTTCTCAGCCTTCTTCCTCATATCCTTTTAGCCGAGTCATTCCAGATCATTAGTCTTTCCATGTCATCCTGGGCAAGGGAGACAGGCTTCTGTCCTTGTGTTCTTGCATTTGTGTCAAAGTGACACTCATCTCTCCTTGGTCCCCAAGAAATCTTCTCTTGCAATTCATCAGCTCCTTGGGTATAAGCACTGTATTTTATTACTCCATATGGTGCACACAACCTCAGCAGAGGATCAGCTACAGTGCAGTACTTTCACATGAATTTTCCACAAGAATGATTGAGACCAATGAGCTCACTGCCCAGGTCTCCTCCAGTTTGCATGGAGGACTCAAGTCAATGACTGTGAGTCACTGTGACTCCTCGTGTGTTGGTGGTCTTTAAACATGTTTAGAAAGCATAGGTATTAAAAAAAAACCCTTCCAACAGTGGTTGAAACTTTCTTTTTATAGTCACCTAAAAACTGAATTAAAATCACTTATCCCTTAATTTCAGCTCTTAGCTCACAATCTCTTGTCTCAGACTTGTTGATACGTTTAAGGTCTCTTCAGCATCTGCAAGAATGGGTCTGTAGCACGTGCGTGGACTTCTGTGCCAGATTCAAGCTCTCTCTGTTTTGGCCTTAAAATCCTATCTGCCTATCACTTTTAAATGATTCTGACAAGTGGGCATACTATTATGAGAATCAGGTTATACATTGCTTTACAACTGAGAAACCAAGTACTGTTTGGGATGTATGTGGCTCATGATCTCATTCCCCCGCGTTCCTACCATTGATTTGGTACTGATGCCTGAATCCATTTGGCCTTTAGAGCCTGTTACACAGGGCCTCTTCTTGATTTGAAAATGTTCAGCCAGCTACATTTGCAGAATTTATGGTATCTAGACACAGTTTTAAAAACAAGTCCACAATTCAATCGTTCTTATGTACGCATTTCATCAAATGACAATTTGAAGTATACCAGAAGCTATTAGTTGAAATAAGCAAATATTTTAGAGAGAGTTTTCAAAATACTAAGAAAGAACATTAGTGGTGAGCACAACTGGCTTCTTGTTAGTAAGATAATAATCTTCCCAAAGCAAAAATCTTAGGTTGTATAATAGGACCTTTAAAAAACTATTTATGTAGTTTTGCTTTAAGCTTTTGTACAATCCTTGGGTGGGCATTTGAAGACACCAACATACACCTGCAGGGGGGTTGTGGATTAAGTAATAAGTGGTAAGCCTCCAACTGAGGCTTCGTGTTTATCATTATCATCTTGGTACAGAAAATATTCAGACCGGTAATGATTCTGGGTTACCTGCTGTGGGGATTTCAGCCTCAATGTAACATTTAATAAAACATTATCACTAGACTTCAGTGCAACTGCATTGATAAGAACTGCCTTCATAAGATGTCAGGAGAATGATCTATTGAAGTGCAGAACACAAACCCCAGAATAATGAAATAAAAACAAGATTCATGAGACTAAACTTAAAATCTTACCCAAAATAATAAGAAATATAGTGAAGGAAAGAAAGGGAGGAAAAACACATAGAGCAACCTACCTGAAACCCAACAATTAAACAGATCAAAGGAATTTATGAATGAAAGTCACATGTTGCAAGCAAGGGAAAAGTAAACGGGAGAAATGAATTTCACTATTACAGCATAGAGCATTCAGTACACAGGGTCCTGGGATACTGATTCAGCAACAGCATGTCTGTTGAGTTCCTGGTTCTCAAGACGCTTAGAACCCTGCCTGTTTGCAGGTCAAGTTTCTTGTGCTTGGACTTTACTGCCTCTGCAGTCCTCCTCTGTCAGCTACAGTCTACTTCTGAGCTCCATGTTTTGAATCCAGTACCTGTCAAAAGTTCAGAGTAATTGTGTCACCAGGGTCTTTGCCTTTTGATTATCCTGATATCTGCTCCAGCTGCTGGTTAGTGTAATTCCAAAGTGCTGACTTAAGCTCATGAATCCTATTGTGAGGAGCCAGGACTGCCTGAGAAACTACTCATCAGGGATGCATATTTCAGCAAGAAGTTGTTTGGGGGTCTCGGTTGTTTGCTGGCATTGTTTGGGAATCTTACAATAACAATTTAGCACTTAATATTGTTTCAGAGAAAAGCTCCCTCCTCCCAGCTCAATAGATTGTCACTTAATTAACCTTTAGTGCTTCCTGTAAGAGGCACATCTTTAAAGTTTTCCGCTCTACTAGCTGTACATTGTTAGGATTGTTTCTATCACTAACAATGGGCTAAAGTGCTTACTTAAGAAATGCATTAATGCTTATAGGTCGTCCAGATATCATTTAGAATGTCATTATTGTTTCTAGTGGACTAAATACTCTGCATTTGACCTTTAAGTCTCCGTCACTGCTGGAGACCAAACTGACTAATGATTTCTCACAATGAACAATTATTATCAAATTAATATATTTTTCTTCTAATTCCATGGTGGATTATTAAATAAAGAGCTTATAATTTGGCCAATATCTGTTCACATTTTGGGAGTAGTTTGAATTTATGTTGTATTGCATTACAAAAGAAGAAAGAGTGTCATACTGTACTTCCAAGTGCTGACCAGAGTTTATAGTCTTTAATGAAGTAAAGCCTTCAGAGCATCAGTATAATCAGAGAAAAGATCTACTCCTCATTGATGATATTTTGTTTGGCCAGTCAACTCAAATTTGACCTTCAAATGTGATAGATGTATTTCTCAAAAGAAGACAGAGTTTCTCACTCTTAGACCTCATGAAAAAAATATGCTTTAATATTTTAAGAATCTGTTTTTAAAATAAATTTTATTTAAGCATCAGCTGGTCCATGGGACATATCCCAGTCTCAGTTGAGTTGCTCATAAAACTTTAAGAAGAGAATTTGACTCTGAATGTTGCTGATGTAGACGATACTATTTTTTCTTATTCACCTCATCAATAAATACTTATGACACAAGTATGTGTGTGAACCTTATAGATATTTAAGGATGCAAGGTGAGGGAGATACTGACTTGGGAATTTAAATATGAGGCAAAATATACATGTAATAACCCAAGGTTGAAATATTACACAGTTAAATGAAAATTTAAATCCAAGTTAAAAAACACTTGTAAGCTTTCTATCATTGTTTTATGCCCTAGATATTCACTTATCACAAGGAAATTTTAAATATTTTCATTCAACTAACTTCAGAGTAGTTATTGCCAGCATTTCAGTCAGGGACAGTATGTGTTTCTACACAGGGCAATTTTGTTTCACAGTTTTGGAGGTCATGGAAGGTCAGCCCTGACACTTTTGAGCCTGAGACAGTTCCAGGACACACCACTATTGACATTACTTACCTCTATTTTGCCTCATTTTCTAAGCATTCTACTACATCCCAATAGTACTACAGGCTGGTGGCTGTCTTCACATATAGATTTTATTTGAGGACACTTATCCCAACCACAATAATTTATGTTAAATAGAAGCAGAGGCAAAGATTTGTCCTGATGACTAGATATTCTCTTAGAGGAGTCTAAAACTGAAAGGACATGGTTCCCACCAGAAACAAAGCCTGACTTTGAGTTCACAGGGTAGAGTGATGGACTAATAGACCAGTCATAACAGCCAGTTAATTCCAAATTGGCGATTCTAATGAACTCAAATTATTTATATTTTGTAACTTGTATTATATAAGGGAAATGAAATATTATTGGACAACTATCTCAAAGTCATGTTTGTGAGTTGAAGCAATGCCAAACACACTAATAGAAAACAAAGACCAAATAGCCCTTATCATTATTTAATAAGTATCTTTTATCCTTTTATGTCAAGGACTAACCTCCAAAACCAGGAAATAAGTAGAAGCAAAGTATAATCAAGCAATTTTTCTCTATTGTTTACTTAAATTACATTAATAAGCCTACCTTCCTCCCGGGTTCCCTCTTTTCCTCTCTCCCTTTTTTCCTTCATTTTGTTTCATTTTTATAAATGTAATTGTAAAAGTAAATTGGAAACAATTTTTAGTTTCTATTTAGACTTAGTTGATAAAACAAACCAACAAACAACAACAATAACAAACACAGGAAAACTTTTGGTTCCCCTTTGCATGCATGCCATCTCATCTTATGGTTTTATATTTTTGGTTCTGCTTTATGTCTGTTTATAGTGTCAATCTCTTCTTGCCTTAGTGGGAAATTCGTATATTTTATAACAGTGAGTTTGTTAGAATCATTTAAGAAGTTATTTTTCAATTTTTTCTTTTCTTTCTTTTTTCTTACTATTCATTTTATTTGTTTACATTTCAAATGATATCCTCCTTCCCTGTTTCCTGTCCACAATCCCCAATTCTATTCCCCATTCTTCCCCCTCCCCTTTGCCTCTATGAGGGTGCCCCTCCACCCACTCACCCACTCACTCCCACCTCACTGCCCTGGCATCCCCTTACTCTGGGGCATCAAACCTCCACAGGACAAAGGGCCTCCCCTCCCACTGATGTCAGATAAGGACATCTTCTGCTACATATGTATCTGGAGCCATGGATCCCTCCATGTATACTCTGGTTGGTGGTTTAGTTCCTGGGATCTCTGGGTGGTCCAGTTAGTTAATATTGTCCTTCCTATGGGGTTGTAATCTTCTTCAGCTACTTCAGTCCTTCTCCGAGCTCTTCCATTGGGGTTCCCAGACTCAGTCCAATGGTGGGCTGTGAGCATCTGTATTTTTTCAGGTGCTGGTAGAATCTCTCAGGGAACAACCATACCAGTCTCCTGTCAGCAAGCACTTCTAAGTATCAGCAATAGTATGAGGGTTTAGTGTCTGCAGATGGGATGGATCCCTAGGTGGTGCAGTCTCTGGATGGCCTTTATTTCAGTCTCTGTTCCATTTTTTGTCCCTGTCTTTTCTTTGTATAGGAACATTTCTGGGTTAAAAACTTTGAGATGTGTGGGTGACCGCATCCCTTGATTAGGGGCTATGAGTATCTACTGGAGGTGGTCTCTATAGGTTGGATCTCCTTTTTTGAGGTATTTTGGCTATCATCATCGCCATTGGCTCCTGGGAGCCTCTCACTTGCCTGGAGTCTGGGACATTTTAGTGGTCATCCCCAGTTCCTGTGACGTATTTCTATTCAATTTCCTGACCCTCTGTACTTCTCTTCTATCCCTTGATCTTGCTCCCCTTTTCCTGCCCCTTCTCAGTCCTTCTCAGGTCCCTCCCTCCTTCTACTTCCTGTAATTATTTTGTTCCCCCTTTTATATAGGATTGAAGTATGTACATTTTTGTCTTCCTTCTTCTTAAGCTCCATATGGTTTGTGGGTTGTGATATTCCTAAGACTTCAGGATAATATTCACTTATCAGTGTGTACACACAATGTGTGTTCTTTTGTGTCTGGGTTAATTCACTCACAGTGATATTTTCTCGTTTCAGCTATTTGTCTGCCAATTTCATGAAGTCATTGTTTTTAATAGCTGAGTAGTGCTCCATTGTGTAAATGTACCTCATTTTCTGTATCCATTCTTCTTTTGAGGGACATCTGGGTTGTTTCCAACTTCTGGTTATGATAAATAAGGCTGCTATTTCATTATTCATTGAGATTATTTGTGATTACTTTAGACTTTTGGAGGAATATATGTACCTGTTTGCCTTATTTGTTTAAATCAAAATTTAGTGGGAGAACAATGTACTTTTAATAATGTTTTCAGACTATCTACTTTAGCAATTAGTTTTATTTCAGAAAATTTATTCACAAATACACTATTTTTTAGCACTTCTCCATATCATTTTTTAAATCTCTCTAGAGAAATATATATTTCTATCAAATAGAAAAATATATACATATAATTTATATTTTCAGAATTAACCTTTGTCTTGGGTGGGATTTTCTGGACACTCAGTCCAGAGGAAGAGAAGTGAATGCCAAAGGTTTTTGGAAATAAACTCTGGGAACTCTGTTACAGGCTAGTGGGTGGGAAGAGCTGCCTTTCTTTATAATTCGATTGTTTGAAGTTCATACAATATTCTAAAGAAAATATTGGAGCAAAAATGATCTTAAAGCTTGTCCTGAATTTAGGCAAAGAGATTGAATTCTTATTTCCCAGGAATTTATATTTCATGGCCTATCAGATTGTGCCAGAGAGCTCATAGCCCTGGAGAGGAAGCTCCTAACCTGATAAAGTACTTGCAGGTAGAGTCCAACTGTGAGCCAGTTACTGGGAAATGGCTTCAAAGATCCCAAACAGGTGACATAAATAGAGCACCTGCCATATTCTTATCAGCCTTCAGGGTGGTCATTAGACAGTCAACGTTCCAGGCACAAAATACGAGTAACTGCATTGAATGAAAACTGAAGTTTAGTTTTCCAGTGAATCTAATATTTGCCATCTTGTTATATATATGCATGCTATGGGTAGATAATTTCTCTGGACTTTTTTACATTGCTAAAATTTACTTCTCCAAATCCAGAAAATTTAGAAAATCCTTTATGCATAGTTTTGTTTGCTTGGTTTGTTTTTGCAATCCTGAAAATTGAGTAGAGGAATGATATGCTCTACCTTTCCTTTATTAGTAGTGTTTCTTCCATGTCTGTTATTTTAAGACAATCACGTTACTTTTTCCATAAAAGTAACCATTGGCCATTCTCTTCATATGGAAATAAATGCATGCTATCACATTTAGTAACTGAAAGTGAGTGACTAGGTCACCTCACCATTAGTTAACTGCACCAAAGGCTCAACTCCAGCTTGGGATGAAATCCAAAGGTCAGCTTTAATTTTCTCACTTCTTGGCTTAAGGATTTGAGAAACACATAACATTTGAAGTCCTCTTTCCTCATCTGAAAAAAGTAACCCAAAACATTTTCTATCATGATTTTCCTGAAGCTTAAATGATATAATATTCTCAAAATGGAAATCATTTCTATGTATCCTTTAAAAGTGAACAGTATAGTCAAATAACAACATTGCAAACTGTAGAATTTTTTTTCTTAATGAATCTCACTGGTTATAATTGGATCACATGGACATAGTCTAGCAACTGGGGAAACTGGAAGAGGATTTCTTGTTCTTTGAGTGGTAGATGAGCCCTGCCTCGTCAGAGGAAATGGGGTATCTGGTAATTGAGGTAAGAATAATTGACCAGGTGCCTGGAATGGGTAACTACTAGCATACGTGCCGGGTGGGGGGGTTAATAAATTGACAGTGACTTAACTATGTGGATAAAAACAGGGTAAAAGTGAGGGCACCTTCCAGTAGACAGCTGTGGGTGAGGCAAGAATGCTCAGTGGAAGTATGGGGAAGGCTGTGCACCAAAGAAGATAATTGAGGCTGTCAGGTGAATGCAATGGAGTTGTTTGAGGCATGCTAGGAGTTCTGACATTAAGAAAACTAGAAAACCGTCGAAAAGGATTCAAGTAAGCACCTGATCTAGATAGCCCAGGCACACAGGAATTGACTTCCTCCAGCATGGCTCTACCTTCTAAAGGATCCATGACCTTTCCAAACACCACCACTGGTCGGGAAGCAAGAGTTCTAATTTAGAAGCCTATAGAAGAAATTTCTCATTAAAACACCCACAGATAGGCAGATTCACAATCCAGGCTGTGTATAAACATTCGTTGAGTTCTAAGTGGAGTTTTATGAATTTTTGTTTTAATAAATCCTTTTTAAATCTGAGGGTTTTTCTCTCTTTCTTGCCTATTCCCCCATACACAAACGATTCTCCACATCATTTCCATTGTATTAATAATGTAGTAATACATTAGTTATTTCCAACTGCATGGTTTTTGCTTGTGATTTACATCTGTGGTTCACCATGGTTTACTTTCTTTTCTGAAGAAAGGAAACTAATATTATACTGATTTAAAGTTATGGGGAAATGTTTTTCCAACCTATGAAATTAAATGAAAGATATTCTTCCAAATGATAATAGTCAGTTACTTCTTTAGTAGGATTATTATACCCTCTCTTGTTGGTCTAAAAATTTCCATTAGGAACTTCTAGTTTCACTCTATATAAGGAATATCTTGGATCTATGGCAAACTATGGTTAGGACTCCACAAGGGAGGGAAGAGAGTTTCAGACAAGCTATAGTTTCCTCAAGGCCAGTCATGAAAAGGGTAGATCTCACCAGGTATGACAAGGTTACTGTCACCTTCCTGGGCTAGTTTACTGGCCTTTGAGTTACTTCTCTATCCCTGCTTTTGTTCTTCAAAGGTAGGTTTTAGAACATTTACATATCTTTTATGTTCCATTTGCTTTGCTTCTTGCTTGAGATTCCGACTGTATTTTCAGATCCACCCGTGACAGTCTGCTCTTGGTTGCTTATCCCTCAGATGCAGGCTTTCAGACCTTATGCTGGGTTGCAGGGTTGTGTCTTAGCCATTCTCTGATATGATAATCTGTGTTAACCTGCACATATCAGAGACACAGCATTAGAATGGGAATACACAGCTGCTAATTGAGTTGAGTCCGTAGCTCAGAAATGTAACTGTCACCTCATCTACATTAATACTCAAATCCTTATGGCTATATTACGACTGAATTTTCTCCTATACATCTAGACTCTTGTGCCATCCATCATATTGAGTCTGCTAACTAGCCCACAGTGCTAACATACCTCATGTGAGAATAACTTAGTCCTAGTGTATCAAGATTAACACAATAACATTTAACAGGAGCAGAGACAGACAGATACAAGGTGACAGAGTACAATTTATTGAGGGACTTACTGATCAAAGAATGGTTCTAGATAATGCAACCCCAACTGGATGCTGAACAATAATTTGGACTAGGAGTGGGGTCTCATAAGTTAGGAAGGCAAATAGGGGCTTCATTCATAATAGAATAGACTTCATTTACTTTGAGTTCATGAGGCACATCATGTAGTAGTCCTAGCACCAGGCCTAGTTGTAAAGCTAGTGCGTTTGGAAACCATGTGGCTAAAACCTATTAGAGTTACTCTAGGGACAACCAAGGCAGCTAGTTACAATTCAAGCTGTTTGTAGTCATGGCTAACTAAATCCACACAAGGTTTTTGAGTTTGGCCCAGGATGCCAACTGGCCTACATCTTCCAGTCTCATTGACTTCACAGAAGAAGCACTCTCAGTGGCTAATCACTTCTTGCTGTTCCTGTTAACAGCACTGCCCTCGGAGCTGGAGTCCACAGTACTGGAGTGCTGGAGCTATGTGGAATTGTCTTGAAAGATCACACACACACACACACACACACACACACACACACACACACACACACACACACTGTTATATGTAACTTTAGGTAAGTAAAATAAGATGATTTCTTATGGCTGTTTCAAACATCCTTTGTTTTATTTTCCACCCCTCACTCTTTCTCCCTTTTCTCCCTCAATATTGACCTACCTCACCTCTTTCCCACTAAAGACCCTCCTATTTTCCCATTTCCCACTTCATTCAGAAGTATTCCTACTAGAAGGAAAACAGCCCTGCTTGATTCTCAATGACAGGAATGTGGGAGAGTTCTGCTTCAAAGCTGTCTGTGTTTCAAAATGTCATAGCGTCAGTTACATGACTCCAGTATTTATATAATTATAAAAAAATCTCCCCAGGAGAAGGTACAGATTTCCAAGCTTGGCATATCTGGTTGAGGATTAGTATTAGCTCTGTGGTTGTGTTTAAGTTGAGATAATTTGGTTAGCCTGAAATATGGTTGCATACAGTCCCAGAAATTCTGTTTATAGTCATGCATATAAGTAGACCGGACATCAAATTACAGGGAAGAAATGACCTCTTTGTGGCATACATGCCTCTTTTTTCCTCATATTAAATTAACATTTTTTTTTGTCAAAAATCAGGTTTCTGAATGATTCAAAGGACTATTGTCATGGGTGGTCCTGCCTTGTTTAACTTGAAGGCCTTTAGGGAGGCCTTACGCCCTGAGATCAAAGACCCCCAATAACAGCTGTGCTTGCAGTTCTTCCCTCCTGCTCCCTCGTTCCTGACAGATGCCGATTAGTGAAAAACTTTCCTCGTAGCCTTGGTCTACCTTTGCTCAGTGCCTGCCCTACAGACTTTGGATTTGATTAGCTAGAGCCCTAATGTGGTCATTTGTGGTGTAAATGCATGGATATTGCATTGTTTCTGTTTATCTGGCTGAACTGTCACCAACAGATGCCTATGAAAACCACCTTGGTTCTCCAGCATCCTTCCCTCATTGTTATATGGCTCACAATACCAAAATTCTTTCCTCCTGGTGAAAATCTTTCCTCATGGTGAAAATGTCCTCAGATGCTGCCATCACAGTTCCTCCCCATACTTCCAAGGGTTTTGTCTCCATAAATTGTCTCCATCTTCCTGGAGATTATTTCTTAATCAGATTCTTATAACACCTCCGTCAGATGGCAGCAGGTGTGTTCAGAGAGATGTTGCCCTGCACCTTGCTCGGGAGCTTTGAAGATTTTCACAGTGATTTAAAGATTCTGCAGCATTAGACAAGAGTTCGGTTTTCTTCTCCTTGATTTGTAAATAGTTGAATGCTGAAGCAATTTGACTAAATTACATGTTTCAGGAGGTTTGGTATCAAAATTGATCAAGAATGTCAATGCAGAATCCATGGATGGCTGGTGTATGAGAAGTCATGAAATATGGCTGAGTGACCAGAAGATTATGTGTGTTTTCAGGTGGCAAAAGTCTATTTGGCAAAAATACAGACATTCCAGGAGGGGAATAACGGCTGGACTGAAAAAAAAAGATTAAAGATAATTTTAAAAAATAGGTAAATTTAGTAATTTTTAAAGAGTTTGTGTCTTCTAGTCATACTAGTTTTTGAGTCATTACTGTTAACCCACAGGGTGCCCAAGCCAACACTTTCAATCTGCAATAAAGCCACTCACTTGCTTCTTTGTAAGTCTCACTTCATCAGAACACACACACACACACACACACAAACACACACACATACAAACACACATACAAGCCCTTTTCAATTAAATCCTAATTTCCATCTTTAAAAGTGAAAAGTTTAACCCCCTGGGGAGCAGTAATTGTAATGTGTCCAAAGAGAGAGTCATCTGGCCTCAGATGTCCGTTTTGTTCTGAGTTAAATGTGTTAATATACATAGTCTACCATTTACATAGCAAGTGACTATGCAAGATGAATTATTTATTATGTGACAACTACCTAATACCCATTGTACTATCAAATGCACAACCATTTTTTAGGTGACCTCTATGTAAATTTGCACTATAGAATTCATTACCTTTATGTATAAGTCACACTGGTGTTATGTGCTGCTATCTCTTAGAGAAGCTGCAGGTTACTCCTGCTCTGATTTAATTGCCATTCTCCTGTATGGCAAGAAATAAAAAGTAAAAAATAAAAGCCGGGGTCTAAAATGGAAGAATTACAGGAACCCCAGCCAGGCAGCCCATGAAAAGCCTCTCCTTTAATGCAGAGAGTAAGGTGAGTGAGAAAGACAAGCCCAAATTTAATTAAAATGTTATGAAAGCTAGAAACCTGCACAGGAGACAAAGTAAAGGGAGCAGGGTTTGTGCCTCCTGAAGTGTGTATGCTGCCAAGGATCACCAAGGTAATAAAATTCAAGCTGCTTTCCCTAGGCAGCATGTGACCCCATCCTCTGCAGAGCGCCCTGTGTTTACATTCTAGGGGAACTGTGAAGAAGACTTCTTAAATAAGAAGTCGGCTCATTTCCAATTTATTCTTTAGTCTCCAGAACGTAATTTAATTCATCTTTGCAGTTTTCACGTGGCCTTTCAAACTATTCATCTCTGGATTATCTTGCAACCTCTAATAATATGGTTCATCAGGGAGGTTGGAGCCTCTGAGTGGAGCGGGGCTGAGACTAGTTCTGACAGGGCAGATAGCGGACTAATTACCCACCTTGTTGGGGAAGCAGTGCTACAGGGACTAGAAGTCTCTGGTATTGAAATGACTGATGGGAAGCCTTTAGAAGCCCAAGACTGTAGAAATCTACCCTGTTAGATTCATAGGCAGGTGCTTGGGGCTCTGCAAATTGGATGGTCTCAGGATTTGCTTTGCTTGTGAGATTTTTTTTTTCCTTTTTGTTACTTCCAAATTCCAGCTGGACTGCAAATACTGCAAGAAAATCCTTTCTTATTATTGGCATTTTGGTCCTTCTATTTCCCATCTCACCTGGAAGCATCAGTGCAGAGGAGTGAGAAAATGAAGAGAACAATGGGAAACGTAATAGAAGTGCACAGAGCCCTCTAAGAGATTTGCTGTGGATTGCACACGAAACCTGAGACACCCCCAGGCTTCACTGAAGCCAACCCAGGCTGATATTTCTCTTTAATATAACTCCAAAAGTTGCTCCTTTGTGAGAAAAACCATTTCCTATGAGATCTGTTAGAAACTTACACAGTGACAAAGCTTCATTAGCCTCTCTTATTGGGTTAGATAATTCATATTGGGTTAGAAAATTGGGTTAGAATGAATTCTAGTCAACTGCCTGAACAAGAAGGATTTGTCTTCAGTAAATGAAAAATTTGGATTAATTATTCATAGTATAACCTAATTCTTTACTCCCGGGAATATGATCTGGGGACAGGCTATATTAATACCATCTCGAACCTTTTTAGAAAGGTCCAGAGTGAACATATGAAATCAGATTCTCAATGGCAACACAATCTTGTTTACTTGTAACTTCTTTAAAGATTAAGTCTCTGGCATCGTGTCTGATGACCATCATTTATTTACAGTTTTTAATCTATGCATTAGTTTTTCAACTCACATCTATGTAGTGATAACATTCTGTTCAGTTCTGTTATGGGAATATGTTTTTGTTTTAATCCCAGGTGTGGGATAAGAAGCTGCTTCACTGTAGATGGTTATGATTTTCCTCTTGCACTAGCAGCGTCATCATTTTTTTTTTTTTTTTTTTTTTTTTTTTTTTTGCCAGCAGCAGATAGTTTAATTCTGGGGACTCCAGAGAGAATATAAATGGGAAAGCCCAGAGAGGGCTAAAGAAGCT
Organism: Mastomys coucha; assembly: GCF_008632895.1. NCBI lineage: Eukaryota > Metazoa > Chordata > Mammalia > Rodentia > Muridae > Mastomys > Mastomys coucha. Next base: position 6,774,604 of record NW_022196896.1, read on the forward strand.
GCTGATCCCTGTGCAGCTTCTTGTTCTTGTTGCAGTTTGTCAAACGTTCATGAGCAAGGAGACGAGATGAAAAAAGTTGGAGATATCCTGACTACAAAGATTGTACTTGCTCCAAGAACTCAACATCCTTAATCAGCAGGAGGTAACCTAAAGAGGTCTATCCCTGCTTTCCCTGTAGCCTTTCTTCTCTCCTACTTAGTGTTAAGGGGTTGGAAGGGATTTGTGTGGAATAAAGGCTAGAAGGGACGTATAGAAACCCAATAAAGTAGTCAAAGGGGGGAAACCAAAATCCATGAACACATCCATGAGATTGAAACAAGGGAGGGGTGCTGGGCTGAGACAGATGTTGAAGGCTCTTCAGCTATTGGGTCTCTGTTACCCAGAGCACTCTGAAATACTGTACAAAACACTAAGCAATCTCATCATCTCACTGTGCACCGAGATGGAGTCTATGTGAGGTTAAGTAGCTTACTTTGGGTCACAGAGCTTGTTAGTGCTAATGCTGGGTTATAAGCCAGGTGGTTGGAGTCCCAGTTCAGTTCTCTTTAATACTGCTTCGTTCTGACACTGAGGATTTACAATAAGCCTTCGAACAAAAAAAATAAAGCTCTGTCTGAGACTGAAGTTATTATCCAGGCTTCTTCATTTCCCGGACAGTGAACGGCATTTAAACACCTGTCCTTGTTTAAGAGTGATTTGGTACATTGTATGTTTATGGCTATGGTAATTGTACCCTATGCATGCTATTGCATTTATAGAAGAAAATGGGGGTTATATACATACATGCAGTTCTGATTATAAATGTTTACTTAAAAGATGTCTCTGATTCAATGCTGTAAAATCAATTCTAAGCCTCCATAGGGAGTGCATCTGTGTATTTTACTCTATGGGTCAAGAAGAGGAAGGAGGTTTAAGGTGGTATTATAGAATGAACACCATGGCCCTGTAAAATGCATATGTTGAAGCTCTGATGTGAACATGCATACATTTGGAGATGTCTGCTTTAGTAGCAAATTTAGTATGGATGGGGTTCCAAGTGTCAAGGCTCCAGTAATATTCCTACTGGCCTCATACAGAGTTTCCTTCCCCCATCTCTCTTTATCCACCTCTCTACTCTTCTCTCCCTTTTTCTCCCCTCTCCTCACCTCTCCTTTCTTTCTTTTCCATCTCCTCTTCTTGTGCACATATAAAGAGGCTATTAGAGCCACAGTAAAAGTCTTAAAATGAAACCCCCTTTTCTGAAACCTTAATCTTAGACTTCCCAGTTTCTAAAATTGTGTGAACTGAATTTCTCTTACCCAGGCCATCCAATCTACGAATTCTGTTATGATGTCCAAACAGATTATTAAAGACCGCATGTCTCCCACTCTCATTTATAAATGAAATCAGGACATTCTGGTGAATACTGAATAATAAGAATAACCACTCATTTTATAAGTGATAGCTACATATCAGACACCTTCAAGCATTGCACTATTATGATTTTTGTTCCTTGACTATTTATCATCAAAGCAACCCTTCGAGACAAATTCCTGAGGGCCGAGAGGATATTCTTGTCTTTCCTGGAAGATCCTAGCACAACATTTGGCATGTGAAAGGCCCAGAGATACCATTACTATTCTCAAAGTTACAAGATTTTCCCAAGTTTGTGCATTAGCTAAAGTTCAAACCTAGAAATCCTCTCCTAAAACTCATCCTGCTAGGTTGAAAGTAATGACCTTAAATTATTATTCTCACTCCATAAATACCTCTGTGAAAAGTGATACATCCATGAGGAAGTAGAATGTATCTTGTCATTTTTTAAAGTATATGTGGGTGCTTTGATCCACACAATGTGATAGAAGTGACAGGTAAACTTGAGCCTGAGACTGTGAGACAAAGAAGCCTCAGAAAATCTCTTTGAGGACAGCTTTGCTGTGGTCAGGTAATTACCCCATAAGGCCATCTTACACTATCAAGTCCAGGTAAGCTGAGCATTGCCACTTGCATGCATCTAATGAGACCCACAGAGGAAAGCAACAGTGTACACAGTCATGGACAATCTGTGATTACTGGGAAAGCCACGGCTTCTTACCATTTTGTTACTGAGAACTGGTACTCTTGCACCACCTATCAGATGCTGAGGTTGCTGGTGGAGATAGAGAAGATACCGGTGCTGAGGATGCTGGTGAAGATGGAGAAGATACTTTGAACATCATAAGGGCTCATCATCTGCAAAGTGATACTCTAAGAACTTTGCATGACAAAGATCATTTAATTAGTTCAATGTCCCAATAAAATTCTACTTCTCACTGGTGAGAAAATTAGATTGAGGACCAGACTCAGTACCTGTAAGTGTTAAAGTAGATACACTTTAGCTGTATCAACCTGTGTCCTAAGCCACTGAGCTACATCCTATAAATGCAAGGGGTGGGGTGCAATGAGCTTTAAGAAAGGAGTAATGGAAGGTCTAGACACATCGAGTTGATGAATTCAAAGATTGCAGGAGGGGGAATGGTGTCACTTGTCAAATTTTAAATTTTCAGTCCTGGAGTCTCTGATTATGTTATATCACATGACAGGACAGTTAAGGTTAGAGGTGGGATTATGGAAGGTATAAAATGTTACCATTTACTTGGATGAGTGGAACAATATGGGGACCAGAACTTGGGAAATCAGTTTCACTAAAAATGTTAGCAGTCTTATGCTTCCTCACCAGGCACCAGAAGTGGTCTGTTCTCTTGTCTCAGATTCTTCTGGTAGCCAACACTCATTGGTGTGTGGTCACTTCAATCTCTACCTCCATGGTCACACTAGCTAGCACTCCTTCTCTCCCTCCCTCTCTCTCTCTCTCTCTCTCTCTCTCTCTCTCACTATCTGTGTGTGTGTGTGTGTGTGTGTGTGTGTGTGTATTTGAAAATACTGTATGTATTCTTCTGAAGAGCAGACTGAATACATCCATGTTCATGGTAAACTCTCCCAGGGCTAACAATAGGAGCTCCTGCAATATATTTTGTAAATTTCTGGTGATCTTTGAGTTAGAGAACACCATTTAGGAATAAAAATCTAATTTCATTTGTAGCATTGTAGAGAAAACAATGATGAATGGAAGGTAGAAACAAAAATGTTAGATATGAAAGAAAAACTTGGAATCTAAATTTTTTTAATTCAAATTAATTGTAGCTCCTCTAATATTCTGCAACTATTCTTCAATGATAAATTCAGGAATGTAGAGATTTCTGGATTCTAATTTCTAGTTTCTTACAGTGCATAGCTGATGTCCATAAATGGCAACATGCCTTCAAAATAAAGTCTTAGAAGCTAATTTAATGTTTACTGAAGTGTCATTTACTTGCTTTTTAGCTATGAATCAGCTCCTTTGCTCTTCAGCATGCCTGAGTTTTGTCCAGTCACTTTTAATTATGAGATTGTGTTTGTCTCCTTGTTTTCTTGATATAAGCTTCTCAGACGCAAGTTCTGGGTCTCATTTTCCTGAGCTCTGGCTTTAGTTCGAGGAACCCCTGAGGCCCAATGTTGGTTGGACAGTGACTCCAATTATTTTCTTTGCAAATTGCCTGACCCTTCGGCTTTGATTCTCCCTTTCACAAACTGGGGATATAATCACTTTTTCTCTTATCTCACAAGGCTCCTAAGGGTAACATTAAAGAGCTTTGAATATGAAAACACTGTATACCTGTTTAGAAGTGTTAGCCACTCTCCATTTTCCTTCCAATTTCTAGATAATATCGAATCCAACATTCCCCAGGGAAGCTAGTTAAGCTACGGTAATCCTCAGCCAGGTCTATGGTCTCTTCTGCTGCTTTGGAGGTACCCTGCAGCAGACTGCAAACATCAACTTTTTCCTCCCTTCAAAACTTCTTTATATGGCTGTTTGCCAGTGAGATCTTAGCAAAATTGCTGAGGCTCTGTTAAACCTTTCCTTCCACTTAATCTACTTGAAAAGAACATGACTGCATGCATTTGTACACATCACTGGGGCGGCAGAGCAGCAGAGCACTGTGATCATGCATTCCTGCTCTCCTGGCTTGCTCAGGGAGAAGAGAAGTGGAGTAGTGTTCAGGGTAGTAGCCTGAACACTTAACCCTGAGTATCCCCCTCATTTCTTTCTGCAGTTGACAGAGTCAATCTCTAGAGTTCTCCTCTTAGAGCAGATGTCCACATCCACCCATAGCAAAGACAACAAATCATTCCATGAGGTTGAGTATAAAAGAGTGAGCCTTTATTTGTTTCCCTGGTTTCCGAACTCCATTCTAAATTAATCAGTTTGGATTTTTCTGTAAGGAACAGCCATAGCTTTGTTTCGACTTCATCTATAAGGTACACAAGGTATACAATAGGTATACCTACTTTTCAAATCCCTGCCAATTTTAGAAGAGAAAAGTTAGGAGTACTTTTAGTTATGTGAATGGAGAATTCCATGGAGTCACTGGGTTTTTGAAATGAGAAAAACCTTCTTTTACAGAAGAGAGACAGAAGCTCAGAGCTCTTTCCCAACACACACAGGTATTGGAGGTAGCCCTGTCATCAGACTCTGTGGCTCCTTGATAACATACTGGACTTGCATTCACTATACATCCTGTTATTTTTATTTTCTTCCAGTCTCCCATGGAAGGGAAACTACAGATTTTCCATGTAGGATATGAAGCCCAAAACTTTCCTCTTCCTACTGGTTCATGAAAAGGTTACTTCAACAATTCCCTTTGGCTATGGGCTATCCTGTGTTCCCCCGGGAGAGTCAAGAGGGTCCAGCTAGAAGTTTCTGTGTACACGTGCACACTATTAAGTCTAAATATCTCACCCTCTGTTGCAACTCACTCTTTCTTTGATGGAGCTGCTCTAAAGTAGGGCAAGATCATAATAATAGTTACAAACTGTTCATTTTGGTTCTGGACTTAGCTGTATTAGGGAATCCCAGGCCCCTCTAATTTTCTCAAGCTATTTGATGGTAAATAAACAATGTAAGAAGGAAAGGTTTATTTGGACTTATAATTCTTTTTCTTTTAAATTTAACATGTATGTGAATTTCATTCATAAATAGAATACTTCAATCATTATGCCCTCCCTTTTCTTTTTCTCTAGCTTCTCCCATGCCTGCTCCTCATGACTTTATCTTTTTAGTTAGTATTTCTAATTAATGTTATAGGAAACTGTGGGACCATGAAGAGTAGCCTGTTTCCCAGTTGAGCTAAAGTTAGAAGCCCTGGAGACCCTGCAGGGACGGTAGGTGCTTCATCTGTCCCCAGGCACCAGGCCCCTGTCACTAGCTGCAGCACATCCCCCCATAGATTTGTGGCCATCATTCACATAAGGGCAACGCCCTAAGCCCCTCCACATGAAGAGGACATGACCTGTGGTCACGTAGGCTCAAGACAGATGTCAATATTTTTTTCTTTTTTTTATTAGATATTTTCTTTATTTACATTTCAAATGTTCTCCCCAGATCTCCATTTTAATGAGGTAGCTAAAAGCCTGGAGGGCTTAGCCAATAAGCTTTCCTTCCCAGATATTTCTCCCTGAAAAAGATTCAATCTAAGGCCCACCCTGAGAAGTGGGGTATGGTTTTACACATCCACTTTCCTCCATGACAATAAATGCTGTAAAACCATGGACTGCCTCTTTTCATCAGGATCTGCCATGGAGAAAGCCTTCTATAGAGCTGACATCTAATCTCCTGTAGAAGGCCTCTGTGCACTCCCAACCAAGCTAAGTTCAAGACCACCACAGTCAAGCCAAAGGCTCTCCCTGCTGGATCAGCTGCAGTTCCCCATTCCACCCCCTACAGGAAACTACACACACACATATACATTTTGGTATGTCATCATCTATGACTGGTATTTCCAATGGGTAAATCTGGTCTTGAAAACCATATTATTGAGGTTTTGTGGGTGCAACAGCCTCCTTGTCATGTCTAGAAGAGTTTAGATGTAATCATTTTAGTATTCTGTCTTTGACAGTCTTTCTGCCCCTCCTCTGCAATTTCCCAAAACAGTGTATGTAGCTGTTACATTGTTAAAACTAGGGCTGGGAAACCCATAGTAGCTTATTGTTTGTACTTTTAATAGTTATGCTCCTCTATTGTAACCTCTGTATACTATGAAGAAGAAGCTTTAAGGAGTGAATAAAACTAACTATTTAGAATTTGGTTAGAAATTATATTGATATAGAGAAATGGCAGTAGTACATACTTCTAAAGTCAATGACCTTTCTAGCCTGGGGTAGTTGGCTAGGTTTATCCTACCATGCTGAATTCCTTCGTATTACAAAGGCATCGAGTCTAATTATACAGCTGTTGATTATCTCCAAGATAGAACCATGCATAATTAGGGATATATTTCTGAATTGTTTATTGTTGTGATTCACTGGCTTTATAGGTGCATAGTAGTTCTATTGATTGCCTTTCTCCATTGCCAGTTTGCATAGTGCATTTCAATATTGTGAGAGTAGCCCTCAGGGTAGAGACTTCCAGATCAGATAATCTTGATTTCTCCAAGTTCTGTATATAAAGTATGTGGTGTTTCAGCAATAGGAATTTAATATCTATGCCCATGTGTAAGGACACATTTATAAAAGAAACATTAGTAAGTTTAAATCATACATTTAGCCCCACCCACTAATAGTGGGAGACTTCAGTACCCCACTCTCACCAGTAGACAGGTCATAGAGACAGAAACTAAACAGAGAAATAATGGAAATAATGGAGGTTTTAATTCAAAATATACTTATAGAACATGCCACCCAATCACAAAAGAATATATCTTCTTTTTAGTACCTCAAGTATCATTTTCCAAAATTGACCATATAATCAGTCACAAGTTAAGCCTCCACAGATAGAGGAAGATTCAAATAACCCATGCATATTTTTCTAATAATTATTTTATTCACCTTTAAGTTAAAGTTTACATTTTTTTTAAAATGTACCTTTTAAAAATTGAATTTACAGTCATGCTATCCAATTTCAAAGGTTCAAATTTCAGTTTTTCTTTGGATACTGTCTATAAAGAACAGGTGTGAAAATCTGCTACAAAATTTCAGGTTTTCTCAGGTTTTTCTGAGTACTGAAATGCTGTTTAAAGTTATTAAAGAGGTTTTAAGAGATACTACTTAGGAACAAATTATCTGAGTTTCTTTTATCCTCCTACTTCTCTTTTTTGTGTGCTATCTTCTGTTTGTTCTTCATCTCTTCCTCATATGCTCTTCCCTACTCTTCTTTCTTTCTTTCTTTTTTATTTTTAAACTTTTTATGAATCATTTTATCCATTTACATTTCAAATGATATCCCCCTTCCTGGTTACCCCTTCACAAGCCCCCATATCCCATCTGCCCTCTCCCTTCCTCTTTGCCTTTATGAGGTGCTTCTCTACCCACTCACTTACACTTACCTCACTGCTGTAGCATCCCCTGATGCTGGGGCAGTAACCCTCCACAGGACCAAGAGTGTCCCCTTTGATGTATGTCAGGTAGGGCCATCCTCTGCTACATATACGTCTGGAATCATAGATCCCTCCATGTGAAAGGCTCCCTGAAACCAATGGGGATGACTTTAGTCAAAATATGCAACAAAGGAGAGATACAACCTCTAGAGACCACCTTCAGTATATAGGCATTGTCCCCAGTTGAGGAAAGGGACCACCACCCATCTCCAAGTTTTCAATCCAGAAATGTTCCTGTCCAAATGGAAGACACAGACAAAAAATGGAAGAGACAAGGATGATATAGAGAAGGTCAGGAAATTGAAGGTGTGTAGTAATAGGGAATGGAGAAATAGGGGTAGCCATCAGAAAATCCCAAATGACAGGAAAAAAAGGAGGCTCCCAGAAATGAAGATGACATTACTGAAATACCCATCAAAGGGGAGACAGAACCTATAGAGACCATATCCAGCATTTAAGCAAGGCCCCCAGTTGAGGGGGAGGATAGGTCCTCCCACTCATCTCCAATTTTTTTTTTTTTTTTTGGTTTTTCAAGACAGGGTTTCTCTGTGTAGCCCTGGCTGTCCTAGAACTTACTCTATAGACCAGGCTAGCCTCGAACTCAGAAATCCGCCTGCCTCAGTCTCCCAAGTGCTGGGATTAAAGGCGTGTGCCACCTCTGCCCGGCTATCTCCAAATTTTTAACCCAGAATTTCTCCTGTCTAAAGCGAATACAAAGAGTGGAGCAGAGACTGAAGGAAAGGGCATGCAAAGATTCCTCACCTGAGAATCCATCCCATATACAGACACCAAATCCAGACACTATTATGAATACCAAGAAGTACTTGCTGACAGAAGTCTGATATAGCTGTCTCCTGAGAGGCTCTGCCAGAGCCTGACAAATACAGATGGGGATGCAGCCAACCTTTATACTGAGCATGGGGACCCCAATGGAAAAGCTAGGGGAAGGACTGAAGTAGCTGAAGGGGATTGCAAAGCCCATAGGAAGAATGATATCAACTAATTGAATCATCCAGCCCTTCCAGAGACTATACCCCATGCATCTTATCAGATCATCATGGATTAAAGCTGGACTTCAGCAACAACAGAAACAACAGAAAGCTTATGTATTCATGGAAACAACTCTCTACTCAATGATCACCGGGTCAGGAAAAAAATAAAGACAGAAATGAAAAAATTTCAAGAATTCAAAGAAAATAAGGGCACAACATACCCAAACTTATGGGACACTATAAAAACAGTGTTAAGATAAAATATCATGACAGTAAGTACTCTCAGAATGAAATTTGAGATTTCTCGTACTAAAGAATTAAGAGTATGTTGGAAGGCTCAAGAAAAAAAAAAAAAAAAAAAAAAAAAAAAAAGAAGAAGAAGGTAACACACCCAGGGGGCATAGTCTACAGGAAATAATAAACTCAGGTCTGAAATCAATCAATTAGAAACAAAGAAAACAAAACAACAACAACAACAACAACAACAACAAAAAAGAATCAATGAGACCAAGAGCTGGTTCTTTGAGAAAATCAACAAGAGAGACAAAGCCTTAGCCAAACTATCTAAAAGGCAGATACAGTACCCTAATTAACAAAATCAGAAATGAAAAGGGAGACATAACAACTGAGGAAATTCAAAAAGAATCATTAGGTCTTTGAAACCACCACTCTACAAATTTGGAAAATCTAAATGAAATAGATGATTTTCTAGACAGACATCAATTACCAGAGGTAAAGTTAAATCAAGATCAGATAAACTATCTAAATAGTCCTATAATATGACTTCATAGATGATTTGATAGTATATGTAAGTGACCCAACAAGTTCGACCAGAGAATTCCTACAGTTGATAATCCTCTTTCAACAAAGAGGCTGGATATAAAATTAACTGAAATAAATCAGTAGCTATCCTCTTCGCAAGTGATAACCAGGCTGAGAAAGAAGTTAGAGAAACAATACCCTTCACAGTAGCCACAAATAATATAAAATAAATTGGTGTAACTTCAACCAGGCAAATGAAAGATCTATTTGAGAAGACCTTCAAGTCTTTGCTGAAAGAAATTAAAAAAGATATCAGAAGGTGGAAAGATCTCCCTTACTCGTGGATCAATAGGATTAATATAGTGGAAATGGCCGTCTTTCTAAAAGCAATTTACAGATTCAATGCAATCCCTATCAAAATTCCAACATAATTCCTCACAAATCTTGAAAGAACATTCTCAACTTCATAGAGAAAACTAAAACTAAAACTAAAAATAAAAATAAAAACAGGAGAGGTAAAAGGATCCTGAACATTAAAACTTCTGGAGTTATCTCTATCCCTGAGTTCAAGCTGTACTACAGAGCAATAGCAAGAAAAACTGCATGATATTGGTGTAGAAACAAACAAGTGGGTAAATGGAAGCAAATTGAAAACCCAGAAATGAACCCACACACCTGTGGACAATTGATTTTTTGACAAAGAAACCCAAACTACACTATAGAAAATGGATAGCATCTTCAACAAAATCTAACTGGATGTCTTCATGTAAAAGAATGCAAAGAGATTCATATTTATCTCCCTGAACAAAACTCAAATCCAAATGGATCAAAGACCTCAATGTAAAACTGGACTCACTTAATGTAGTGGAACAGAATTAAAATTGTTAGTATAGAAAATACCTCCTAACTAGAACACAAATGGTTCAGGAACAAAGGTCAAAAATTAATAAATGAGACCTGATGAAGCAAAAAACCTTCTGTAAGTTAAAAGACACCATCACTATGTAAAAATTCCAGCTTAGAGATTGGGAAAAGATCCTCACTAATCCTACATCCAACACAGGACTAATATCTAAAATATATACAGAACTCATGAAATTAGACACCAACAATCCAAATAACCCAATTAAAAATGACATACAAAGCTAAATAGAATTTTCAGCAGAGAGTTCTTGAATGGCTGAGAAGTACATAGTCATCAGAGAAATGCAAATCAAAACAACTCTGAGATTTTACCTTTACCCATCAGAATGGCTAAGATTAAAAAAAAAAAATCAAAGGACTGCTGGCAAGGTGTGGAGCAAGGGTAACACTCCTCCATTGCTGGTGGGAGTACAAACTTGTACAATCACTCTGGAAATCAATATGACAGTTTCTCAGAAGACAGGGAGTAGTTCTACCTCAAAACCCAGTTACACCACACCTGGGCATATATCCAAAATATGCTCCACCATCTTACAGGGACTTTTGCTCAACTATGTTCATAGAAGATTTACTCATAAAACTGGAAACAACCTAGATGTCTCTTAACTGAAGAATGAATACAGAAAATGAGGTACATTTACACAATGGAAAACTACTCACTGATTAAAAGCAAGAATGTCATGAATTTCACAGCCAAATGGATGGAAATAGAAAATATTATCCTGAGTGAGGTAATCCAGAACCAAAAAGACATTCATGGTATGTATTCACTTATAGGTGGATATTAGCCATAAAGTACAAGGTAACCATGCTATAATCAACAGACCCAAATAAGCCAAATATCAAGAAGGTCCCACAGGAGGTTGGTTGAATCTTTCTCAGAAGGAGAAATAAAATAGATATCACAGATCATTGGAAGGAAAGACCTCGGTAGAAGAGGGGATGGGGAGGGGCACATAGAGGAGATCATATTTTGGGAGTGCAGGGGAGAAAGAATAGAGCTAGGCTGGGATGAAGAGAGGCCCCACATAGTCTATGGGGGTGACTCTAGCTAAGATTCCTGACAGTGGGCCATATGTACCCTAGAGTGGCCACTTCCTATAGCCAGACAGGACTCTAAGTGGAAGAATAAGGAAAGAAACTCACTCCTAAAACCTTCAACAGAAAATGTGTCCTGCCTACAACATGTGTAGAGACTGAGAGCTATCCAATTCCTCAGATTAAGAGCTATATTTTGGGCAAGATCCAATCCCTGAAACTATTAATGATATTTCTTTTTTCTTGCAGACAGGAACATAACATAACTGTCCTCTGAGTGGCTCCACCCTGCAGCCAATGGAAATAGATTCAGAGACTAACACTCAAACAGATGGAGCTCAAGGAGTTTTAAGGAAAGATTAAGGGATCCAAAGAGGACAGAGACCACAGAGGAAGACCAACAGAGTCAAATAACCTTGATCCTTGAGTCCCTGAGACTGAATCACCAACCAAAAAGTGAGTACAGGTAAGACCTAAGACCCCCTCCACATATGTAACAGAGGAGCAGCTTTTTCTGCAACAACTGGAGCAGGGACTATCCTTTAGCCTGTTGTCTGCATGTAGACCCCGTGCCCCTGAATGTACAGTCTTATTCAGCTTCAGAGGGAGAGGATACACCTAGTCCCACAGAGACTTGACACCCAGAGGGGAGCTTCTCATTCTTAAAACTGAAGGGAAAGGTGGAATGGGGGAAATGACTTGTGTGAGAGGTCATTGGGAGCTGATATTGGGTTCGCAAGTGAAAACATAAATAAATTTAACTATAAAAAAGTGGTGGCAGTGGTTATGTATATGTGTGTATCCATAGAAAACAATACAACATAAGACATTTGCTGATAAGTTAAATATGAGGTGAACTAAGAGAGGCATCCAGAATGACTATAAGATTTGAGAATTAATGTAGCAACTCAGAGAATAGAGTTACTACTTAAAAAAAAAGAATTAAGAGACTAAGAGATTAGAGAGGAATTCAAAATCAAAATCCTAACTTTGAACAAAAGCATAAATAGCTGATAAAAATACCATTGTTAGCAGGAATCATGCATTTTCATATACAGTTCAGGGGTCCCAAGGAAATAGGCAATATATAAAGCTTTGAAAATGACTGAGGTATGACCCAGTAAATATCATCCTATTATCTCCTATTAAATGAGTGTTGATAAATAAGAGGAGGCCTAGTGATTAGGCCTCTTATTGTCAGCTAGAGATGGTTAGAAGAGAACCATGTTAAAAGTTTGAAAAGGGCTTTCCAGTTTCCATGTGCACCCAGAGCTGACCCTGTGCCACAAATTCCACACAGAGAGACCTGGTATCCCAGGAATGCTGACACATAGGCTTACAGGAGGGACAATGCACAGTCAGAGGCAGCAAGACCAGCTAGCACCACAGATAACAAGATGATGAGAGGCAAGGGCTAGAACATAAGCAACAGAAACCAAAGCTACTTGGCATCATCAGAACCCAGCTCTCCCACCACAGCAAGCCTTGGATACCCCAACACACTGGAAAAACAAGACTCTGTTTTAAAATCATGTCTCATGATGATGATAAAGGACTGTAAGAAGGACATAAATAACTCCCTTAAAGAAATACAAGAGAACACATGAAAACAGCTTGAAGCACTTAAAGAAGAAACACAAAAATTCCTTAAACAATTACAGAAAAACACAACCAAACAGGTGAAGGAATTGAACAAAACCATCCAGGTTCTAAAAATGGAAATAGAAACAATAAAGAACTCACAAAGAGAGACAATCCTAGAGATAGAAAACCTACGAAAGAGATCAGGAGTCGTAGGTGCAAGCATCACCAACAGAATACCAGAGGTAGAAGAGAGATTCTCACATGCAGAAGATACCATAGAAAACATTGAGACAACAGTCAAAGAAAATGCAAAATACAAAAAGCTCCTAACCAAAAACATCCAGAAAATTCAGGACACAATGAGAAGACCAAACCTAAGGATAATAGGTATAGGAGAGAGTGAAGATTCCCAACTTAAAGGGCCAGTAAATATCTTCAACAAAATTATAGAAGAAAATTTACCTAACTTAAAGAACAAGATGCCCATAAACATACAAGAAGTCTACAGAACTCCAAATAGACTGGACCAGAAAAGAAATTCTTACTGACACATAATAGTCAAAACACCAAATGCATAAAACAAAGAATATTAAAAGCAGCAAAGATAAAAGGTCAAGTAACATATAAAGGCAGGCCTATCAGAATTACACAAGACTTCTCATCAGAGACTATGAAAGCTAGAAGATCCTGAGCAGATGTCATACAGACCCTAAAAGAACACAATGCCAGCCCAGGCTACTATACCCAGCACAACTCTCAATCACCATAGATGGAGAAACCAAGATTTTTCCATGACAAAACCAAATTTACACAGTAACTCTTCATAAATCTAGCCCTAAAAAGAATAATATAAGGAAGACATCAATACAAGGAGGGAAATTATACCCTAGAAAAGCAAGAAAGTAATCTTCTTTCAACAAACTCAAAAGAAGATAGTCACACGAACATAAAAATAATATCAAAAATAACAAGAAGCAACAATCACTTTTCCTTAATATCTCTTAACATCAATGGACTCAATTCCCCAATAAAAGGACATAGACTAACAGGTTGGATATGTAAACAGGACCCAGCACATTGCTGCATACAGAAAACTCACTTCAGTGACACACACAGGCACTACCTCAGAGTAAAAGGCTGGAAAACAATTTTCCAAGCAAACGGTCCCAAGAAACAAATTTGAGTAGCCATTCTAATATTTAATAAAATTGATTTTTAACAAAACATCAAAAAAGATAACAAATGACACTCCATACTCATCAATGGAAAAATTTACCAAGATGAACTCTCAATTTTGAACATCTATGCTCCAAATGCAAGGCAGCCATATTTATAAAAGAAACTTTCCTAAAGCTCCAAGCATGTATTGTACTTCACATAATAGTAGTGGGAGACTTCAACACTCCACTCTCATCAATGGACAGATCATGAAAACAGAGACTAAACAGAGACACAGTGAAACTAACAGAAGTTATGAACCAAATGGATTTAGGAATAGATACAGAAAATGTAACACATTTACACAGTGGAGTACTACTCAGCTTTTAAAAACAATGACTTCACGAAATTCGCAGGCAAATGGATTGATCTAGAAAATATCATCCTGAGTGAGGTAACTCAGTCACCAAATAACACACATGGTATGTATTCATTGATAAGTGGATATAAGTCAAAGAGCTTGGAATACCCACAATACAACTCATGGAGCACATGAAGCTCAAAAAAAAAAAGAAAAAAAAATAAAAGACCAAAGAGTAGATGTTTTAGTCCTATTTTGAAGGGGGAACAAAATAATCAAGGGAAGTAGAGGATGGAAGAGACTTGGGAGGATGAGAAGTTGGGGAGGGGAAGAAGAAGGGAAGAATCAGGTATGGGAGGAGATGGAGAAGATGTACAGATGGTCAGGAAATTAAATAGAGGTATATAGCAATCGGGGGGAAGATAAACTGGGGGTAGCAACCTGAAAGTTCCAGATGCCAGGAAAGCAAGAGCCTCCCAGGACCCCATAGGGATGACATTAGCTGAAATACCCCACAAAGGTGAGGGAGAACCTGTTGAGACCATATCCAGAGGTTAGGCATGGCCCCTTGGTTAAGGGATGGGGCCACCCATCCATCTCCAAAATTTTAACCCAGAATTGTTCCTGTCTAAAGGAAATACAGGGAAAAAGAGCGGAACAGGGACTGAAGGAAAGGCCATCCAGAGGCTGTCCCACCTGGGAATCCATCCCACATGCAGACACCAAACTTGGACATTATTGCTGATGCCAAGAAGTGTTTGCTGACAGGAATCTGATACAGCTATCTCAAGACAGAGGCAGATGCTTCCAGTCAACTATCGGACTGAGCACCGGGACCCAATGGAGGAATTAAGGGAAGGACTGAAGGAGTTGAAGGGGCCTTATCTGGCATCAATGGGAGGGGAGGCCCTTGGTCCTGTGAAGGCTTGATGCCCCAGTGTAGAGGAATGCTAGGCCGGAGACGCCCGAGTAGGTAGGTGGGGGAGCACCCTCATAGAAGTAGGGCAATGGGGATGGGGTAGGGAGTTTGCAGAGGGGAAACTGGGAAAGGGGATAACATTTGAAATGTAAACAAATAAAATATCCATTTAAAAAAAAGTCTGAAAAGGAGAAGACAGAGAGAGTCCTGGGTATCTCTTCCTTTCTCTACTATCGCACACACTGTCTCATGGTTGACAAATGCGTCACTGAAACAAACTGCTCAAGTCGCATTGGTTCCTGTGCACTTAGGCACTTGAAAGGTGGGATATACTCAGACTCTGCTGAGCACAGGCCCTGCTCTTTTCATTGTCATTTGTCTACTGGCACCAAGGAATCAACAATTTTGCTATTCCATGCCAAGTAGACACAAGATAACTTTCTGAGTTTCTATAGGCCATTCATCGAACAGTACTTAAGAAAATATTAGGATTGTTATCTCAAAACCAGTGAGGGTCAGTAGGAAAATATAGTTAATTAAAGCATGCATTTCAAGTACAGTTCTTTTTTAGATCCTAGCAGGAATTAAGCTTAGATTCAGGCAGAGGTATTGGGCACACTAGGAAAACATGAGATCTATAGTGTGTCAAGCATGAGCAGGGATCATGGGAAAAGCAAGCCTCCGGCATCATGGAAGTTTGATCTTAGATCTCTTAGTGAAAGGGAAAGAACACAGACAGACCGTGTCGCTTTCACTGCCCTTCCTACTACTCTCTGCAGAAGTAAGGGGACTACCATGAGACCCTGTTTGTGGTGTCTAATGGGAAGAAGCTCAGGTATGTAACTTAGACGATGGTTGCTTCTGAGACTTCCTCATTCTGAACTACTGAATTGGGGTTTTAGTCCATTAGGCCCACAAAAGTGCTTTCAAATAAGAATTTTCTGAAGAATTTTGAGAAATGAGTGACTCTTTACTTCATAGTGAGAACTGTACTGTCTGTACTCTTAAATTCTGCTGCTTCTAATAAGTTCCCAAGTCGCAAGTGTTAAGAGTTCATCTGCATGGATGTGGCAGTGGATCGGTACACTTGGATCTTCTTATAAGTTCCCATTGCAGTTTTCATATAAAGGGCTCTAATTGACCTACAGAGTTTAATTCTCACTTTAGAATCCTATTAATATTAATCTCTAAGAAATCTAAAGTTTTTATTTAATCTCAGGAGGGCTGAAATGATACAATTCTCTGTCTATATAACATGAGTGCATTTTGCACTACTTGAAAGCCAGAATCTCTTAGAAGAAACAACTGTGTTAGGTTCTTTGAAAATCTTGAAGAAGGGAAGGTTAAATTTCACCCTAATGGAATGCTCTTCCATCTTGTAATAAAAATCTAAACATGGATTTTTCAGGATGTTCCATGTGTCAGATAAACTACCTTGTCATCAATAGCAGATTTTGCTATTTCGTTATCATCACTCCATTTCCAATACCATTACAGTTTATGCTGTGAGCATTATAAGGTAGAGTGGCAAATGAGTGGAAAGAAACTGACAATAGATCCTGTTCTTATAGCATGCTCAAATTGTGCACTGGAATGTAAAAACATTCCAACATTTTCTCTTTTTCTTTAGTGTTTCCTTTAATGAATGATAACATCATAGATCACTTGATCATGACACTTACCATGCGGTGGCATATAGTGGTGACCCTAGTACAAAATTGTTGTACAAACCCCTTAATTCATCTCTTCTATTCTCTGGCTGGAAGAATCCTATATCATTTCTTGCTTGATTGTCTACAGAAAATAGGTTCCTCTCTGTGCCCACTTTTATCCTGTAAAACCCATGCCAAAAGATCCCATAAGAGAGCTTTTCCAAAATCTGGAATATCTTTCACTTTCTTCAAAATTTTCTGAGGTCTCATCAAAATGCAATAGCATGTCTCTTAATGTGGAATTATACTTCTTTCACTGGAATGTCTATTAAAGCTATACACAATTATATTTATAATTTTCATGTAAAATGGGTTAAAAAAAGTGACCCATATGCACCCCAAATACTTAGGAATACTTCCTTATAAGATAAGGCCATGCAAAGTTCCCAATATCCTGTAAGGCCTCATTTCCATCTGCAAAATTATGTTACAACACACTGAATCGCACATGTTTCCATCTATCCCTAATGAGATATAGACAGTTCACAAGACATGCTCCATGGTCATTACAAAGGTATACATACTGTTCTTATTTAATGTAGTGGTCAATATTTGATAGTTTATTTTCACTGTTTTCTTCTTTGGATTTAGAGTCACCTAGAAGACATACAGCAGAGCATGTCTGTCAGGAAGCTTCCAGAGAGGTTCAACTTAGAAAAGACAATGTGGGTAGCATCACCTTATGGGTAAAGGGTTAGACTAAATAAAAGGGAGCAAGGAGGATGCCTGATAAATGTTACCATCTGTCTTCTCTGTTTTATGATTACAGACACAATGTAACTAGTCTATCATAAAGTTCTTGCTACCATGGCTAGAGACACTACTGCCTCTGTATCTCCACTGTGGGGTCCCGTCAAACTGTGAGCCACAGTAAACCCTTTCGCCTTTAAGTTTCTTTTTATCAGGGGTGTTATAACAACAGTGAGGAAAATAATGAATACTGGGTCAGTCAAAATTATTTTTGAACTCTACATGCCCAAATGAGACATTGTCTAAAAAATATACATCACTAAGAATTATTTTTTTGTGGATTTTCACTCTTCAATGCAGCTCTTTGAAGAATTAAAATTATATTTTAACAGTATGTTTCTAGCTTGTGCTAATGCTGTAGCATATACTAAGTTTAAACACAATAGTACCTTATGCATGCCTAGCAATACCTCTCCTAGATGCACAGATACAATGTGTATATGGTCACACATACTCACTTCTTGAATATTCATAACAATACTGTTCTTAGTAGTAAAGAGCCAGAGTTATAGTTTCTCTGTGTTGTTTAGTATGTTTCCACAATCTACAATAGTCAAAATTAAACACTATATCTTGGCTGAAGGCATAGTGACACAATATCTTGCCATTTATTCCTTGGATTTGAGGAAAGGCTAATATGTTAAAAAGAAGAGGATGTCTGTGCTTTGCAGAGATAGTCTACTAGATATCTATTGACACCAGAGACAGGAGGTGCATATAAAGCATGGACATCAAGTTTTATAGAGATGCCTCAATGCTTAAGAAAGCTTCCTATCCTTCTAGAGACACTTAGTTTGGTTCCCAGCACCAATGCTCTGTAGCTTACAAAACCTGTGACTCAAGCATCAGTGGGTCTAATAGCTTCTTCTGACCCATGAACACCTGTAGATACACAAAAATAGAAAACGTTTTATAAAAGCATGAGTAGATGGCCTTCCTTTCATGGTTCATGAAGCAATAGTACCAAATGTACTGTTAGTTGTTATATATATACATATATGTATGTATATATGTATATGCATATGTATATTATATAACAAATGTATATATTATGTATATACATATGTGTATAATTCCCCATTGTATAAACATCTCTGCACACATATTCAAGGCACCTACAAAGTGTCTCTCCATGGAAGATTCCTAAGATAGGACCTGCTGGAGTTTCCAATTAAAAGTAAGAGGGGGTGAGATGGTGAGTATGGGGAGGGGGAAGGGAATAGGGGATTGTTTTAGTTTTTGTTTTTTTTTATTTTATTTTTTTCTTATTTTATTTTATTTTTTGGAGGGAAACCTGGGAAAGGAGATATTGTAAATAAGAAAACATCTAATTAAAAAAAAGTATGTCTTTGTGGTTGCTGTGATCAAATGGGACCACTTAGCATGCACAAATGGGACCACTTTCCTCCAACTCTTTCTTGGACTGTCCATTGCATGGCATCTCAGTGTTACCAGCCCTACCCTTCAGGTAAGAGAATTACCAGGAAATGCACAGTGCTTGTTTTGGGGAAACTTCCAAGTTTATTACCTGCTAAAATAGTAACAGCAACACGTGAAGAACTTTTGTAAGACATAATAAAAATTGTTCTAACGAACCCTCATGAAAAGTCAGGGTCATGGCTACTGAGGAAAATATTTAAAAAAAAAAATGGGTGTGTGTGCTACTAAGAAAGAATAGAACAACAAGAAGATAACACGTGGAAATGGAGCATGTGGCAGTTTTCTAGGGTTGTCATAAAAATGCCAAAGACTCATTCATTCCAAGCCTGGAAGTGCTTTCTTCTGACCTCTCACTGTCGGTGGCAGAAGTCCCCATTCTCACTGCGTCCTCAGGCTCACCCACCCGTTATATTGTCTCTACCCCAATTTCTTCATCTTTCATATTGTCTAGGGTCCAAGTACTGGATTCATTTTACTTTAATTGCTTATTTAAAGATTGTTTTCTCTAGATAGAATAACATTTAAAATTACAGAGAGTTAAGACTTCAACGTGTGACTGGAGATGTTTGTGTGTGAGGTGTGTGTGTGTGTGTATGTGTGTGTGTGTTCATCCCTTAACAAATGAGAGTTGGGTAACGTGTTAACATTGAGTGAAGTTAAATGTTTGGATTCAAGAAGAGAGCACAGAGGGATGGAAAGAATTTCCCCTCTATCCTCTGCTGATTCATTAGAACATATGATAGAGATGGCTTAGTTGGGCAAGACCAGGAATGTATTATAGGCATGGATTCAGAAACAGGATGATGGCCTTCACAGAGGTGTGGCACTCATGGGCTTATTCCCTCTTTCCACAGGAGAAGGCATGAGCAGGGGAAGCAGATACTTCTCAGGAGGAATTTTGAGGGAAACACGGTAAACTTGGAAAACACACAGTGCCCTGAAACAAAGCATGTTGAAGCTGTACAACAGAGCAGATTACAAATGAATCTCAGATTGGACTGAAATAAAGAACAGTAGTGTGTGGCAAGACCGGTCAGGTGTGGATACGCTTCACTTTTCCTTTTTGTTTTTTAACCTCTGTGGGAAAATCTCAGTCAGAGAATGACCATTCCTTTTGTTCTCTTTTGGTGCATTGGTAAGTGTGTGAAGCTATCTCTCCAGGCTTCCAGGGACATACACAAAGGAAGGCACCTTGATTCTGAGGTCAGTTCTAAGTCCTCTCAGCATCTATAAGTATCAGGGTTTTTCGATGGACTGGGAATCATCTTCTGTGTTCCAACAAAATGAAGTTCTGATATAAAACATGAATATTTAAGAGGCTATTGCATGAACTTTATCACATAAAGAACAAAGCAGAAAAAGAAGCTAACAGAGACTTGTAAATCATTGTTCCCAGTAAGAAAAAGAAAAGGTGGATATTTCAATAAAACGAACATAAAATATACATAAATGAATACATGAAACACACATAGATAGAGAGAAGTAGAGACAGACAGGTAAGAGGAATAAGAAGGAAAAACAAAAAATAGGAACCACTGGGCTGAGGCTGTACTCCACCTTTGTTTTGTGCAAGATGACCTATCATCACTGTGAGGTTGCACAGTGATGCACTTGATTCTGGGACTGAAGACTGTACTGATTTGAAATATGATAAGGAAGCAGCACTGATATTGGAAATATCTCAGAGATAGAGTTGGAAATACTTTCCCATATGACAGTGCTGATCTGTGTCATAAGAGAAAGTGTATCAGCGGCATTTTATAAAGCTTCAGGGGGCTTTAAAAAGCAAAGAAATTGAGATTGAGTTAGCTGGAATCCCACGGCAGGTTTAACAAGAGATAGTGTTCTGCTAGGACTCTCACCAAGGGAGTTCAATTTCAACAGTGTTAATCTTTCCATAGTGCTGTAAGTTTAAATTTTGTGCCCCTAAGGAAAAATTTCCAAAGTAATTCCCATTGAACTTGGCTCCCAGAGATCCTTGCTCTGGGCACTACCCAGGTGCCACCCATGTCTCCTAGCTCCCAAGGCCTTTCTCCATCAGTCTCTGCCTTCATTCTACAAGGGATGCAGACTTTTTCAACTGGGCAAAGCTTCTATTGTTTGATGAAATTTTAACACTCACGGTTTATATTTTTAAACTTTAAGGTAATTTTGTCTATCATATTTTCTCATTTCTGGCACTATAAATTGATATGACACTATAAAATATTACTTTAGTTTCTTTATTTTAGTTATAGTGAAACATATCAACATAATCGCTATTATTTTAGCTGGGCAGGAGTGTTGACTACCATACATTTTCTGCAGTATTCCTTCAGCTGAAGGTCTGACATCACCTTGAATGCTTTGCTGTAGACAAAGAGATTTAGTGGAGCCACTTCCTATCTGGGGACTGAAATGTCAGGATTGAGTCCACTGCAGCCACAGTAAACAAGCTGCCCAGGCAATTCTGGTCTTGGTCAATTCTGAAAACTACTGGCAATTTCTTTAAATACAAGAACTAGAGCAGGGCCAAATAGACCACTTGTCCCAGATTTGGTCACAATTTGTTACAAGCAAGAATTAAACATTGTACAGGGACAAAACTTCTTAGATGCACACTTAATTTAACAAATGAGGTCCAATCTTATAATTTTATCTATGGACATTTGAAGAGTTGCTTTTGATGTTTGGTTTTGTTGCATTACAGACTTTATGGTAATGAGGTAGTGCTGACTAAATCGTTTGTGATGCTGTCCCAGCATGCTCTGCTCGATGCTAGTCCTCCCTGCAACAGAGGGTGGTTTTCACAGGAGACAGGCCTATTGGATGGGAAGAGTCCGGTTTTCAGCATCAAGAAAGCTTACCCCTTATAACATGGTTTACAAAGACCTCATAAACTCGTTTGTTTCTTCCCTTAAGTTTGATGAAAATGGAGAAATCTCATAAAAATCAAAACCTCTCTGAATCTGAAATTTTCTTTCACAAAAGCAGAGGGTATTTTTAAAAAGCCAGCTTTAATTACTGGATCAGTATTATGTCATAACATGATACTAATTATTGAAAATCATCCAAGTGATTGCAAAGTCAGATAAGAATTTCATCCTTCATATACTCAGGAATACAGGCTCCATTACACATGTGCTCTGGTTACCAGGGAACTTCTGGTTCCCTTTTGATTCTTAGTTTCATTAATAAAAGAATTAAAGAAGCGGTTCAGTCATTTGAGGGCAGTTTAGCTAGAGTCTGGGAGATACCACAGTGCAGGCAACCTGGCCATGGAAAGCAGATGGAAGAAAGGTAGAGAAAGCCATGAGTTTCCGAGATAGGGTCTGAAAAAGCTGGCACGTGCAACAAGAGCGAGTGGCAAGTGGCCACGTGGCAGAAGGCTGGGGTGGGAGGCATTTCAAAGAGTGAGAAAGCACAAAGCATCAAGAAAAGCATGCCCAGAATCCATGTAGGTGAGGGCGCAATGAAACCGCCAAGCTAGATCATGCTGTGCATAAAAAGAAAAGTTTATTAGGGACCAAACTGCCAGAGCTTTCTTGGGTGGGATACCCAGAGGGAACAGTAAAATGGCAGAAAGAGCCTTTCCAGTTTTGTGGGAAGCAGGTAGCAGTAGGAAGGAGATATATATGCGAGCTAGAACAACCTGGGGATTAGAGCAGTAGGTAACAGTGTGGCAAGCCAGAACAGCCAGGGGCTAGCATGGGAAACTTGATCTGTTGTAAGCTTGTTTGGGTTAATCAAGAACTAGATGTAATTGGCTGTATAGGGGTGGATAAGGGAAACAATGGGTTTTCCTGACAAAACCAGCACAGATTTCTGAGGAATTTCTGAATTTGAGTGGTAATTCTTCCGTTCCCTCCCTCCGAATCCAGCCTGAGCCGAGCCCCAAGTATCGTTTAGGGCATTGGCAGCACCATGATCATTTCTAAGGTCTACTTTGGAAGGACAATTATGTTCTCTCTTTAAGGAGATAATTATTTCTTCCACCCTCAACTTAGCATGTGTTTATCTAAAAATATAAGCTTCCCTGGAATTGGTGCATCACTAATATGTAATGTTCTGATCTTTGGAGCAGATTAGAGAGTAATGTCTCCACCCAGTGCCAGAAATATCTCCTTCTTGACCAGTAGGCTTAAGGCGTAGCAGTTGGGATATTTTTCTTCCTAGAGCTACAAGGAAAACAAGAGGTGGGGGCCAAAGCATCTGTGAAGGAGAAGTGTGCTGCTCAAAGCCTCTGTGCCTCCCGGTCTTCCTAACATGTCAAGGATGAGCAGTAAGGAGAAGTTGAGTGAGAGGACGTGATAGGATGAGGCTTCAGCCTTAAATCAGCATCGGTGACCAGGTGACCAGTATCATAGATAATAGGCCTTAAGCAGATTGAAAGCAAATTTCCCTTGTTATCAGGAGGTGGCAGGCAGGGCCTGCAGTCAGGTTCCCATCTCCTGGAGAAGTGAGACAGGTTTGCACCTTCTCTCTGATGTTTTCATTTCAAGAAAGGATGTTCTCAGCCTTAAGTCTAACAGAAGGGTATATAGCAATTTCAAGAGGAATTCTGGTCATTTCAAATGGATGAGAAACAGGGTTAAGGTCTTTAAAACAAAAGGTTCCCTGAAACAGGAGAGGAAAGTAGAATAATCTATCCTTCTCCTCTTTCAAACCGGAATTCTTTCAGAGTTGTACCTGCCTTCTAGCATCACAGACCAATGATCTTCTTTATTCATTTTTTCTTTATTCAATAGACTTTTCTTCCATTTTATTATTTATTTATTTATCTATTTATCTACCTATTCATTTTACATTCCAATATCAGCCGCCTATCCTCCCAGTACATTTAGTTAAGAATGCTAAAACTGACTCCTCACCACATAAAGGCTTTCTTGCCTCCTCTGTGTTAGTGTTAGCAGGCTTGTTATATGCAAATTTTCTCCCTAAGTTCCCCTTGAACAAATGTGGACATTTACAGGACAGCTGGGTAGGTGATTAGCCATCATCCACTTGCATTGATAACCCTGACACTCTAGGGAAAAATTAAATTTGTAAGCTTGGGTCCTGAGTCCATCACAACACCAGCTGAGGCAACTCACCATACAAATGTGCATTAGTGCTGCTTAGCGCTAAACTTCGAGTCACACTGGTGTGCTCTTTTTCTTACAAATTTGTGTTTAAAATTTAGGCAGCCCTGAGTGCTTTCTGGGAGATGCTGGAAAGCGGCATTTGAAGCTTTTCATTTGAAGCGTGGTCATCAGGATGCCTGGGCCATCTGGACCTTCACCTCTTCCTGGCCTTGGGAAGACTGGCCCCAGTGTACTCCTAGGACATTCCTTTGCTTCTCAGCATAAATAGGCACCACACCCCTTTCTCACAGAACTCCAATTTCACTCTCCCAGGACAATGAGCAATGCAAGCTGCTGAAGCCAGGAGAGAAACTCCCTTGAGTTAGTAAGTGGTAGTGGGAGAAGAGGTATTGTCTTTCAACATGGCCACTTCTAAAGGGACAGTTCCCAGGGAGTTGGAGTGATAGCTTGTGCTTCAATCAAGAAAAGAATAACACAGCTGCCCTCAGCAAGGGGGAGTTTCAGCATAATGTATTGGCAATGGAAACAGTTTAAATCAATATTAATATAATAGCCAACCACAGAGAGATAGTCTAAACACACACACACACACACACACACACACACACATACACCCACATACACACACACACACACACACACACGCATGAAGCTTCCCATGAGGCTTTTCACCACTACAATCTACTCAAAAGTATTTTATCAGGCTAAGTTAAGAAAAATGGGGTAGGAGGACATGGAAAGACCCGGCAAAAACAAGTGAGCCTGTCCCAGTGGCCTGTGAAAGCCACACGTATGCTTCATAGGCTGTTTGAGTGATAGTAAGGAATGGCATTTTTTAACTTTTGGTTTCAAGTCACATCCTGTTCTTAAAATGGCTCAAGAGCCTTGAGTATGAAATATCTCTACTCCCATGGAAAGAAAGGGTTAATATATTAACCCTGACCAAGAAAATCCTGACCAAGCGGTACAGGGGATTTGGTAGAGTGCTGAGTTGGTAGCATGTTTGCATAGCATGCACAACGTTCTGGGTTCCACCCTCACCTGCATAATCTGGGTGTTGGTAGCACCCTGACAAGCAATCCCAGCACTTCACAGGTGGAGGCAGGAAGATGAGAATTTCCAGATCATCCTTGACTACACAGCAAACTTGATTTAGTGCCATCTGTTTCAAAATAAATAGGTAAAGAAATGGAAGGAAAGAGAAAAT
This sequence comes from Mastomys coucha, assembly GCF_008632895.1. NCBI lineage: Eukaryota > Metazoa > Chordata > Mammalia > Rodentia > Muridae > Mastomys > Mastomys coucha. Next base: position 6,799,944 of record NW_022196896.1, read on the forward strand.
AAAGGTAGGGCTGAGGCTCTGGACTCAGGTTCTTTGGTTGCCACTGCAAAGCACAACTCCAGTTGGTTGTGTGAACTGGGTCATTCTTAGCCTTTCTGAGCCCACCCTTCCTAGTCTGCAAAATGAAGATAGCAATGATGATGATAATAATAGTAACAATAGTAACAGAAATGGTGGTAATTATAATAATAATAATAATAATAATAATAATAATAATAATAATAATAAATAATTTCCTCTCATTAGCTCTCATTAGCACCGAAGAAGCTCTGAATGTTTTTTAAAAAGAATCTACATAAGGTTATTTTTAATACTGTGACCACAATAAGCACACACTCAAGTATAAAGACTTTTACCAACACAGGCAAGGATAGTTTGCTCAGCTTCCCTCACCTAAGATTCTTACAAGGGCTTCATGCATGCAATTTATGGAGTATTGTAATACTTCAAGGAAATTCTTAGGAATTCTACTTGATATTTTTTTTCTGGATTTATATTTGTAGAAACAAAATTTTATTTTTATAAGTTTAATTTTAACCCATTAAGCATTGCTCCAGAAAACATCATCTTGCCCATAATAAATGTCAAATTTGCAGAAATCAAGAAGTCATTCTGTGTCTTTTATTCACATCTATTTCTGTAAGTGGACTATGTCATAAACATAGATGTGTCTTCCTACAGTTTCATAATTGATTTAGTAACAATAAATCCACAAGGTAGAACAGTTTCCTGTGTCCTCGCTTTTTCTTGACAGCCCATGAAGGCAATGGTGGTTTCTATTGTTCTAATCTTGATTAGTAATCATAACTCTTAAAACACATACATAAATCACACAGTGGTTTTATGTATATGTATGTGTGCAGGTTACAAAGTGGCTGCACAGAGTTGAAGAGGCCACTGTTCAAGGAACTTCTGAGCATCCTGAGAAGCCGAAGTGGGATGGTGATAGGGTTGCAGAGTTTCTGGGTTGTTCAGATAACTAGCCCTGCTGGATGTCAGCTGGAGATGCAGATGTAATATCAGGCTGCTGCTAGTTCATAAATCAGAATCCAGACTCTGTCTAGTTGAGTTGTAGAAAGGAGGTTCAGGATTATGTGGATATGCAGAAGAAGGGAAAGGCAAAGTATGGACAGACAAATGGGAAGATACGTAAAACAATGGCAGAGAGTTTAAACTGACCAGCCAAAGGGCAAACTTAGGGCACCCCATTCATTTAGCTATTATTCTTTATCTCATCACATCTTGAGCTTGAGGCCATACAGAACATGTCTGAGTGACTAGAAGGTTAAAGCAAGCAAGAGAAAACTCACCCCTAGATGTGAAACACTGCTCTCATACCCAAGGCCCTGGGCATTCCATGAGAAAGGCAGTTTAATGCCTCTTTAATGAAACTACAAAAAGCAAAGACTTCACCTTTAGCCTTGCCATTAGTTCTAAGCAGCTTGAGGTCTTCATTACTAAAAGGCAAGGCTAGTTTATATTAATCCACAATGGGAGGCTGGAATAGCTGAGAGGTTCTCAAGTATGCCTCTTTAAGTCCACCTGCCTTTAAAATTCCTAAAACCATATCTCACCTAACAGCCCCTGCAATAAAGGTCTACCTTTAAGGGAGATTTAAAGGAATATACAGTGTACAATGCACATCTCAACAAGGAGAAAGTTATCATTCCCATTTTCTTATCTCTTTTATGTCTTTGTACCTTTTGACTTTAGGCTGGTCTTCTTTAGTATATGCGTGTATGTGTGTGTGTGTGTGTGTGTGTGTGTGTGTGTGTGTATGTGTGTGTATTTTTCTCTTTAGTTTAGGCTTTGTTCCACAAAGAATGTCTACCTCTATCTGACTCAGAATGTGAGGCTCTAGCTGTCTATATTTTAAAAGAAGTTAGTGGCCACTGATGGTATCATTCATAGCTGACAGACTTCCATATGTTTAAAATGGTGCCTGAATTAGATAGATGAAGAGAAACCATCTGAGGTGGATGGGATAAGAAGGACCCCCACAAACTTACAGGTTTGAGTCATTAGTCCACAGCTATTGAAACTGTTTGGGACGGATTAGGAAGTATGGCCTTGTTACAGGAGGTGCTTCACTAAAGGTGGGCTTTGAATCTTCAAAAAATCATGCCAGATATCGCCTCTTTCTTCCTGCAACTTGTGGACAAGATGTAATCTCTCAGTTCTTGCTCCAGTACCATGTCTGCCGGCCTGCTGCCACACTTCCTGCTTATGGCGATCATGGAGTACACACTGAGGCTCTAAGCAAAGTCCCAATTCAATGTTTTCCTTTACAAATGGCCTAGGTCATGGTTTTTCATCATAGTAATAGAAAGCTCTCTGAGACATCATTCACCATTTTCTTCACAGCATTCTAATCAAGCCACATACACAGAAGTCCTGCAATATGGAATGCTAGAATGGATCCCTAAGTCTGCATACCACAGTCTTGTATATAAAAGTACATGTTTGTGTTCTGATGATAGAAGTAAGCATTCTCAGGTTTAGTGTTAGTGATGCTCAGCAACATGAATTATCATGTAAATACTAAAAATGAAATTCACGTTGGCAATGGGAACCAGACAATTTTTTGTAGTCGAGCTGGTAATGAAGCTCAGCAGTACTATTCACATGTCGTAAAAGATGGGAGAGCCACACAGATTCAAGCAGTTTGCCATTATGAGTTTAGCACATTCAGATTGCACAAAAAGCAATTTTGGAGTTATTCTTAACCTTTTAGTAGGGTACATGCTGCTATTTCATTTACCTGTGTTAATCAAACATCTCCGTGGGGCTTAGTAAGTTCCTCAGACATATTATGTTCAGTATCTTTTCTGAAAGAATATGTCGTTGATTAAAGAATCCTGCAAACAAACAGACATTTCCCCTTTTTCTTAGCATGAAAGTCATAAGCAGCCAGGAAGGAAAAATGTTAAATACTGTCATCACTGACATGAATTGATTTTTCGGTTAATGAGAATTTGCAAGTAAACAACATTCCTTATTCAGTGGAGGTAGTAACTCTTTGTCATTAGGAAACAACAACCTAGTGCCTGTGTAGGTGATGTGCCTGATGTTTCTAGAGATAAGAACACAATGAAAATACTCCAGGGTCACATTCAGACAAGGGAATATTTAACTTAAAAAATGATAAATTACAAGCCCTATGTCTATGTGTGTGTTCTTCAGGATTATTTGTAAAGTGTTTTGTAAAACTCTATTAAACAATCCATTGAGGTATCAGATGATAAGTGCACTACTTCACCAGGAATATAGTATTCAGTGAAGTTCATGGTTTCTAAGCCACAGCCTGCTTTATCTGGAAGAGATCCTAGAACAAGATACACTTTAGCACAATAACTTGCAGGAAGATTCCCCTCTGAAGAGGCAATAGATAGTTATGCACCTATAAGTCTTTGTGTAAAGTTGATGAATTCCCAATAGTTAAAAACCTCTTTCTAAATTTGGAGTCAAAAAATAATTAACTGTGTTTTATTTAGGCTGTTTTTTTTAAATGCTCACAGAACATACGTGGATAGTGAAGTATTTTCAATGAATAGAACAAAGATATCTTGAGCTTCTAAACAATGTCAGTGTTTTAGAGAAGTCATCAACTAAAGTTATGGCCGGGTTTCAAAACTAGAAAAATAGACTCCTAACCAAACATGCAAATTCTTATCATTGTTACGTTGTGGCCTGGAGATGAAGATGGATCCTTTTAAACAGCAGACAAAGACTGCAGCACTAGGTACACATGGACACTCAGTCAAATGAGCAACTACAGTGATGCTATCAAACCTGGAGATGTGAGCAGATGGACCTGTTTTTTACCTTAGAAAGGCACATTTCAGCGCCATTAATAATAAAAAAAAAACTATGTGTTTTTTTTTTGTTCATTAAATTCCATGTTTTTGATTCATAAATGAGATCTTTCTTTAGGTTAGTAATCTCACTGCAGTCTTAGGCATATACCGGTATATTATGGAAATATAGGTTTAGACATGATGCAAAAATTTACTTAGAGTGCAAAGACAAGTATAATCCCTATGCTATAACCAGAACATACTGGGCTACAGAAATAAAGAAGTTAAAATAGTCCAGATGTGACAGCTACACTATTTACTGTCACCTGGAGGACTGACAGATGATTGACAGCTTCACTTGGCAATGGCATTATTTCCCTAATGTGTTGATATTAGCTGAAGGGGGTAATTTTGAATTAAAAAAGGCTCTATGTGGTTTCTAATATATGCATGATAGAACTAATAAGGAATTCTGTCACTGAAACATTCTAGCAAGACTCAAAATTCTAGAGAGATGGTTTGGTCACTCCTAGCATGTGTTTTAAATTATTTGATATTTATATATTTATGGGGCATACTTTGTAATATGCTTTTAATTTGAAAAATAATTTTAATTCTAAAGTAATTGTAAACATGATAATGCAAGATGTCAGAAGTCTTTAGAAGGAGAAAGCTGACCAAGTAAATGACAGCAGGCCCTTGGTGTAAACAAATTACTACAACTGGACACTCAAAATGACTCTGTTTCCCAGCAAGGAGGGAAGAACATAGAGCCCTTTTTCTTGTCTGACAAAGAAAATAAACACATTCATCTGTAGAGACAAACTTTTCCAAGGATGAAACTTTAAAAGAAATTTATCATCTGGTTCCTTGTATAAGAGGTGCTGAATAATAGACAATGTCACAAGAAATAAAAACACTGCTCAAATGGACAGTTCTGGTATTGATTCGCTTCACTGGCTAAGAACATAACATTAAATTGTACTCAGTGAAACATTTCTGTGAGGGATAAGAAGAAATGGCAAAGTTATTCCACTTTCTGATGATTAAACTTGATCGTAGAAACCAAGCCTGAACACTAGGAGAAGGAGTAGTTAACATGCCCATTATACTAGTCCCAGCATCGTATGTCATTAGAGAGCCTTTGGACTGTGCTGGGTTGCAGTTAACTTAACACATGACTGAATTCTCAAGGGTTCCTGCACTGCAGAAAGTCTAAGTTATTAGCTGAATTCTCAATTCACAGTTAGGATGGAAAAGTGGTTAGTGGACTGAGAAAGTTTAGGAGAGAAACTTCTACTTTTGTTCAGATAAAATGTTAACTGATTCATGTTCAGGTGTGGTTCCAGAGATACCTCAAAGTGGTGACAATATTTTTCACAGAAAGGAGTGTTTTATCTAGGAGAACATTGCACAGAGCACTTGGCTCTGTGAAGAGGTGAAAGGACTTCAGGACAAAGCTGTTTGTGGCAAGAGTGTCAAAGACAAAGCTACTCTGGTCCAAGATATTTGATTTAAGTAAATTATTCACCTAAGTGATGGAGGATGTGGAAGAAATTTTAGGTTTCATACAATATTTGTCTAATACATGGACAGTGTGTTTAAAATCTGAGGCAGTGATCCTGGTGCTTCCTTCCCTGGCTTTCTGACTCCTTGCTTTAGTTTTTCTTTTTATGAAATGCACAGATAGAATTACTTTGAACTTGAAGAAAAATGCACAAAGCTTACCCAGGTCCAATATTAGTTTCTATATCCCACATCTCATCTGGAAAATACAAAGTAACTTGCTCTGTGTATAAGGATAGTAGACTTGGAAATAAATTTCATCATCTGAAAGTGATCATACACATCGTCCTTTCTCCAGCTGTCCATTTATCTGTATGCTGGAAAGACTGGAACCTACTTCTTGCTGTTATTATATCCTACTTCTTGCTGTTATTGTATTCTGTCTTAGCATATGCAATAAAAGTGGATTAAAAGCTGTAATTTCTCAAAGTATGGAACCTGGATTACCACCTCACCACCACTTACATCCTCCTCAGATATCTTGAACCCAAGTCAGACCTTCTTTTTGTCATCTCTTAGAACCAGAATTTGAATCATTGATAAGTCACCACAGGTAAGTCATTTGTCTACTAGATTTTGAGGATATAAAATATATAGACTTGGTTATAAAATATATTAATCAAACTAGACTTGGCTATAATATATATTAACCCAAGTCCAGGAAGTTATTCCTATTCCATGGAGAGTGCCTCATTTGATACCTACTATGCTGACATCATCATAACAACCCACAGGAGATAATGTTCACTGGAATTTTTGTTAAAAGATAAGTTTATGCCTGTCCATATGTCTTCTTTAACTTAATAAAAATGAAATCTCCTGTGTGATTTAATTTTCCAAATGGTTGCATACCAAAACACCCATTGCACTTGCTCTTTTCGCAGTGTGGAGTTGATATCACATTCTCAAGAGATGACATCTGAGTGCCTGTTACAATCAAGAAATAATGCTACATGACTTCTGAAACAGGACTGCAGAGCACCACTGTGTCCAACTCTTCTTTTGTTGCTCAGTCACCACATTGTGACGATGTCATACAGACACTTAGGAAGATTATCTCTAAATTCCCTTCTCGAAGCCCTGAAGCTGGCAATTGGCCACCCATACAAGTGATTGAGTCTCTGTTTATTTCTTGTCTATGGACCTCAAGGTAATGTAGTGACTCTTTTGAGGGAGAAATTTATACAAAAAATATATAATTTCTTATTTTGTGAGTATTTTGTTGCCATTACCTTTTACAATTACTATAATTTGATATACCTTGTTGTAGTTGATTGTTACATGATATAACATAATAGATATATATCGAAATATGTCATATATATGTATGTCATATACATATATATTATATATATATAATTTCCTGCTAGTTTTCTTCTTGCTCAGCCTCATCTGAGCTCCATTCACTGAATCAATATACAAAGGACACACTAGGGGATCTGGATTTTAGCATTCCTGCAATGCCTCAATCCAACTGTTTACTCCCTGTCCTATATCAATGAGTTGGATAAGCAGCAAGTTGTTTGGCACCTCATTGCCATAGCCAATTCATAGATAGTAGACTACTCTGCTCAGAAAAGAAAATTGTTAAACTGGATTTTAAAATTAAAAGGAATTCTCACAAACCAATGATTAAGAAATGGTTTTAAAGAGTCAGAAATGAAAAGTCATTATCTAACAATATGAGAGAAATAGGCAAGATACACAGAACAATTTTCCAAGGTACAGTGGAAATCAGTTGCATTCTTTGCAGCTTTCTATTTGGTCCTTTCTAAGTAGAATGTTATTCAAAATACTGAAGCAATCATAGCTGACCTGACTAGTGCTAGTCTATGACTTTCAGGACCTTATGATACCAGAGGAAAAGACACACAGGCAGGCATATACACATCCAAAGGAATTTCATGTGCTGGGGTCATGCAGTTTGTGTAAGTAGACAGGAAAGAAGGCTTATGCCCACAGAGGCAGATCAGCATCACAAACTGTTTGAGACCTGATGGGAAGAGAAAAGCAGACACTAATGTATGGAGCTTCAGTTTGTGATATAGACAAAAACAACTATTGCAAATCAGACTTAAAGAATTTGTTATATCCTGGGATAGGCTAGTGCTTTATTAGATGATATAATCATGAAACAAGGTCAAGGTCTTTACTAATTTGATGATATGAACTATTTTGCATGACATTCAAAGACTATAAGTCAGAGGAGGACTTTTTAATAGTTTAAAAACATTTGATGTTAATAATGTTTTAATTGCAATAATGAAGATAACAATATTGAAGATGTGTGAGAAAATGTGTTAAGAAAAGATTGCAATTGGTATGTCATTGAGTGCCAAGTCAAGATCTTACATCTTTTCTTCGAGCAGTTGGAGACAGGGACAAGTAGATTATTAGTTTGAAGACCTTTGCTTGAATAATTAAAATTAGGGTGAGCTACAAATCAAGAATTAATAGCATAGACCTGATGGGATCTGATGACCTGATGGGTGATGAGGGTTCACTTTGGAGATGGTGTGCAGATATCATTGTAATCCTAAATGATTTGGGAGGTTAATTCTGCTCAACAAATTTTCTGCATATTCTCTTTTATCCATCATGGTTATTGAAAATCACATGATATATGATTCTAAAATAGATTTAGATAAAAGGAATGTAAACAAAGACACTCTGTCATTTTGCAAAGACATAAACCTTGCCATTATTAAAATATTATGTTTTACTACTTCAGAAAATATTACAATCCTTAAAAGCTATTTTCACTAACTCTAGGATATATTAGCATACTAATGTCTCCTACAAAATTAAAAGTAGTGGTGGAAATTGAATCATATTTGTTAAAACAGCAAAAACTCTATGGCATCTCCAATTTCACCACATTTAACTAATTTAGGAACTTCAGGTCTTTTTTCGTTACATATAGAGTAACAAGTTATATGGAGATCTAAATACTCTAAGATGTTAAACATACAAAGAGGAAAAAGAATAGTAACTTTCTTTTTACCATTACTACTGCTCTCATATCAGGCAAATCAGAGAGTTTATTCTTGATACTAGTATGAATGGCCATGGCTTACTAAAAGAAATTTAAGTTTTTCCAAAATAAATCTTCTAACATGAAAACAATTTCATAAAATTTTCATAGTTAGAGAACAAATGAAAGTCATATGGAGTCATTTTTCCCCAAATACAATGGTCCGAAAATCAGGAATATAAGATACAGCAACTCAAGGGGAATTCAGCTCTCTCTCATATGTTTTCTGATGGAATAATAACATTTGGGTTAGTGGAAGTAGTGGCTTGCTAAGTCTCTACAAACCAAACCGTTTTCTTGTTAGTCACATGGTTGTTGTTGATTGAGATAGACACAGAGGCTGGCAACCAGTGGGCAACCAGAGACCCAAAGATGCCCAAGATAATATTGGTTCTAGATTTACAACATTTTAAATGTTCATATCATGAATTTCTAATCTGTCAATTAGTTTCCAAGATTCTTTAATGCAGGTATAGACTTTTTCTTGGGAATTTTATCTCACATTATATAAATGTACATATTTTTCTGTGACATGACTGAATTGTGATACTTTCTAGGCACCCTTATTTTCTGTTATGTCTGATCTGTGGAGTTAGTTGTTGTGTGTATATATAGATAGTTGTGTGTACTATATATATTTATATATATATATACACACATACATATATAGTACACACGCATATATGTGTATATATGTAGTAATATATATTGTAGAGTTTTCAATGTTGATTAAATAAAATGTAGATAATACAGAGAAGAAAAGTGAACATGCTCATAAAGTATATATTAAATAACTAATACATAAATATAAACTATTTCATATTTACACAGTTATAAAGACTGTATCATATATATATATATGCATTTTTACTCTATGAATATATTTGTAAAAAGCATAAATACAAAAAGACATGCACTGAGATGGCTTGTGAGTAAAGGTATTGACCCCAACAGTGCAAATTGGTAACTTATATTTGGTCCCTGAAAAACACATGAAGGTTGCAGGAAAGAAGCAACTCCACAAAGTTGTCCTCTGACCTTTATATGTGTGCAATGGTATGTACACCTTCTATACATTCACATCATGTCCCATCAGCTACATACTCACACACACACACACACACACACACACACACACAAATAAGCACATTCTTTAATGAGATAACATAAAGCTAATTGTGTTTAATATTGATATTTCAATTCATTGAAGTTACAGAAGATCCACTAGACTGTCCTATTTTAAGTGATGATTTCAATTTTAAAATCCCACTGACCTAGTTAAGTTCAAAATCTACACTTTAATTTTGTTATGATCTTAATATAGATGACTAATCCTTAAAATTCATGTTCTTCATCCATAGAGAGTGGTTAAGCCATACATCTCATGTTGTGAAAATTAACAAAGGTTAGTGAATAGAAATGTCTAACAAAGAAGTAAGTAATTAATCACAAGTGCCTTTTGCTTATTGAAATATGTTTAGATTTTGGACGATGTTTCAGATCGAGACTCTTTTTCAGGCCACATCATTACTAACTATAGGAAGACCATCTAATGCTATCTTGTCAAAGTAAGACTTGGAGGCGGGAACAGCCCTCATGGAGTGGCAGAATAAGGTAGATGTAAAGTTGGCTCTGGACTCCAGTCATACAAGGAGAGATGGAGATCAGAAGCTGTTCTGGGACAGTCTTCCTCGTGAAGACAGACAGCCAAAAAAAAAAAAAAAAAAAAAAAAAAAAGCAAATAGATCTTGATGTTCTCCTAAAACTAAAATCCAGGTATTATATTTCATTCTACTTTAGCATTCAATAACAATTAATTTTGATTGTTTTTTAAAAAAGAATGCCTGGTTTTCTCACTGATTCTCTTTATATGTTTAATAATCAGTCTTCCACTATAGTCTAGGCTGTTTGCCTATGAACTTTTACTCTAAACCACATTCTATTTTATAAATACAAGTTCAATCCTTGTTTCCAAACTCTCTTAATCCATTTTTGTTTTTTTATTTTTTATTGGATATTTTATTTATTTAAATTTCAAATGTTATATTGTTTCTCAGTTTCCCTCCCTCTACCTGCTTCTATGAGGGTGATCCTCCACCCACCCACCCACTCCCACCTCTCCATCCTCGATTCCCCTACACTGGGGCATCTATTGAGCCTTCATAGGGCCAAAGACCTCTCTTTCCATTGTTGCATGACAAGACCTTCCTCTATTACATATGCAGCTGGAGCCATGTGTACTCCTTTGTTGATGGCTTAGTTCCTGGGAGTTCTGAGGGTCTGGTTGGTTGATATTGTTGTTCTTCCTATGGGTGTCTTAATCTTTTAAAATTTCTTTGCAAGTAACATGCTTTAGAATCCTAATCTTGGTGGCTTTTCTCTAGATGTTTGTCTTTCAAAGTTTTCAGAAATTCTGTTAAAATATAACTTGGCTCTTCAAGAACTTAATGTCTCTGTGCTCATGTTTATAGTGAAACAAAACAAAAACAAAAACAAAACCATTTGATCCATCTTATTTTGATTAAGATTATATTTAAAGAAGTTTAAAATAGTGACAAGAAAGAAGGATAAACATATCCCATATGTCAATTCTGATAATTAAGTTGACCTAATAAGGACTTGCCATATAACTGCATAAAAGCTTACTAATTTGTAGTAACTGTGAGATCTTCTACTGGTCTTTGTATTTTGACCATTTACGAAAAATGAGGATCATAGGATGTGAATTAGAAGTATCAAAGCCATTGCATTTTGGAAGATGGAGACACTCTCTTAATATGTAATGCATTGCTCTACCTGCACAAAACTCTTGGGGAAATGTGTGAAATTTCTCAATATTATTACCTGTTGGCCATTATAGTTTTAATAATCACTGTTATTAAGCTCCTAGATCTTTAAGGGAAAAACTTGATGGTTTTAGAGTACTATAAGTGCTTATTAGTGCTTTGTTACAGTTGTTATTCCTTCTGGAAAATTTTCATAATGAAGGTTGGTAACTTTCATTTAATAATTAGTATTACCAGTAAATCAGCATGGCTCTTAGGTTGTGATGTTGATATTCAGCACTCTAATTGAAAGTAATGAATGTGTCTACACAAAATATAAAGACTTTTTGCATATGGATATCTTAACTTGAGTGAGTATTATTGAAATGAGACTATAGGAATTGGAAGTATACTCTAAAAAGTCGTTGATTCTCACTCACTCCTAGGTATTTATGGTCATCATTGTATAGTCTCACACTTCCACTGTACACATGTTTTCTTATATGTCCAAGTCTGCTTCTGCAGGTCTTGAGCAAGGATCTTCAGTGGATTCCTTGGGACTTAACAGTATGATAAATGTGTGCAAACATTAGTGACCATTTGCCAAATGAACACAGATTCAGTCCTGCAGGACATAGTGAGCCCACATACCCACAGTTCACTATAAAACTGCACACATTATAAAGGATGTAGTTTCACATGGCTGAAGTTCACTCAGTGAGATTGTGATGATAAACTTAGTTACTTTCCTGACAAAGAGCATGTCCTAGAATTGTCTGGACTTGAGAATATATAGGTCTTTGTGCATGAAACCATAAAGAAAAATCAACAAATTGGAAACTTTTGGATTTTATTTAAATCTGGTGTGTGTGTGTGTGTTTCTGTGTCCATGTATTACATATATGTGCAGGTGTGGGTACACATGCACGTGTATGTCAGAAGACAACTTCTAGGATTAGTTTTTCCCTTCCATTTCATTTGACATAGGGTCTTCTGTTTGCTACTCTGTACACTATGATATCTGTATTGTGAAAACTTCCAAGGTTTTGCCAGTACTCTTTCCCATCTCTCCACAGATATGCTTGGATCACAGACAACTGCTACTGCATCAAGGAGTACATGGGTTCCAGGGACCCAAACACAGTTCTTCGTGTATTTCTATTGTAAGTGCATTCCCAGCTGAGCACTCTCCCCAGGCCAGAAAGCTACTTACATTTACAACCTCACCAAATTTTGTCATTTAATATCCCAAAGAAAATGAATATCCCTAATAAGGTATTTCAATGTTATACAGTCAAATGGTAAACTGTAAAATTAAAATTAAATATCAATATTAATTATTACTAAGTGCCTTCTTCATTAGTTGTATGCTTTTAGGCTTGGATCTGGTGGTAAAAGTAAGACTCATAGCCCAATATGAAGACTGAAATTTCCCATTTAATTAAACATGAGAGGAAATTAATATTAGATCCTATTGTTAACATGAATCTTAATGCATATATTAATTTTTCACTCAAAATCAATGTTTTTCATAGTGTGATGTATTATACAAATATTCTATATGCCAATAAAAATAGGAAGACATAAATAAAATAATGAAGTAAAGGTAACAATATATGACTTGTGGTCTTTATTTAACTTACAACTTAATTTATAATGAGACTTGCACAAATCATAGATTTAACTCTATTCCTATAGATTTTCAGAAATGCTGATCAAAAGTTTTGAGCCCTGAAAAACTTCCATGTCTACTAAATGTACTTTTCATCTTATTTTTCTTGAATGGACGATCCTCTGCCCTCTGTCCATGTATCTTCATTTATGTATCACAAATACAAGTATTTAGGTCTTGGTTGACCTAATTTAAAAAGCCGTTTTGAATCTCAACTATCACTTATTTTGTGGCAATTAGGGTCACTGAAATGTGGGAGAGTTTGAATACACACCCTATAGTGTCTCACTGCAAGGTCTCTATCAACCTCCATGATAAGCTCCCTAAGCCCTCACTGTTGTGGTGACTTCTTTGAACATGGAAAGCTGTCACACTGACCTTGGATAAAAGCCTGCTGCAGGGGACTTGCTGTTTGTCTAGTTAGGGTTTTACAAACCAGGGGACTTCACATTAACTTATGGTAGTCTTATATTCAAGAGCATTAGCATTTTAGATAGACTGAATAACAATGACTTCTATTTTGAATCTATAATAAGTGACCCAAACTAAATACAACCCCCTCTTTATTCTTTCAGCTTCTCAATTTCAATGTGTTTGTATGTAAGTGATAGGTAATACTTGTATATGTGAGTGAACTGGGCAGTCTTGTTCAATCGGCCTCAACCTTGGATTTTGAATTCTAACTTTTCCCACTGTTATTCTCTTAGCAAGTTACTCAACCCTATGCCTTAGCAGTTCCCATGCTGTGCTCATCAACCAGGACACATGTTTACAAAGCTTGTACTCAATGCCAGTGACTTTTCCATGGTTGTGAAACACGAGAGTAAGCAGAGAAACAGCAGATGTGCAGCTGAGGTTGCAATGATCACCCACCCACTGTGAATGCATACAAATAGCCAGCAAGCCTGAGCCTTCATCAGTTGCCAGATGTGAGTCTGGTCTACTCTGCAAGTCTGTCTCTTTTCTTTAGATGAATATTGTCTTCAAGGCAGGAGATATTAATTCATCTCCCTCGCATGATATTTAATAATTAACTATCAAACTAAATGGATGAAATTTTTGTCTTACATCTACATGGCAGGTTATGTGGCAAGTTATCATTTTTACATTTATTTTTTTGTCAATTGTTTCGCATACAAATGCTATCTCCATGATGGATGTACTAAAAGAATACTGGTGTGTCTTTGAGAATAATGGAGTTTCTCTTGAAAAGCTAGGCTCCTAAAAATTCAGTGGATGTATAGAAAATAGTACTGATGGCCATGATTTTGGTTGTGAATGAGCACAAGTCACAAGTGAAAGATGAAGAGCAAAGCATAATGAACTTGATATTGGTGTTACCTAGCCAAGGAAGACATCATAAGGATTCATAAGACTTCATATGGGGTACTGATCAGCAAAAATCTTAATTAGAGGTTTCTCTATGAAAGCTTTTCATTACCAGATTTTATTAAAGGCAATTTTATATCATGGAATAAACCCTAGAAATTTTTGTTGGAAATGGTTTTTCTGTCACTGTTTTCCAGGATACAATACCTTTACTTCTGGGCTTTTTTTTTTTTTGGTTATTTTTTTTCTTGCTGTCACATTTAGGGTGCCAGACTCAAGATTTTGGGCACACATTGGAGATGAACAGGCTTAGGTCTAAACCGGGAGGCCCGAATCCCTTCATTTCCAAAGCCAGTATTTTTAGTGGGTCAAATAACACACAACAATCTACCAGTATGTAATACATACATAAAAAACATTTGTTGCTCTGTAAAACTGAAGATGGTAGAAAAGAGTTACTGTTTTGAAGATTAGAGGAGACAGAAGAGAATTTGTTGTGTACATTTAACAACAGGATTGCAGTTGAATCTGGGGAAAAGTTGTTGAAATAGAGTACCCACTTTGGGCTGCGTCATATCCCCTAGTAGGTTGTGTATTAGAAGCAGAGAATTCCAAAAAACAGATGACATTTAGAATTAAATTTAGAATTAAATGATTGATTTTGAAGAGTCATTCTCTGTTCTCTAAACTTTATGAGATCATGGGTACATGGAAGTTAGCACTTATGTTCAAGGAAGACCAAGCTGCCAGAAATTTCTGCCATTACTAGAGTCTAATTGATTTGGATGACCAACTGCTTGAAAGCCTAAACCCACAATCAGTATGTATCTGTAAGTGGATGTAGGCAACCTTGAAAAAACCCTTTACACTTTTCCTGTTACAAAGAGATCAAGTTGCAAGATAATTATTATAATATAATATATTGTTATATATAATATGATAATAATATAGTAATATAATCATTATAATATAATGATTAGTATTTTCCACTAAAAGGCATCTTTTCAATCCTCTAGTCTAGTGGTATATCAGGCATGAGTGAAGAAAACAATGTTTTCTTCTTTAAGGTCTGGATCAACCTGATACAGACAAGGGCTGCCATGTTACCCTTCTCTGATCTCAAAGAAGCATATATCAGAGTGTCTTCCATATCTCTATTGTCACTTACCCTGACAGAATACCCTCTGGAGATTCTATTATCTTCCTTCCTTCCTCCTCTTGTGACCATCATGAAGAAATAAGACCTCAGTTCCCGACTAATACAGAAATAGAGGCTCACAGCCATCCATTGGCCTGAGCACAGGGTCCCCAGTGAAGGAGACAAAGGACCAAAGGAGCTGAAGGGTTTGCAGCTCCTTAGGAGGAACAACAATATGAACTAACTAGTACCCTCAGAGCTCCCAGGGACTAAACCACCAACCAAAGAGTACACATGGTGGGACTCATGGCTCCAGCTGCGTATATATAGCAGAGGATCATCAATAGGAGGAGAGACCCTTGGTCTTGTGAAGGTTCTATGCTCCAATTAGGGGAATGCCAGGACCAGGATGCAGGAGAGGGTGGGTTGGTGAGCAGGGGGAGGGGGAAGGGAACAGGCTTTTGTTTTTGTTTTTGTTTTTTTCAGAGGGGAAATTGGGAGAGGAGATATCATTTGAAATGTAAATAAAGAAAATATTTAATAAAAAAAAAGAAAGAAGACCTCTAAGGCCTAGTAGACCTAGCATGGTTAGTGACAATGACCTGAGTTTTCTATATCCAGTCTCATCTCATCTATGAATTAATATAGTCTATCAGACCATTCCACTCTAATTTATGTGACAATTACTCTAAGGCCTTCATGAGTTTCCTGCATTTTTATTTGCTTAATTTTATTCTGCTTATGTCAAACCAATCATATTTCTTCAAAATCATTTGGAATATATTCTGAACTTTACATGTCATGGGATTCAGCTAGTTTCTAAAGACTGTAATTTGGCAGGAGTATGTCTTAGATGTCTTATAGGCTGAGACTTTAATCTTCTCTTAAAAGTTCTCTCTGACCCTTTGTCATAAATTCATAATCTGTTGCTCCATATTATGTTTCTCAATCCAGATGGTAGCACTATGGGTGGACTGACTTTTAAAGAGGACCAGCAGTCAGGCTGCCTGGATTAGAAGAGCCATTTTGTGATTTGCCATGTGCTATGTGGATGTAAATGCTCTTAATCTAGAGAACACAATAGATAATCTAGAAAATAAAATAACATCTAAAGAGCTTCAAAATAGGCAGCATGAGGATACTCTTAATCCTTAGTCTGTCAATGTTAACAGTAAAATTAAAGTAAGGGCCCCAAGCCACAGTGGGACAGCCATCTCCAAGAAGACAGAAAAAATATTCTATCTCATCAAATTTATAGAGGGACAAGAACAAAGGGAGAAAGAGGAGGTGGATGGGTCATGGCTGCTTCCAACAGCTGAGAAAGGCAATAAGGAGCTATTGAAGCAGACAAACTAGAATGTACTATGTACTCCTCCTCTTTCAGCTTCATAGTCAATTCACCAAAAATGATACAAGACTTTTGGGGTGTCCTTCAATGCAATGGAGCCTTTCTTGCTATTAGCTTGGCTTGGATCAGAGATCTAGGGTGCAAGAAACTTAACAGCTACCAAGGCTACACTGAGCCAGTGACCCTTTGAATCTCATCTTACAAATTCATTTTTTATTTTTCTTATTTTGAGATTATAATATAATCAAATCATATTACTCTTCCTTTTTCCTCTCTTTTCTCCAAACATTCTCAGGTGTCCCTCCTTGTGCTCTTTCAAATTCATGACCTGTTTTTTTTATAAATTGATGCTATATTCATATATCTCTATATAAATACATATATTTTAAATGTAATCCAATCAGTCTGTATAATGTTACTTGCATGTATGTGTACATGTTTGCTCATTTGGTATTGGACAACCAATTGGTGTTCTCTACCATGGAGAGGATTATGTCTCCCCCCTCAGCATTTCTTAGTTGCCTATAGCTCTTTCTATACAGTTGAAATTTCATGAAGTTTTCTTTGTCTGATTGCTTAGTCACTGGTGTCATTTTCATTGAGCTCCTGTTGGGCAGTCATGGTGATGGTGAGACTGTATGAATGTATCTTCTGACACTGCTAGGAGACACCATCTCACAGCAAACTCCCCGATTTTCTTTCCATCCCTGCTTCTGCAATGTTTCCTGAGGTACAGAAGTTGTTTTGTAGGAGTATCCATTTAAACGAAGGTTCTACACCTCTGTATTTTGATTGGTTGTGGGTTTCTGTCTCATTGTTGCAAAGCTAATTTTCTTTGATGACAGGTGAGGCCTACACTCATCTGTGGGTATCAGGACAAATATTTAGAATGTGGTTTGGTATTATGTTGGTTTAGTAAAGCAGTGGTTGTAGGTTGCTTCCAACAACTATGACTTCACCAGCACTGAGCGGTTGACTAAGACTGCCATACCAGGCAGGATTTCCTTCTTGTTAAATGGGTATTCCATATAATTAAAGAGCTATCAGTTACCACAAAGTTATGTGTACCACTACTCCACTCCGCTCACCTTGCCATGCTGGTAGTTACTGTGGTTTACAGCTTAGAAGGATTGTTGGTGGCCTCCTCTCTTGGAAACTTGCATGGCTCTGTCTGATATCATAAAGGCTAGTCCTTCAGGAGATGGTATTCTGAATAATGTCAATTTAGGGGACTCTGGAGCTTGTATATAAAGTGCATGGTGTCTTCAGCAAGAGAGACTTACCTTCCACCTCTGGGAGCAACCAGGGGCAGAAGCAATTGTTTGTAATATTTTAGAGTCTCTTGAATAACACTGAACAACAGCTTAAAAGAAGGATTCTTCTGCTTGGTGTTGGTGTTTTTGTTAGTTTGCTTTGGCTAGGAAGAGGGACCATTGTCAGCCCAGATGAGAAAATTTCATTTAAACTGTATGCATATTTATATATGAAGTTATATGTTCTGTAAAATTTTTTGGTAGATGATTTTAGTAGAATGTTTATGGCCTTTTCAAATGTTCTACTGATAGTATGATTTTCCCTTCTATATTTATTTTACCCCCTCAAAATTAGAGGGCCATTTTTCCTCATTTCCCCCTATCATATGACTTGTGCCTGGCTATGCCTCTTTTTATTTTTTCCCTATCCCTTATCCCAGCAATGGTTCTTTTTTATTAGATATTTTCTTTATTTACATTTAAAATATTCTCCCCTTTCCTGATTTCCACTCCAAAAAACCCCCTATTCCCTCCCCCTCCCCCTTGTTCAGCAACCAACCCTCTGCTACTTTCTGGCCCTGGCTTTCCCCTACACTGGGGCATCGAGCCTTCACAGGACCAAGGGCCTCTCCTCCTATAGATGACCTACAGCCTATCCTTGGTTACATATGCAGCTGGGACCATGAGTCCATCCATGTGTACTCCTTGGTTGGTGGTTTAGTCCCTGGGAGCTCTGAGGGTACTGGTTAGTTCATATTGTTGTTGGTCCTAAGAGGCTGTAAACCTCTTCAGCTTCTTTGATCCTTTCTCTAGCTCATGTCCATCCCAGGTATCCAGGTACTTCCAAATTTTAATCACCTCCTCAGTGAAGGTTACAGAAAAGGGTTACTTCCTTAAGGGAAAAGAGATAAGAAAAACATAAGTCAGCCTCTGGGATTCCTGGTCCCTAGCCATGTCAAACCTGGAAATATATTGGCTTATACACTTCTGGAAACTCTGGCCTCTAGCAAGAATAATACTGCTGACAGGCCTAAGGGCATCCCACACTTGTAGACAAGAAGGAACCTGGTCACTCTGTGGGAGATCTTTTAATCCTAAAACTGCATGTTGAATTTCTATCTCCCGCTTTTCTTGTTGCTCAGCTAGTAACCTACCATGTTTTGTATACTTTCAAATAAGTGCCAGGACAACATGTCTTAAGCCTAGTCCAGACCTGATTTTAAAAGTCATTTATATGTTTACTTATTATTTGGTTTGTTGGAATCCGATTCTTTGATCCTGACTTTTCATGCTAAAATATGGAGATATCACAAAAATCTGTAGACCAAAAGTCAATATCCCTGTTATAAGTATTCACTCCTCTTTTTTTTTTCTTGTAAAGTTTTAGTGGTTGATCAAATGAGTTCAGTAAAGATCCTTCCACATAAGAAATTCTCCAGACATGAGTTCATTCTCCCTGTCCCTCACTTCAGCCAGCTTGTCACTACAACAGTTCTATTCTGGTTGAGAATTGGCATTTTCAGCATGTGATTCTTAAGACCTTTCCATTTCTATCTCTGGATGATTATGAACTAAGAATTAATAGTAAGTTCATCCTTAGATATGGTCGCCTTCTTACTCTCTATGATAAGCAATTTTATAACTTTGCAAGAGAAAAGAAAATACTCATTTTTTTCTTCTCTCATTACTACATTTTCTATTTAGTTCCTTCACCAAGGTGATGTTTAAAATAATGTTTAGATTTTATAAGGCAATTATTATGAGTTCAACATATCTCTTCAAACTTTATATTAGAATGTACATTCCCAGAATTGTGTAGAGGACTTCTATCTATGGGAGCTCTCCCTGATGAACAAGAGACATATTTATAAAAGAGCTTCCAGAGGAGTATTGTTCTATCTTTTTGGAGCAGGAAGGAGGTCGCTCCAAAGATGACTGGACAGCAAAACACAGCGCCATCTCAATATTGGAGTTACAAAATCTAGAATTGAGATAAATAAATGTTCGTATTTTCAAATTACTAAGAACTCTGTGGCATTAGGTAATAGCCACTAGGATAAACTAAGTTTACTGTGTATTGTTCTTTCTTTAGTATCTAAAATATGACATTTTTTTTGCTGTTTCCAAGGCAGAAAAAAACCAAATGCTTCAGTAAAATTACAGACATTGTAATTTCAATCTGTCATTAGAGTTTCATTTCAAGTCACTTTCTCCAATTCATCTCAGCACATCAAACCCTCAGGCTCACCGCAGACTGTCATTTCTGTGTTGTTCTTTAGTCAGTGTGGAAATTCTCTGCTCTAAGCCTCTACTTTGTAGCCTTTCACACTCCCTTAAAATCCCAGCTCAGTATGTTCTTAAGTTCTCCACCTGCCTGCAAGGATCCCACCATTAACCCTCTCTTTTCCTACTTACACTCCTCCTGGAAGGAACGTGTACCCAGCATTTGTGCCAACTCAGCAACACACTATTCCTGCCACATTCACATGATTTTTACTGTTTTCTCACTATCCAGACACAATGTCTCAATGTTGAGTCTTATTCGTTGCATCCACACTGACTAATGCAGTACCAGACACATTTCTAATCATTTACTTATGTGAGAAATCTATAGCAAGTATAACAAGTCCTGATATTTAATGCTTTAAATTCTTATACACTTTTAAAACTATAATCTACAAAGCATTCCATCTTAATAAGACCAAGTTGGAGTGCTTACAAATTTCCTACACTAACAACAGGCATTTCTTTTTAAGATTGTGCCAAGAAATTCTGAAAACTAGGGAAGTGTTTTACACGACCACATTTTGATTAATTTGTAAAAAGTATTTATATTAGTCTAGCTGTGTCTATTACTTAGTAATTTAACACTCATTAAGATAGACATGTATAACTGAATTTCTGGATAAGATTTCATGTAAAATCTAGTAATCATATAAAATGCTATCTCCACAGCACTTGGAAAGATGTTAAACTTTTATTGGTTTAGTCACCTACTTATGAATTTTTTGTTTTTAAACTAAGAGATCTTTAATAATCATCAGGGACAGGCTTCTAGATGAGCTAATAAGTAGAATGACTCAGTCAAAAAGAATGTATGTACTTCAGATGGATTATTTCCAAAACTGAGATCATTCAACTGATACAACTATGAATAATATGTATATGCCTTGTGCTTCGAGTAGGATACATACCTATGAGATATTTTAAAGAAAATAGACAAGAATTTAGCTCTGCTGGCTACTGCAAGGAGTTTGTTAGCTCTGTGAGAGAATTCAACATTTTATGAGCTATTTATCTATTGCAACAGGATTCCTAGATAATCTCTTAATTATGAAGTTCCTTAAGTTCCTAAAAACAATTTCTGGACACTAATTGACGATGCTGCTTGTCATTTTGATGAAAAAGAAGTTCATGGAACAAAATTGGTGAAGAATGACCTCATTTAAATCATATAGAGACATCAAGTTCAGAACATGAGCTTCTAAGCTTATTATAGAATAAGGATATTTGAGATCTTACAGCATAAACTAAGCTGTAGATTTGTGGATCCTTAGAACTCTGTGTGTGATTGGTGGAAACAGACATTAGTATCTTAAGAACAAATCATGTCTTGGCTCTGTTTTCTGTTCTGGTTACGTATTATTCATTGTATTTGATACTTTACTGGTGCTTGGACAAAGTGCCCGAAAAAACAATTTGAAGAAAGCAAGGCTAATTTTGGCTCTCATTCTGAGGTCTGTTGCATCTTTTGGGGAAGTTGTAGTATCAGTAACATAAGACAGCTAGCTGATCAGATCACATTCAGTCAGGAAGAAGAGAGAGGAATACTTCTGCTCAGTCACCTTCTCCTTTTGGTTCAGTCTAGGGCACATTCCACAGAATGCTGTTATCCACATTTCCATTGGGCTTTCCCACATTGGTTAACTTATTCTAGAAAATTCTTCAAAGAAATATTCATATGCTTGCTTCCATAGTGATTCTGAATCCCATCCAGCTGACAGCCTAAACTAGCAATAACATTCCCAAGTCATTATTTTATTGAGTGTTGGTAATCTTGAGAAAATGTACAGATGATTCAGACGGACTTGGTATTCATTTGGCATACCATTCATTGAAAATAGTATGTAGTAGAACATTCTTAGATTTTTGGAGTGTGGAAGAGTTATTTATAGGGCATCAAACAAGGATAAATGAAATTTAGGTATTTAAAACTATATATTACTATAGTAATATATCCTCATATAAAATATAATCGAAATACAATTAGTGACGTGAAATGATTGCAGTAGAATAAAATTAAGACTGGGTTACTCACTTTGGCAGCAAATAAACTAACACTGGAAATATTTAGAGATTAACATAGACCCTTTGCAAGGATGACACTCAAGTTCATGAAATGTTCCATATGTTTTTGTCAATAACCTGCATCCTTGGGGACTTCCAGAGACTTAACCACTGACCAAAGAACATACTGAGCCTAGGCCTCAAGCGCATTTATAGCAGGCATGCAGCTTGGTCTTCATGTGGGTACCCCAACAACTGAGGTGGGTTCTGTCCTTGAATCTGTTGCTTGCCTGTGGCTCCTGTTCCACTAGCTGGGCTGTTTTCTCTGGCTTCATTTGGAGAGGATGTACCTAGTCATCCACTTGAGCAGCAACTTGAGGTGACAGAGTGGGTTGCTTCACCAGAAAGGACCTCCCTCTTTCTAGAGGTGAAGGGGAGGAGGGAGTGAGGAAAGGGGTCATGTGATAGGGGAAGTAAGGGGGGGCTGTGATCAGTATGTAAAATGAATAAATAAATTAATAGGAAAAAGTAACACTTGTTATATGAACCAAAGGTATATATTTGGGTGAAAGGTCAATATTATTATGCTGTGATGAAAAAAAATTAATATAAATTAAAGTAAAAACACCTATGTTTTTAACTGACCCTAAGAAAATTATGTTTATCCCATGGGTTTTTAATGATGCTATGAGGAAGACTGGAATTAATTTTAAGATGTGGCTTTGGCTTGGTTAGCCTTGCGCAGACCCAGTGAAATTCCCAAATTGTATGTTTGTGATAGGTATCTCAAGATTGAACATACTAATTTGGAATTTGAAAAATCATTAGACTAGAAAGAGGTGTTCAGGTACAAATGCAGTTATAGAATAGATAATTAGAAATATTTTAAATGATATAATATTATTATCAAATTTCACTGTTATAATTTGGGTGTGAAGTGGTCTCCAGAGGCTCATACGCTTGAATTCTTGGTTCCAAGATGAGGAAACAACGAAAAAGTTGTGAAACCTTTAGGAGGTGAAGCCACACTAGAAAATGTGGTCATTGTAGATGCATCTTGAAGACTTATGGTCCAGTCTGATTCCTGTTCTCCCTGTGTGTGTTTCCTCCCTGCCTAAGCAAAGCTCTGCCTGCCTCTGCTGCTGCTACTACCGTGCCTTTCTTTAGAATCCTGCCTGCCTCCACAGGCAGGCAACAGATTCAGGGCCTGCCCTAGAATTAGAGCACCTGCTCTAGGTTTGCTGGGACCTGCGTAAAGACCAAGTTGCATGCCTGCTGCATATACATAAGGAGACCCAGGTTCAGCCCATGTATGCTTTTCGGTTGGTGGTTCAGTCTCTGGGAGGCCCCAAGGGCAGTAAGGATATTTTTTTTTTCATTGCATCAGGGAAAGTAACTAACACAGCTGCTGTATTTTGAGGATAAAAAGAAGCCTACATCTTAATTCTTACATAACGCATTTAATCCAACTTTTAGAATATTGAATTGCAACTTGAGAGATTCAAGGAGACTACATTAGTTTAAAATAGACTTTTGCTTTTAAAGATAAACATCTTATTATTAAAGTTTTTACTTGGGTAAATGAAATTAGTCTATAAAGGCTTCTTTGTTTTATTTGACTACTTTTCTTTACATTTCTTTTAGTTTTTTTTTTTTTTTTAGATAATTGACTTTTACTTAATATATTTAACATATATGGTCAGATCAAACCACATCACAAGGTCAAACTAGGCTTGCTCACATGTCACAAACTCATATATGAGAAGCTCACATGTGCTCTTTAAGAAAAAAAATACATGATAACAATATTGTTTCTTAGTAATGAAAATTTGCTAGGTGGATGCTGCAGATTAATAATGCATTGACACACACATAAATAAAAAGTATGCATTGACAAATAAATCTTCTGTTGTGATTTTGTCACTGTTGATGTTGAATACTCTTATGTACTATTCATAGTTATATCCCATAATGAAAACAGTTTTCTCTACAAACAACATGAATCTAAGTCTCTCAACATTAACTGTGCTGACCTTTACATTAAGAAGAAATGTTTATGTATATGCTTGTATGCAAGCACACTTATTATCAACTCAAATTGTATTATAATATTATGTGTTCATGTTAATATTTTAGGGAAAAGTAAAAAATTTAATTATTATTAAGTTAAAATAGAGTACCTATGGGAATTCCCATGGTAGTGGGGGTGGATAGCTGATAGAGTGACAAAAGTATCTTTGATTGGAGCTAAGGAGTATGGTTCTGATCCAAGATGAACTTTCTAAAAAGCCCTAAAGAGTTTCTATTTATACATCTATAAATAATCTTATTAGCAACAAGATTTCTATTACTTAGTAATGAAATACTAACATATTTACCCCAGTGACTGGGAGCTCTTTGTAAACTACTGTCACACCCTAGGTTTATTTTTGAACATTGTTTAAAAGCACCATAATTAACTTGGGCAATCGTTTGAAATCTATGGAAGACTTAGTTTAATGGAAAAATTTTACAATAGCAGTCTGATCAGGAAGTGGCTTCAATGGTGTTAGGGTCCAGGAAGGTGGGAGAGTATGTACCCTCACTCTGCCTTATGTGAGTAAGCCCGGGTTGTCCCTGTGATATGATTTGATCTGACCATATTAAAACCATTAGAACATTTAAATAAAACTGTTCTGACCTAGAAAAAAAATCTTATAATAAATTATGAGAAGTATAAATTTAGGAATTGTGGGAGTTAATTTTGCATAATTATAATAACCAGTTCTAATGCAAGTAGGCATTCTACAATTAAATTCAATTTGCACCCACTGCTGATGGTGGTGGCACCTGACTCCAGAGATCCAGGGCCTGGTTGTACAAGATTGTTCTCAGTGCAAACATGGGAGCCCTCATATTACCTGTACTTCTTTCTTTATCTTGGCTACAAATCTAAGGTCCTTTTCTCATAGCAGATTTAATAATTCTTAATGTGAAGAATACATTTTACATTTATTAGTTTATAATAAAGGGCATAATTAACTAGAAGGATATATAACTGGGCCAGGAAGGGTCCTGGTTACAAAAAATTCTGTCTTCACTGGCTTCTTGATACACAGATATATTAACCAAGGTGTTCACTGGCCATGGGTGACTCACTCAGATCCCAGTCCCTACAGTTCCCCAGATATTGTAGGTGAGGTCTGAAAGCTGCAAGCTTCTCATCAAGCTGATCTTTATTGAGACCAGCTGAATTTTTGAAACATCTGAAAATTGCGTTGTAACAAAAGGTTCGAATGTCTCTTATGTCAATGAAAATTCTCCAGAATTTAGGATCTCTGTAGCAGGAACCAAGGACAGAGACCAAATATTTCTCTGTGATGCCATGCCTCATCAATCTTAAGAAAAAAGGATGTAGTCTACTAAGTATCCATGCCTTATTTAATTTTAATCCTCTGTATATTGAAAGATAATCTGCTTTGTGTTAACCTATGAATCAAAAGAATTAGAGAAAAGTGCAAAAAGACATATAGAATTTTTAAATAAATTTTAGGGAAAAATTTAATTTTAAGATTTCAACTTAAGGTATATAGAAAAAAAATCAATTACTGCCTAATGATTTTGGTTATCTTTCTTTAATTAAACTTATAAATAAAAGACACTCAAAATAGCAATATATCAGTAAACATAGAATAATTTCTATAGTTAATGCCACTGTTATTTCTATATTAATTAGTAATTACGTTTACAAGGTACCAGTGTTCATTTTGTGAAAAATTATTTTTGGAGATAAGTTCCAATAGTAGTCACTAAAAGAAACTCTGGTGTGGTTAGTTATTGTGATGTATGCCTTACATGAATATCTCACTTAATGTTCACTATACTTTGATGAAAATTAAATATTTAAAACATGAGTGAATTTTCTTGGTTATAGGGAATGGAGAGACTCCCAATAGATAGAACCCCCCAAAACTTTAGGCAGAGACCCAGGATAGAATGCCCACAAGGAGCTCCCGTGCTCAGTTCTTAAAAGCATGGCCACTTCTCCTAAAACAAGATCCTTTCCTCATTAGCTCCTAGAATATGGTAATGAAATTAATGTAAAAATAACGAGAATACAGAGATTAATTAGGAGCATGAAAGGTTTATAAAATAAAAACAGGATTGAAGATTTGAATATAATCTTTCCCTTTCTCTTAACCATTTTGATTACTGTAATTGAACATAACACATTATGGAGTTATAGCTATAATATACTCTCGGAGGGCTATATGCATTATTGTTTAATCTACATGTAAAACTTCCACCACTGTATTTTAGATAGTAAAATCTAGAAAGTAATTTCTGTGCATTATGACCTAAAAATTGACTTCAAATGCTCCAAGCCATGTACAGAATGAGGAGCTAATGGTTCTTTTGCCAGTTAACATTAAAAGTATAAAATTAAAAATATATGATAGAAGTTTGAAGTTTCTTAGGAAAAAAATTGGTGCACAGTTCACTAGTAACTGATGGAAAGTTAGTGGGACTGTTTTTTGCTTGCATGGTCCCCAGAGAATGAGGGACTACCTTTTATGGAGGAGGCCAGGTCTCAGAAGAAAGCCAGCTGTGCAGAGACCTACATAAACAAACCGGACATAAATCTCAACTGTCAGGAGCCCACTCCCTTGTATTATTTCTGTTACTAATGATGACTCTCTTCTAGAAATATTATGAGAAGAATTGGAATTCATTTTCCCTCTGTATCCTCTGTGTGCATGATGAGCCTTCATTTGTTTAGCAGCAGAGGAGGAATTTTCTATCATCAATGATTTTAATACCACTTCTGGCACCAGGATTCAGAAGATGTATGGCTACTTAAGAAAAGTGTCACCCTGAACCCAAGGTGTTTTATTATCTTGCTTGGGAGCACCTTCTGTGAAATTTCACATTAAATAAAACAATTTCTAGACCATGTACTTGGTAGATACTGAGTGTCATCATAAGAACATTTTTGGTCCTGACAGCTACAGTTGTATTCTTCAAAAATATGAAAATGTTAGGTTCTTCTGTGTTCATAAATACAATGTTCTGTATTTCTTTATTCCAATCATATATAGCCTACATTTTGACTAAGATTACACAAATAAGAAGCAAGGGCATCCTACATTCTTCCCCAAATGCTGACACACATTTTCCTTTTCTAACGATATGGGAAGTAAAAAAAAAATTGTAAAAACTAAACATTCTAGACCTCTATTAAAAATCTCCTGCAGCTGGGTGGTGGTGGTGCACGCCTTTAATCCCACCATGTGGGAGACAAAGACAGGTGGATTTTCTGAGTTTGAGGCCAGCCTGGTCTACAGAGTGAGTTCCAGGACAGCCTAGGTTACACAGAGAAATCCTGTCTCAAAAAAACAAAAAACAACAACGCCAACAAAAAAAATCACCTGTAATCCTATGACAAAACAAAAGCTTCAAAATCTGTTAAAACAAGATGTCCTGGTTTTACCTGTCACAACTACATAGAATCACCCAAGATGAGTGTCTCCATGAGACTATCTAGATCAGGTTAGCCAGTGGACATGCCTGTGGTAGATTGCCTTGATTGTTAACTGAAGTAAGACAAAATGTCCACTGAGAGTGGGACCATTTCTTGACCTAGGGTGTGAACCTTATAATAGGGAAGAAAACAGAGTACAGCCTCAAACAAGGAAGGGTGGGTATATTTGTTCTTCATTCTTGTCTGTGTTATATTTTTACCTCCTCTTCTCTGAAATGATGGATTGTGACCTAAAATTGTAAGTTAATATAAACCCTTCATCCCCTAAGTTGTTTTTTTGTTAGATTCTTTTCAATAGCAATAGCAAGGAAACCAGGACATGTGCTTTTATAACTTATAGTACTATAATACAAATTAAATACTTACAGTACTAATTAAATACATGTAATAAACATGTGCAATTGCAGATAAGAGACCTCAAGTAAACTTCCACTTATTCTGCCATGGACTGGGTTCGTTGCGGGGACCTCTTGTTCCTCTGGATGAGAGTTCTGGTCAGGTGGGCAAAATATTCTGCGAGTGACAGACAGAGACAGTCACAAGGAAGTGCTGAGTCTGAATGTATTTCTTAAAAATGGCATGAGGTTTTTACAGTCATTACAAAAGAGAAATAAAAAATCTGGCAGCTCAGCAATTGAGGTACATCTGAGGCCACCTGAAACACACTGAGTCTAAAGCAGCCACCTCTTCTGGACAGGCGTTGCACCCTGCCCTCCCCTGGGCCCAAGTGCTCTGGGCCCAGGAGGCTGCGGACTGCATGTGGCTCGAAGCTTGAATCTGAATGAATCTAAGTCTAAGTCCTAGTCCATCTAAGTTCTAGTTCTAGTCTAAGTGCCCCTGCATGAAGTGAAAACCAGGCTTATATGGTATAAAGAAAACAGGGCGAATAACAAAAGTCACATAGGCAGGTGACAGTCACATCAAGGTCAGTAAGATCATGTAGGCAAGTGATGGCTACATCAGGGTCAGTTCGATCAGGTATCCAGGTGTGATCGGGAAGAACAGTGGTGCCCTCCCCACTGGGGCTATTTTGGTATTCCCATGCTAATTTTCTGGGTCTGCTGAAGGCAAGCACCAGGAAGTTCCAATCTAGCAGTTCCTGCTAATGCCCTTAAGTGAGGGAAGTCCTTTGATTACTCTGGTATGTAAAACAGCTCTGTCTTCTGTGGGACTGCCCTAAGAATTCTATGTTTACAGTAAGCAATGGTGCCTGACCTCTGTTGCTAACTCTGAGGACATCCTATCTGATAAG
Organism: Mastomys coucha; assembly: GCF_008632895.1. Lineage (NCBI taxonomy): Eukaryota > Metazoa > Chordata > Mammalia > Rodentia > Muridae > Mastomys > Mastomys coucha. The sequence goes on from NW_022196896.1 coordinate 6,828,906, forward strand.
GCAGCTTCCTTGTGAGAAATTCCAAGCTAAGGACAGCTTGGTAATAAATTAGGATATATTGCAACTCTGTGCTGTCCAGGAAACAACACCCAATCTTAAGTTTTAGCCACTTACAAATTATTTGTTGGGGTACCTTTATGCCTGAATAAGAAGGTGTGTTGATGATTGGAAAGACTAATCTAGAACACGTCTGAGTTAGAGGATGCCAATGACTGACTGAATACCCAGGAGGCACAAACTCCTTTTGAAGTCATAACACCTCTTGTCCATGGTCAGGCTTTTAACCCTGATACTGCAGACATAACTGGAGTAGACGAGTGGGCATGGCATTGCTCTTCCCAGCCACTTTTTGAAGATGACATTCCATATAGGAAAAGTGACTCAATGTTCTATCTCTGTCTCCTGCTTCTTTATCTTAGGGTAGTTCCTGCAATTTTTGGTTTGTGTGTGAAACACATATACTTTTAGAACACTAGATGTATTTCAAAGATGGAAGATATAGTGCTGTGATAAAATGTAAAATATAGCATCTGTATTAATTACAAGAACTTGTATTCTTTTGAGATATATTGACCTTAATGAATGTTATTGTTCTATCATGTTTTTAGGGATATAGCCTGAGAATGGGAGAATATATACTTAGAAATGCCAAAGTTCAAAAAGGGGATATTTCTAGATATTATTGAGATAGTTTACAATGGCTGGCCTAAGACTTTTATCAATTCACTTCACCTCTCCTCAAAGTCTTATGATGTTCTTCTTTCCCTAGTTAGATTTCAATCATATCCAGAACTTTGGTTGTAGAATTATAAAGTAGAAGAAACTATATTTTGTTAATTCTGGAATTGAAGCTTATTGGGATTGCTATTCAACTTGTCATTTAAAATATGTACTTATGGCTTTCTTGTGTGGATGTAAGAGTATATAGGAGGCAGTATTGGTTGAGTGTGCTTATAAATTCTAATACCAACTGAAAAGATTACTTCTTTCTTAACATCATTTTATTCTCTAGTAAAGACAATGAATATTGATTACTCTTAGGTTTACTTTTGTTAGTTTATGTATATGACTATTTTGTTTGCATGTATGTATTCTCACTGCATTTATCTCTGATATTTCTGATGACAACAGAGATCAGAAGAGGGCTTTGGATTCCCTGAGACTTACGACCCTACCACATGAGTCGTGGGTATTGAACCTTTGGCTTCTGGAAGCACAATAAGAGCTCTTAACTTCTGAGCTCACTCTCTAGTCCAGAACTTTGGGTTTCTCTTACTTTGAGCATTTTTTCTGATTCCCAGAGTGTTTTCTAGTAGGATAAGTATGCTGAGGAATATTGTCTCCATGGCACCTTGTATTGCTGTGAGCCCACATAGGTGTCCCATGTCTCTGAATGATGACAGCATTTGCTTCAGCTTCCCTCTGGAATGTTTACTCTGTCAGTATAGCCATTTTACTATTCATAGTAAGTTCTATCACTGTGTGTCTTTAATTGTATTTTGCTAAATTAAAGAGGCATTATGAAGTTGTTACCCTTTGCTTTTTCATTTTAATTTCACTTTTCTTTAATCTTTGGAACACACTACATTATCAATTAGCATAATAAAATAGTCAGTGTAGAATTTAGTAACTATATTGAACATTCTATAAAGTAGGTTAATTTTCACAATACCGGTGTGTACAAAAAGCAGTAAAATACCCTCATTCTCTTACTGTACGATACAAAGTATCCCTCATGTGCCTTAAATTGATAGTATATTGGACCATTATAGAGGAAAACATTGTCAACGGGTGAATGATATTAATGCCAACCATTTTAGCACTGAATTTTATTCAAAGACTTTAATGTTCTCTGTGCACGACAATTAATCAAGTCTTGCCATATGACTGCAAGCAAGGTATTATTATATGCTATTATAATTTAGGCAAACCATTGTTACAGTTCAAGAAGATGAGAGATTCAGTGACTGTCAGAGATCACCTATTAGTTCAAAGCCAGAGCAATACCACTGAGATTTCTCACTGCTGCTAACATTAAGTCAGCTCTGTATATATTACCAGTGAGCATTGCACTGTTCTATTGAAATTACATTTTATATGCTACTCAGGGAAGAAATTTAAGTGCATGTGAATGTAATGGCTTCAGATTTTATCTAAATTTATAGCAAGAACATATATTCTTCTAAAATATTTGAAATGCTACCCATATAAATTAGCATCGTTTTATTATTATAAATACTACAATATCCTTGAAATAGTGTTGAGCTCCCCTTGTGTTCCTTGTCACTATGTATTTGAGAACAATAGGAAACAGAGAGGGGTTCTTGCTTAGTACTGCAGGGCTGTTACTAAAGGGGAATTCTAGAATGCAAACTTCTGACGAGACAAGCACTCAGGGTTTCAGGATGGCCAGGATCTTGTCACGGGAGAACACATGGTTCTCTTACCATCTTTTACCACAGTTTGCAGCAGCAGCACTGGTTGAACCTCTCTTGCTCTCTTTCTTTTCTTTGTAGATCTACAAGAAACAGTACGAGCAGTTTTATTCAGCTTCCTTCCGATTCTATCTCTTCATTCAGTGCTGCCTATCTGCTCCAATGTCCACTTAACGAGAATCATTGAGAATGATCTGTACAATTGATTGGTGACATCTAGAGCAGAATTGACGCTTCACTGTGCAGGGAGCCCTTCCTAGAGGAGACAGAATTGTCAAACAAAATGCAGAAAAGTGTCTTATCTGTGTGAAACTGGCTATTACAATGGCTGGAATTCAGTTTCTGAAAATCCTTCTTATCCTCCTTGCTCCTGGACACTACACAGCACCTATCTCCCCTGAATCCCATAGTCCTTTGGATTTGTATTCATGGCTGCTGCGCAACAAAACTACCGCAGATAATTGAGGTAATTGGCAAACCACAGGGGCACTTAGACGGCTCACCTGCCTATTTTGGTTGGCTCATCATCACTCTAATTGGCAGTGGGTAGTTACTGGTCCATTTGCTGTGTATTAGGACAAAAGATGCTAATGGGCCCCGGCAGTGGGTGTGTTGTGCCTTGCCCTGCTCCTGGCATGCAGAAAGCAATCCCACTGTTTTTGCATAACAAGTAGGATGGCTGGACATTTTTCCAACATCAAAAGGAGCTTTTTCTTTTGAAAAATGACAACTTGTCCTGGCAAAGGCCTAATCTCAGAATTGACATGTATCCTCTCTCGCAGCCATCACACTGAATGTTGTCCCTAAAAACAAGAGTCCATCAGTCAAGGCAGTTTTCATCATTTTCACCACATTTTTTTATCAGAACTCCTCTGAAGCTTGAAATTGAAATCTGTTTCTTTCTTGACATTTTTCTCTATATTGGGCATGTAATTATGGGCCCAAACTAAGTTCAAGAGGAATGGATCAACAAAACCCACAGCTAAGTACACTAAACTTTGATCTTGGAGGAAAATACAAATTCCAAGGTAGGTTTAGACAGCTGTACTGTGAATGCCACAGTGACCAAGTGTGCATGAGAAGAAACAGCCCGTAGCTAACTGAGTATTTTAATATATGAATGTAAGAAACATAAGCAGAAATTCAGCTATCCTAGCGTGGGCAGAGAGTCATTAGTATGCGAAGAGAGTCTTAGAAATAATGAAATATGTGTTTGCTTGGTTGATAATCATTGGTATTCTACTCCCTCTTGAATGGGAGATGAATTATTAGTATTGCTTCAATAAGTTTATGACAATATCTATTGTTTTAGTTACAGTGGCAATGCTATATATTTTTTAAAAAAGTGTCCAGAAGTTATATTTTGCAGCCATATGAAATTTGGCAAATCAAAGCAGTAGCTTTGGCAGTATGGTTAAATACATCACCAATATAAGACCTATGAAGAAAATCCTTTCTCACTTTAGTGCCCTAGTTAAATCAAAAGGATAAACACTAATAAAATCAGGCAAATAAAATGATGAGGCATGTACTTGTGGGAGTGTGCATACTAATTTACTGAAAAAAAAAATAAGTTCAACCAAGAACTTGAGAAAAATTCAGCAGAATTCTGCTAACTTATCTTTTATTTCTACCTGTTTGTCAATTTGAATTAGAAGTATTTAACCTGACTTGGTTTGTTAAGTTTCTAAATAATAGCCCCTGTCTTAAAACTATGGAACTCATTTAAGGCAGAGAGTGCACCACTGGTCACTATCTATATGCTATGACATTAACAATTAGTTCAGGATTCTTTAAAGTTTTCACATTAGATCATATATATATATATATATATATATATATATATATATATATATATATATATATGGAGATATATGTATATCATATATACATATATATGGAGAAAGAGAGAGAGAGAGAGAGAGAGAGAAAGAAAGAGAGAGAGAGATACACCTACATACATACCAAACACACACACACACACACCTAAGCACATATACAACTTCGCACAATTGTATTTTTCTTCAGTGTTTGGAGCTGTAATTGCTTATGGAGAGCATAGTCTACCGTCAATGGACTGAGGAGGGGTAGAGATACTCCTGCGACCTTTTCTTTTTCCTTTTCTGTCTCTAGAACAGATGATTGCTGTTTTAAATAGAGACAAAGCTTTAGGAAGATCAACACTAATAGGAATCTGTCACATGAATCACTGTGGGAAAACACTAGTTATTCAATACTACAAGGTGTGTTTGCCATGTAGTTTTCATGTAGTCTATGTGAATATCAATATTATTAAAAATTAGCTCATGGTTACTCCATCTCACTTCCCTGAAGAATCCCAGGCAGCCAATCACTTTTTCTTCAAATCACAAAAGGTAGCTCAATTTCAGAAGTTTAAATTATTAATTTCATTCATAGATTTACTTATTTTGTTTGCTCACGTGTGTCAGCATCGGAGGCATGATGCACATGTGTGAAGACCAGAGGATAATTTGCTAGAAATGGCTAGTTGTGCGTTCAGTTGTGGGCACTCGATTCAAACTGTCAGGTGTAGTGACCAGCACAATAACCTGTTGAACCATGTCAACTGCACAGTTCATCACTATGTATGGCCACACTCTATGCTTCTCAGTCCTAGCATGTTTCCCTGCTAATTAAGGTCTAAGTATACCATTGTCCAGATAGTCTCTGGGGTTGCTGCAAAATGGAGGACTCTCTTTACTAGTAGGGGTTCCTCATCTCTGACCTCAATCCCCACACACCTCTACCTGCCAAATATCAAGTAACCTTGGTTAAGATTACAGATTCACTTCCTTTCTCCCATTAAGAACCTGTTTAGCTAACACCTGGGATTCCTGAATGCTTTCCCATGCTTATGAGGCATCTCAGTAACTCAAGTTCTCCTGAACATTCTTATACCCTTAACCCAACACTCCAAGTAAACTTTACCTGTCTCCTGGTCCCCGATATCCTCATTACCATAGGAACTCACAAGGTTTCCGAACCTTCCCCCCATCTGTCATCACTGCTCCATTTGCCCCCAGGGACCAATATTGACCAAGAATCTCCAGGATCAGGAAGAATCTACTTGTACTATTTCATTTTGAAACAAGTGATATTTGATATGGGGATGTGGGCATGCTCTGTGTGTTTCTGCTTAATTCTGCCAGTATGTTCCCTATGGTAAGGAACTGTGCTCAAATCAGATCAGGGAATATTTCATGCTTAATCAGCACAGTCATATAGAAGCGAATTTGTGTGCTCTATAGACTCAACATTGACAGGGGATTGTAAATGTTACTACATTGATTTCTGAAGCTGAGTCTGCCTTAGGTTGGTGCATAGGAGCAAACTTTATTTCTCTTCTAGACTTCTGAGTGGAAAAAGATAAAGTGGCATAGCTGAAAGAGAAAGCCTGCAGTTACAGAAGTGTAACTCTTCTCTGCAAATTTAGGAGAGTATTAGGATCATTTTCTGAGTAGTTGTTAGTAGTTTCACTCATATTTGCTTAGATAATCATCAGATATCTCTATCTCTATCTTTCAGTGTATCAATCTATCCATCCATCCATCTATCTATCTATCTATCTATCTATCTATCTATCTATCTATCTATCTATCTATCATCTATATACATAGTGGGTCTGTTCTGAGAATAAACTCCAGCTAAGTGCCATTCACAATGTCTACTTCTATTTCTCTGCTGGTGCTTGAAACCAAACTATAGTCTTCCATCTGTGAACTTAGTGTCTGAGCAATCTGTCCAGTCCCTCCATTTAATTCTTAACCCTACCTGAAAAGACTTTAGAGATAAAAGAGAAGCACAATTTTTATTTTCTGATGAAAGGATAAAATTTCTTACAGAGAAAGATCAGCAATTGGCTTTCTGTGGTGTGGATATCAGAAATATATGATATAATGAGACTCTTGGACATATTGCCTATTCAGATATGATTAATGTTTTCCATTTTAAGTGACTAAGCACAATATATCTTTCCTTTCATTGTATTAGATGTAAACTAGTTTAAAATTCAGCTGTAATTGTAACAGTTATTTGGAATTTAGACTATTTTTGTTGATAAAATCTTTTCTCAGCAGGATATTTTATCAGTACCACTTTCAGAATGAAAAGAAGGCTGAGATTTTTGAGATTTATTATTGTTGGTACCCTTCTCTTTATTGCTCAGACATCTCGTGTACACAGGGGTAGAAGCTTTTTCACCTCTGTTGTCTGTCCATGCCTCTATCTGAAATGATTTCATTTTCTTTAGACTCCTAAATATTTTCTACCTTGAGATATAGAACAACCATAATTTGGATAAGTATTTCACAAATGCTCCATACATACAGTTGAAGTGCACATTTCTGGTTTCCTTGAGAGTCAGTTGTGTCATGTGATTTTTTCTGGAAGTTATCATATGAAAGGGTGCTTTGCTGAAGCAGACACGTGAGAGGAGAGGATGTTTTGCTGAGAACAGACATGTTATGGTTTTCTGGAAGCTGTCTTGTAAAAGGTCATGTGATGTTTTGTCACGACAGAGGCTTAAGAGGGTACATGATGTTTAGGAAGAATGTAAATGTAACCCCTCAGAGATTAAGAGGACACTCTTGCATTGGTTCGCCATGCAATGTTTTGTTGCTCTTCTCTGATTTTCACTTGCTGTGACTTCATAGAAAGAAATGCAGATCATGGTATTCAGGATGTTTGCCATTTCTGCTAACTCCTGTCAATTCACTGGAGCCTTGCAGTTTCTTCTGCATCAAACCATTGTTATTGCTTCATATTTGGTGTTTGCCAATTGTACTGGAGTGCTGCTACTGTTTGATGTTTTGGACTAGGCTGCTGATAATGAATATTGGGATCACCTCTAAGGACTACATCTAAACAGATCCACAACCCCCATCTCCTTAACCTTTTCCCCTACTTCTGGTAGATGGGCCAGAAGGGAGGTTGAAGTGCTTAAAAACCTCTACTAAAGTAAGTTTTGAAAACTCCAACCCTACATACAGTATCCTAGGATGGTAGTAATGGAATGATGTATAATTTTATGAAATGAGACCTAATAACACTGCCTTATATTCCTAAAGAAGCATTGTTTGTGGGCATCAGATTTTTCTCTTCTTTTAGTCCATCCTTCCTCAACTCTCTTTCCATCTCCTGTTCCTGGTTTTTGACTTAAATATCTATTACTTTTTTTCTAGACCTGTCACTTCTTTAGGGACCAAGTCTGTAAGATTGACATATCATGGACTTGAACCTTCACAACAAACAGCTAATGAATGGCCTGTCACTACTGAGTAGCTGATGTTGGTATTCCATTTTACAGTGACCTGCCTGAGCCGCCTCATATAAGAATGTAGCATATTTAATTGTCATGTCCTTTGTATCATGGGGATTAGGTGACATGTATGCCTGGTACATACTAGAACTCAATTATTACTACTTTATTCAAAGAAAAGTAGTATTTAATATAGCCATCTTGCACTTAGAATTTTAAAATTGCTTTATGAAATTTAAAATAGTTCTGTTACATCATTATTAGCATATGAAGCCAGGTTGTTAATTAATTTGTTTTAATCATTCTAAATCTAGGACATTCAGCAAAACATCACATTCACCCCAGAAATATAATTTAATTATCATTTGTCACTTAAATAAATTTGGGGAGTAAAAAATTTAGATTTTTTTAGTAACCTTGATTCCTTATTAAGATGTTATAGATTTTCATGACTTTAGTTAACACTTTGTTTTAAAATGATCTCTAAGAATTCCAGTGCTCTTGGAAGTGGTATAAGCGAATCAGATCACATTTCTAATTTGTAGGAAAAATATATAAAGAAGCTTTTATTATAAGATAGTTGGCTTCCCAGATAAAGAATGAATCTACTTATAATGGCATATGCATGTAATATATGTCACTTATTCCAAGTTTGCTGTGGTATCAGGACATTTTACTAACATAGACAAGGTCCAGGGCATGTGTCTACGTGTGTGTGTGTGTGTGTGTGTGTGTGTGTGTGTGTGTGTGTGTGTGTGTGCTTGCTTCTTACATTAGAGGGCAAGCAGAATTTTGAAGATACTGGTTTTCCTTTGCTTCTATTGTCATATATACCATGATCTATAGTACAGTTTAGAAACTGGTATCAAATACATTCTTAATCAAAAGTCTATCACTTTCTGCTTTACACATGCACACAAATCCATGGGTATACACACACGTACACACATACACACACACACACACACACACACACACACACATACACACACACACCTAAGGAACAGAAGAATAACAGTTGAAAGGGTAGGAAGAAAGCAGTATTAAAATAGTGGATGAGTGAAATCACAATTCACCAGTATTCAGCATATTCTAGTTATGTTACAATATCTTAGAAGAAACTGTGATTTGGTTAAATTATTTTAGTAAAAATAACTGGTATTCAGATCTAGGAGGAACATTTTAAGGTGCCATTGTATTGACGGTGTTTTTTGAAGTCATAACCTAGAAAATGTCTGTGTGTTGCAAAACAGGAAGATGAATAAAAGACATGCTCAAATATCTCAGTCTGTCATATAATGATGTACGGTGATAAGGGACCATTTTCCCAAGAGACTTCAGGGATCACTTGAAAAAGTATCCTGAATGAGAAAACACCAAAGGAATCAGATCACAAAAGCCAAAGGGAAGGACCAGTTAGAGCAGGAGAAGTAAAAGACAGAGCCATGTGCATACTTAAGTGTTATAATCTCCATAAAAGTTAGTGCTTTAGAACAAAAAGCTCTTATTAAAAGGAAAGTGATTTAGAGAGTACATAAAACAGGCTTAGTTTGCTAGAGCTACCATAACAAAGTATGACAGGCCAGGCAGCATAAAAACTAGAAATTTATTTTTCCCCAGTTATAAACGCAAGATGTTCAAGATCACAGCCTGATTGCCCAAAGTCTGTCTTCTTGCAGACAGCTGTCTTCTTGTAGTCGCTTTCTCCATGAGAAGACATTTTTGATGTCTCTCCCACTTGTAATGTGCACAATCATACTGAATTAGGATTCTACACGCATGCCCTGATTAATTCAACTTTTATTATCACTCTAAACTCCTGATTCAAATGTGGAGATTGGAATTCAACATCTGAATTTTGGAGACAGAATATACTATTATTTTCTTTCCTGTTAATTTTTGTATCTGCAATTTAAAATAAACCAGGAATTAACCAGCACTTGGGAGGTTATGGCAGGCCAATTGCTACAAAATGCCAGGCCAATCTGGCCACCAAAGTGAGTTCCAGAACAAGTCAAAACAAAATCAAGCTAACCAAACATAACAAGATAAAAATAAATCAAACATTGGATTCATTAAAAAAATATTTATAGGTTGTCAAGTGATTAGCCTAACTACATATCCTGTACCATACATGTTCTATATGTGTGTGTGTATATATATATAGTATGTGTTACAGTATCTAATATGAATTATGAATTATGCATGTGTACATGTTGGTGAGAATTATGAACTTAAAATATGTAAGATCTAGCATTCTATTCTTAGACATAGTAACTTGTAAGGAATTGTGTTATTGTTAGAATCCTTTTCTTAATTTTAGAAAACAATGTTTATAATCAATACATATTTGTTAATTGCTGATTAAAGACACAGCAGGGGCTAGGCTCCTACTCATCTCATTTTAATGTGATTCTTATTGTTATGGAATTAATTTGCTTTTTACATACCTTACTATTTTGTCTAAGCTGTACATGTTTTAATGTATGGAGTTTTCTTATGATAAATTTTAATAGTAGGCCTTATTAAAATTTGACATCGGAAGCTAAAGATAGTGCTTGTCATATTCATTATCTAATGTCACTTCTTTAACTGCTTTAATCAAAGACAAAATAGTATATGCTGAGATGAAAAGCTGAAGTTGAGCCATAAAGAATAGGACATACTATTGGGTTCTTTTCCAGGTCTCTTGAAAGCTTAATTTGGCTTCTTAAATAACATAATAATAATGCTCATTTTCCTTTCCTCCATGGGTCCTTTGAACCTAGTGGAAAGGTTGATGGAACAATTCAGTTTGGGGCAAAACAGAGACCTCCAAATTGATTATGAGTGTCTGTGATCTTTTAACCCTTGACTGCTGTGGCAGAAAATGACATTAGCAAGTAAGAGAGAAAACTGATTAAACGATAGGAATTAAGAAAGTTGGGGCTAAAATAATAAAGAGGCAGATGTCCCCCATACTTAGGGATGCTCATCTCTCTAAGGAGTATTTCTAGGTACTCATGCTTGCACTGCTTATTTCCTAGAAGGAGGCAGGCAGAGCCTGGAGCATGCACAAAGTAGAGTCAGGCTTCTGTCTAAGACACAATCCTGACTTGTCAGAGAACTTCATGTATATATTTAAATCAATGTAGTATGTCATTTCTTTAACTGCTGTGTTCAGAAACTGACTGCCAGAAGGTTCAGCAATGGAGGAGTTAAGCATCCATATTATGGTTAAGCTAATTCAGATTTGTATTCCAAATGACTCCACAGTGTTGAGCAGAATACATCCTCCTTTTATCTAAGTGATGGGAACTCTCCTCACAATACCATTTCATCTCTTCAGAGGAAGATACACTTTCATTCCATTGAGAAAAATCTGACAATGGTTAACATTTAAAAAGTAGGTTATGGGAAATTTTTCTTTTTAGAATTCTTATTCACTTATGTGTTTTTTTTATTGTTTAGACTGTTTGTGTCGAATGTGTGCATGTGGCAGTCTTAGGAGCCTCTTCTACCATGTGGGGTCCCAAAGCCTGAATTCATGGAGGCAGTCTTACCAGCAAGCGCCTTTACCCACTGAGCCTTTTTTTCTGGTCCATAAGGCAGTTTTCAAATTGATTTTATAATTAAATCAAATATCAATGAAAATATTTAGATTGACATTATAGTATATATTAGAAAATATTGATTCAGTTGGTTGACCACCTTTAATTAACTAATTCCTAATATTGTAGTTCTAATAATTACAAAAATCATTGATATTATGTATGCTAGCCATGTTATTGGAGATAAACTCCATGGAGCTCTCAGATACCAATCCATTTGGACAGTACAGCGGGTCTGTAATATTCAGTTCTATTCATGGTGATTAATGTAAAATAACCCTGGAAATAGGGTATTCATTTGGAGCAAAGGGCATAGATGCTTACAGCTTATTATAAAATACCCAGGTTGCTCACCTATAGTGAAATTGATAGCTAGGTCCATTTGCTTTAATTTTGGTTTCTCTGTAGTCCAGAGATCAGGAAGATTTCATTAGAAGTGCTGATCTTCTAGCCATGGCTTCTGCTAAGCAAAGTAATTGGTCCTCTGTGGTGACTTTTATCTCCTGCTTTTACTGCTTACATGTAGTGGTAGATGTTAATGTGGAAGAAAATTAAATTCCAGTCTATTTACAGGTTTTGGTAGGAGGTACTATGTCCTTTGAAGAAATTACTCTCATTTACCTCTCTAAGTAGTCACAGATTTTAGCGATGAGGAAAATTCTGTTGATTTCCATAATACAACTTGACTTTATGTCCCTCTCTCTTGCTATATTCCAAGAAAGATCTGTGTTCTAATTTCTATTTTATCTCAGTCATTTCAGGAAAAATTATCACCTCCTCTTCTTCCTGTTCCTCCTCCTGTTGCTCTTTCTTCCCCCCCCCCCACTTCAGCGTATTTTAAGTATTTAATGTGGTCCTACATGTTGAGAGGGACTGAGAAGCAAGAGCTTCAGAATGCGGTCTTACTAGTCTGCCTCTGTCTTTTGTTCCAGTCTTTTGTGACAATTTCTCCATTCGTTCCTGTCTTGTGTCAATCCTTTATTCTTTCATGGCGTTTCTCAATCTCACAAAATACCTTGAAGTCTGTTGATACCTATTCTGCCACTGACCATGTTTGTTTTCCGTTAGAGGGGAAGAAAAGTTTGATGGCTTCCATGAGTGTTTCTCTGTAGCAACATCCTGGGAAAACAAGTGTCAGACTCTCTCTGCACCCTGGATGTCAGGGAATGCCCTGATTACCACTCACATGTCCTCACTAAGGTGATGAAGCTCCTCTGAGCCAATGCAGCTTTTACTTATTTAGTATTCCAGATGAGAAGCAGAAATGGGAATTAATTTCTCTGTGTTAATTCTCCAGTTACCCCCACTTTCCCTGCATCTCATTAGCACAGGGTCACCCTTGGGTAGGACAGTGGAGGGTATTCATATTGCTTTTTTTATAATATTCACTTCACTTTTAGGCCATGTACATTAAAAAAAAATCTCTAGTTAAAAACAAACCAAGTAAAAGAAGAGAAATGTGAGAAAATTCTGGCTCACATAATAAGACATGTTTCCATGTCTATGAATTTAGCCTCTAGATTACCTTGATTCATGTTCTTCCAGTTTTTCTTCTCTCATCAGTGTCTTTGCCACATTCTTTCTCTGAAGTTATGAACAAGAAAAACATTATTCGCTACTATGAGACATAAAATATTGCTTCAAGGGACACCTTGAACTGTCAAAAGAATAGGCTACTAGGTTTGAGACATTGAGACATCACCATCCAATATTTAATGAATACATTTCCAGCACTAATATCAAACCATGATATATATACTACAGTGGGAGCTTTTGTCATCATCCAAATTTGTGTGGTTTTGACCTATGATAGCTACTCAGATATTTATGATCTCTAAAAAACCATTAATTATTATTATTATTATTATTATTATTATTATTATTATTATTATTATTATTATTATTATGTGTGCACACATGAGGTAGAGGACATCTTTTTGGAGTCAGGTTTTTCTTCCACCTTTCCATGGGTTTCAGAGAATGAACTTGAGTTTACCAGGCTTTTGAAATAAGCACCTTTAACATGCGATGTCATCTCACCAGCCTTAAATGAAGTTATGTATTAGATGAGTTTACTCAGTTTTTATTTCTAGGTCCTTAAGTTCTGGTTCCCCATGAACAGAATAGCGGAAGCGATCAGAATTCAAATGTATAAAATGATTCAAATCTTAGGTGTTTAGTATGCTTACTGACAGTTCATTTGATGATTAAAATTGACTTCAGCTTTGGAAATAATATTTAAAATGTATAACTTACTAAATTTTCAACTTGGTACAGTTATTTGAAATATTTTAGGTAGGATAATTGTACGTATATATACTTAGTAGAAATCAAATATGATGACAGCAAAATTTAAATTTTTCATCTATTTTATGTGTATGTGTGTGTGTGTGCGCACGCGCGTGCATGTGTGCATGTGTGTGTGTGTGTGTGTGTGTGTGTGTGAGAGAGAGAGAGAGAGAGAGAGAGAGACAGAGAGACAGAGAGACAGAGAGACAGAGAGACAGAGAGACAGAGAGATGTATGTAAAGGATGTCCATATAGGAATCCATGGAAATCAGAAAAGGGCACTGGATCTACTGGGTCTGAAGTTACTGGAGTTGCACAGGCCTGCCACGTATTTGGTAGGAAACCAATCAAGGTCCTCTACAAGAGCAGCAAGTTCTCTTAACTAATGACCTATCTCTTCAGCTCTGATAGTGGATTTTATATTAAATCTCTCATACCTTGTTATCCCACAGCCTGATTTAAAAATGTTTTAAAATAGCTAAATATTTTATATAAAACACGGAATTGAATGTGTTTGAATGCTTTCTCACGTGTCTTTATATAGTAAACAAACAGAAATAACCCTATTTGTCTACTAGAAATGTGAGAAACAAAAAGTGGTCTTTATAGACTAGACAAAACTCCTTTTTCTTTCATTTGATCCTAAACTGCATCAGGAGAAATAGCTTTTGTATGCTTTGATTTTTTTTCAGAGTATTGGAGAGAAGCTACTATATTACAAATTGCCACTATTGTTCAAAGCCATCAGACCAACCATATAGAGACCTTGATAAGAGCACTTGAAAGATTCTTTTATAGTGATAACTACGGTGAAGGAGGTTGTAGCTCTTGGAAGAGAATATGAGATGTTAGAATGGAGTGTTGTGGACTATTTGAAGCCCCGTGAGAGTCATAGGTTGGAACTTAACTCTTAAACTACTTTCAGAACTCATCTTAGTATGTCATGTATTGATTGACTTGGAAAAGAATGCCAACATATTATTGTTTATACTTTAAAAATACTAAATAACAAAATATATTTAAAAAAAAACCATATTAGATATTTAAAACTGTGGAACAATAATAGCTGTTTTATATATTTACCATTTTAAAACAGATATTTACAAGCTTAGAAATAGACAATAGATAAGTATCAAGAATTTGGACATACCTAACAATATTTACTTCGATTGGGGTATAGCCAACCATCTTTTGACTGAATTTAAGACCTATTCCATGAACTGGTATGCACACTTTCCTATAACTTACACTGATAAAGTGGTTAAGAATTGGAGACTAAATAGATCATGAACCCTAGAAGAAAACTTACTACTTTTATTATGCTAAATGAACAGAGCAAGAGAACAACTTCTAATAACACACTCATAAGTCAGTGCATCACTCAACACTTGGCAGAGAGGTTTCTCCTTGCAGTAGATGGTAACAGAGATTCACAACTGAACGATGTGTCTAGAAATTGAAACTTTGGAGCACTCCTCTCTAAATAGTATTTTTTTTTCATGAAAGCTCCAAAATTCATGGCTCAGGAATCCATCAGAAGAGGATGGGATCCATCCCATATGCATCCACCAAACCCAGACACTATTGCAATGCCAAGAAGTGCTTGCTGATAGGAGCCTGATGTAGCTGTCTCCTGAGAGTCTCTGACAGAGCCTGACAAATACAGATGCAGATGCTTGCAGCCAACCATTGGACTGAGCACAGCGACCCCGATAGAGGAGTTTGGGGAAGGACTGAAGAAGCTGAAGGGGTTTGCAACTCCATAGGAAGAACAACAATATTAACCAACCAGACAATCCAGATCTGCCAGGGACTAAACCACCAACCAGAGAATACATATGGATGGACCCATGGTTCCAGCTACATATGTAACAGAAGATGGCCTTATCTGGCACCAGTGGGAGGGGAGGCCCTTGGAGTGGAGCTTGATGCCCCAGTGTAGGGGTAGGAGATAGGGGGTTTCTGGAGGGGAAACTGGGAAGTGGGATAACATTTGAAATGTAAATAAATAAAATAACCAATAATAATAATAATAAATATTGTAAGAGCCAAAGGTGGTAGATGACTCCAAGTACCCCTAAGAAAGCAGTCTGTAAGTGCTCCTTTTCTTCCCACTTGATCACAATGTTTTAGGAAAAGGGGATAAAATTTGAAATATAAGTAAGTGGTACTTTCCGAGAAAGGGAAAACCAGCTTTACCAGGATTCTCCAATGGACCCTCACATGAACCACACTCCAGAGCAGACCTTATACTCAGGAACATTTAGGCAACATAAAAGGAATCCTTTGTTTTTGTTTTTAATGTGTATGTGTGTGGGGGTGTGTTGTTTTTAATATATATGTTCTTGTATGTATATTGCATGCTGTTTCATTTGGTTATGATATATTTTGTCTTACTGGTTTGTTATTTTTTTTAGAAAGAGATGGAAAAAGAGACTGCAAATGGATAGATAGGTAAAGAGTTGAAGAGTGTACGAGAGGAGCTGGAAAGAACACAATCAAAATATATTTTTCAAAAAATTTAAATTAAGAAAAACACTCAAAGGAGCTACTGAACACCAAAACCAGAAATAAGTATCACAACAAAGCCAAAGTGTCTTATCTAGACACTTTGCAATTTATACAGACCTATGCAACTTTGTAAGTGCATTTTATAATGCTGAAAAGAAACAGATAAAAGTTACTCTGCAGTTCTTTTTAAAAAAACATTTAAATTTAAATTTAAAAAAGATAAAAGTGAGTTCTTTTTAAAAATATTTTAACACTAATATAACCAAAGCCATTTTAAAGAATGATAATTTATGCAAAATTATAATCATATTAAGTTTAAATATGTCTAAATTTAGAAATTAAATATTAGCTATTAGAATTTAGAAATGTATAAAAGAAACAATATGTTGTCAAGAATCATCATCTACAAATAATAGAATGACTAAGCATTTTTCTACATACTGAAATTTGTTGCATTGATGACTTTAAGACAATTATGTGATTATTTCAATGGATGGTTCAAAAGCAGTTAAAACATTTAACATTTCTTTAGAAGAATTCTCTTGGAATAAAATAAGATAAAATATTCCAATCTTATAGATTTTATTTAAAAAAGCTTATAATCAAAATTAGCAGAAAACCTGACTTCATTTTACCCTGTGTTATACCAAAAGTACCATAAAATATGGAAACCGTTTGTCATGGGCTCTCCTGTACATCTTTCTGGTTGTGCCCAGCTTGCAAGACTCTGATGGCTTTTTACTTGAACTGTGTCTCAGAATTGTTTCTGCAGCTGAAAATTCTGCAAGATGAAATAACACTTTGCAGAAATCCATTACATAGTCTCCCTGAAGAGTGAAGCCTTCTTTAGTCATTGTTTTAAAAAAGGCAGATACAGTAAGCTTAGGGTTCTCATGCCAACCATCCATGCTGCGTGTGCTATCTGCACACATCCCTTATATCATAATATAGAATTTGAGGCTTATAAAAAGAGTTTAAAACAATAATACCAAGCCATTCTATTATTAAAAATGAAATATCTCTTTTTCTCTAATTTAGAGTTTTCTGTCTTTTGTAAGCATTCAATGCTGTGGGAAAATAACTTATTTTCTTGCTTAGTTGTTTTGGAGAACATTTTACTTGCTCTTTATCACATCTCTGCATTGCTAAATCTAAGGAAGGTAACATGTCTTTACATAAAAGTGTTGAAAGTGAGAGCATTTATTGTTACAAATATTTGGTGGGGGCTCAAAATGTAACACTAAAAACAGTAAAAACTAGTTATGTGATGCGAGAGGTATTGGCTAATTATTAGAAGGAAAACAAATAACAACCCTGAAAGGTGAGAGTGATACCTCAAAGCAGGTATGATTTATGGATGAAAATCATCTACATGGATAGTTCATCTAGATTAGTAATTAGAACTAATCAGTGAACATAGCAAAATTATCATGTTCAAGGTAAAGTTAAACAAAATTAAAACTGATCATCTAAGACAAAGATTGAATGAAAACCATAGCAAATCAAATACATTCATGAAAGTATGAGGAATATGAAATATATAAAATCAATCTAATAAAATAATGAAATAAAATATTACAGCAAAAGAAAAATTTCTTTTAAGAAATAAGCTAGAAATAGGTTTCTCAGTTATTGCTCCATGGCTGTGAAGAGGCGCCCTAACCATAGCAAGTCCTATAAAGGAAAGCACTAAGTTGGGGACTTGATTACAATTTTAGAAATTGAGAGCATTATTATCATTTCCGGGAGTAGGGCAGAATCCATGGTACTCAGCAATCTCTGAGAGATATTGATTCACAGACCAGGAGAATAAAATTAGAGAAAACACTGATCTGAACACAAACTTTTGAAAAGCTCCAAGCCCCAGAAACATATTTCTTCCAAAAAGACTATAATATCTAATCCTTCTAATACTAAAGTGTTCTACTCTTTGGTGACTAAGGATCAAAATATCTGAGCTTATGGAGGCTATCCTTATTCAAACCACCATAGTAGTTGATGTGGTACATTATACATAATACATTCTCCAAAATTCCAACAGAAAACTTCTGGAAATCATCTAAAATTTCAGCAAAAATGACAGGTTAAGAAGTCAACTTACAAAAGCCAGTAGCTTTTCTAAACAGCATCAACAAATACGCTGAGAAAGAGTGTACAGACACATCTATTCAAAATAGCCTCAGATGCCGGGAGGTGGTGGCGCACGCCTTTAATCCCAGCACTTGGGAGGCAGAGGCAGGCAGATTTCTCAGTTCGAGGCCAGCCTGGTCTACAGAGTGAGTTCCAGGACAGCCAGGGCTACACAGAGAAACTCTGTCTCAAAAAAACAAAAACAAAAACAAAAACAAAAACAAAATAGCCTCAGAGATATAGATGATTATCTAACCAAAGAAGTGAGCAATCACTACAATAAAAACTTTAAATACCTAAAGTGGGATATTGAGGATGACACCAGAGGATAGAATGGCATGTCATAATAATAGATTGATAGAATCTATTTTATGAAATGACCTTATAATTAAAAGTAATTTACAGATTCAATACAAACCCAATGGAAAAAAATCCCATGATATTTTGCATAGAAATGGAAAACACTATTGTAAAATGCGTATGAGAAACAAGCATGAATATGCACACACACCACCACAACCATCATTACTAGCACTCCACACAGCAGCTGCAGCAACAACAGCAACAGCAACAACAACAACAACACCTCTAGCAGTAAGGCAATGTTTTAGCTTTTCAGGTTTATGTTGAGATCTTTGACCTATTTGAATTTGATTTTAACACTTGCTAGTAGATAGGGGTCTAATTTCATTCTTATGCATGTGGACAATCCCTTTTCCTAAAACTATTTCTCCAGTGTATATTTTTTAGAATCTTTATCAAATATCAGATGACTCTCTCTCTATATATCTATATATATATTCATATATATAGATATATACATATATGTATATATGTATATATGTATATTTATACATATATATGTGAATGAGAGATTTGAAATCCAGAGTGATCTTTGAACTCAAAAAAAAAAAAAAAAAACCAGAATCCACCCTTGCATTCTTTGGGGACTCTTTCTCCAACTGGGTTGTCTTATCTAGCCTGAGAAGAAGGAAGAAGATGAGGAGGAGGACGAAGAGGAGGAGGAGGAGGAGGAAAAGAAGGAAGGAAGGAAGAAAGGAAGGAAGGAAGGAAGGAAGGAAGGAAGGAAGGAAGGAAGGAAGGAAGGAAGGAACCCGATAACAAATGCTCGGATAGATGTAAAGAAAGAGGAATTACAAACTGGTGCAGTCACTCTCGAGATGAGAATGGATAATTCTCAAATAGCTAAAAATAAATCTACTATCTAATCCAGCTGTATTACTCCTTGGCATGTTCCTAAAAAAATTGATACCCTACTTCACAAATATCTGCTCAGGAATATTTGTTTCCATTCTAGCCACAGTAGCTAGGAGAAGAAACATGAATGTTCTTCAGTTAATTAGTGGGAAATGAAAATGTACATATGCACAAAGGCATATGATTCAGCTGTAAAAAAGTAAAATTATGAGATCTATAGATGAACTAGTAAAATTAGAAAAGGCTAGGCTGACTAAGTTAACTCCTCCTGAGAAAGACAAAATCTGCTTGTTCTTACTCATCAGAGATTCCTAGCTATGAATCTTCAAATACACATACATATCATAGAGTAACTACATAAACCAAGAAAGTAAAAAAGGCTCACGGTTTGGGGGGAATGACAAGGGTACTAGAGAGGGAAATATTAGGAGATACTTGCCATGAATGAGAAAAAAACTGATTGGGGAGATATTTACAAGGGAGACGGAAGGGCAGTCAATACAAATGGAGAAGCGGGAGAAGTAACACACAAAAAAGTTTGAAAACTTTGTAGAAAATATAATTTTATGTTGATTTTAAATTATGCAGTCATGTGTGGATATATACATATATATTGTTTTAATTGAAGTCACACCCCTTGAGATGACAGCGTTCTCCTTAAAACCACAGACTATCTGAAAACAAGGAAACAAAGCCAGTCATAAGAAACCTCCTTTCAGGTTGTTGGTCAGGAATTTGAAGAGTTCCTGAAAACAGTATAAGCTATTGGCGTTACCCTTGGTGCCTTCCAGAAAAAGAAGGTAGACCCCTACTGCTGAAGACACCAAACACTTCTGATACAGGATTTGAAGGAATCTATCTGGATCTGACTTGGGAGCCTCCTCACTGAGAACTAACTCTCATCACTACAGAAGGAAAATGTCTACAGAGAAAAGCAGTCAATAACCCTCCATGGCTGTAATACCTATAAACCACAATGACAAGGATGGCAAGATATTCCAAAAGGGGCAATAATAACACTTATATCTTGGTGGTAAACACATTTACCTAAGTGGAGCCCACTTAGTAGAGGGTACTCATGCCCAGCTCTTTAAATTTAGTCAACTACATATGGTGAGTGAGGCCATAGAAACTATAGGAAAACCTACTATCACTTGTTCTCTAAACTAGTACATTATATAATTTCATTCTAAGTAATTATCCTCACACCACACGGAAATGAAACTCCCACTATTCATAAGAGAAGCTTCCTTCTTCAGCCAATGGATATCCTCCATTACAGAAAGCAGCAACTGCTATAGCTAGAGATCAGCTACTATGAGTCTCTTCCTTTCAATTAATATTGCTACAACACAACTCCAACATTTATGGCTCTGCTAATGCTAAGAAAAAGGAGGGGGGAGAGGAATTATGGGACCCAGTGGATCCAGACACTGGGAGTTAGTGCCTTCAAAAAGACAAAAACCAAAACCTACCAACAAACAGGCAAAGAAGGATGGGTAAAAGGGGGGAGGGTGGATCTGAGATGAGGTCAGGGATGGAATAAGAGATAAATATGATCAAGACACATTAATTCTCAAAAGAATTAATAAAATCATCATGTTAAAAATTTGGTAACTGCTTCTAATTTCTCCCTATATTACATTTGCAGGTAACAAAATAAATAAATTATACAAATAATAAGAGTATTCTCTTATAAATAATACCAGCTTTTTGTTTAAATGAAAACATACAGCCTTAGCAGTAATGTCATATTTGGCATGTAACAAAGACTTTTCTTTCTGTTGGTTAATACACACTAGTGTATAATATTGATGAGCGAGGGCTTTCATGAGACTGTCTTAATGCTGGCCTTTGCTTCTGAATAGACTGCAGGGTACATGAAGAGACTCTTACAGTTAGTTGAGTTTCAGACTATCTATACTGTTGAGATAACTAATAGATATAATCAAATTTTCAGATGCTCTGTAAATATAAAATTGTTATATTCATTGGAGAACAGTTAAGCTTCAGAGGTAAATGAACTGCCTTCTTATTTTTTAAATTATCAGTGAAGGAGTTTATTCACACCAGAAAAAAATTTAATTGTTAAAATAAAGGAATTTTAAAAACATTATTGTGAACCTTTCTAACTCTTTAAAACCATCAATATTTACTAGGTTGCATGCAGGTTTACATAGGGGTGATGACAGAGCTCAGTGGTAAAGTGCATTGTTAACTCTAGAGTACCCAGGTTAGATTCCCATACCCACAAGGCAGCTCAGAACTGTCTGTACCAACAGTCTCAAGGAATCTAATGTCTTCTTCCATCTTTCCAGCTTCTTTGGGTACCAGGCACACATGTGGTATACATGCAGGCAAAACAGCCATACACATTAAACAAACAAACAAACAAATAAATACTAGAAAGAATTGGATGTAAAACATATGAAGTTTTCCATAAGAGATAAGATGTAAGTGTTATGTCCAAATAACGGTGGAGGCAGTGCTTTCTCCCAGCAGCAGGTAAACAGTGTGGCACTTTGCAGCACTTGTCCTGGCTTCAGCATTGCAGTCTTCTGTCTTGTCTTTTCATCTGCTGCAAGAGGACATCATAGTTTCAATTCTGTCTGCTCTCAGAGTTCACGATTTAGTGCTGAAACATGAGTATGTTTCTCCAATCAAGAAAGAAGCATCTCCTTCAAATAGCACAGTTTATAATGTAGATGTAGATGCGTGGATGAGGAGCTGTTACACAGGGGGCAGCCTGGAGCAAGCACTGCAGTGACTTCCCCTTCCAGCACTTTCGCCCTGGCTTCAAGGTCTGTAAGTAAAGAAGTCACACATACACCAAATAAGGCAAGAGCACACCAGATCAAGTTTGTACTCGAATAAAAGGGAGAACCTTCGGATTAGAAGACTGACTGCTCCTCTTAGGTGTAGGAATACACTCCAGGACTGTTAGGTCACAGTAGGGCCATTTTGATTGTGCTGATTAAGCTTCATTGTTAGCTTGACCTGGGATCCATTAAGACACACACTGCTTAGGGGCTCTGTGTAGGCCTTTACAAGAAGGATTAGCCAAGAAGGAAGACTCTTCCTCAGAGTAAACAGTACTTGCTTGCAGTGAGGAGCCTAGATATGAAGTCTGAGAAAAGTACAGTATTGTTTTGAAGTCTATCCTCTGTGCTCTTTGCTTTAGCACATCTACTTTACTGCTGCTGCAGATGGAACTCTTGGCTGACATCACAATACAGCTTCTTGAGCCTTTCATTACAGACCAAAGACCTGCAGCCCTGCAAGACTCCAGAAGGCTTGAGCAGCAGGTTGGGGCAGGTGAAGCCCTCAGCCTCCTACACTGAATGGCTACCGATTTCAGCCTTTCCAGTTTTAAAGCAGCAATTATGGGATATGTGCTTAATCTAAAATATTCTTTTTGGTAATTTATCTCTCCATGGCTTCTGTTCCTGTACAGAACACTGAGTAACAAACACACTGCCTTCTAGGAAATATACTCCAGTGATGGTTCTCTTCATGCAAATGAGGACAGCCATGGGCCAATTAAGCTCATGCCAAACCACTTGGAAAGATAAGAAAGGTCAGGACTTGCACATTCTGGAGATAAAGAAGAAATTATGGAAATGGGAAATATGCTGAAAAGCCTATTTTTTTCATGTATAATAAATCCATATTTTTATCTTTCTCCAAACTCCATAATTTTGAGGTGATTTATTGGCTGTATCATGGTTTGAATATTGCAAAGGGAGTCCTGGAGCCTTTGTTGATGTGAAATATTGTTCACATACTTCCATGTGATGTGGGATATCCTTAACCTTTTCCTGAAGTACTTGTACTTAAGTATTACTAACATACCATTGCTTGCTTTTCTTACTTTTAAAGAATTGTATGTATGTTTACATCACTTTTCTCATCCCTGAGGTCTCTTCTATGGCCCCTCCCCCTTATTCCTATCAGATTGATGGTCTTTTTGTTCTTTAATTATAATTGCTATAACACATACACACACACACACACTTCTGTGTGTGTGTATGTGTGTATATATGTGTGTGTATGTGTGTATATATGTGTGTGTATGTATGTATATATGTGTGTGTATGTGTGTGTGTGTGTGTGTGTGTGTGTGTGTGTGTGTGCATACACTTATAAACTGCGATGGACAGAGAGTATCACAGAAAGCCACAACTGGTCAAAATGCAGAGAAGCATTGTTTCCTTTTCAATAGAATAGAGAATCCTGAGTGAGTTTGCAAGCCTTCTATATTTGATTATCCCGGGAATGGGACTATTTCCATAACAATAAACAGATTAGTCCTTTTCACTGCACACTAAGTAATCCCTCTGACTTGTCCTACTGTCTTAGTACCTAGATGGTGATAACTTGGTAACACAATGGTGATGACTTAGTACCTCAATGGCAAATTAGTTCTCCACTATCTAAAAGTGAGCTTTACATCTAGTGCAAGTGAGTTCCCTCGAAGAACAATATGGGTAACCTAACTATGCCTATATATGTGTCTACACCACATGACTTTATGAAATATGACAACTATCACAAGATGGTCATAAGAAAATTGTTTACCTATAAAAATCATCCTATTTGTCTGGTATAATTACTGCATAGCAACTCTTCTCCAATTTTCAGCTGCATTATCAGGACTATGTCTACAATGGGTTCTTAGCCAGGTCAGATAGTTGCAGGATTCATCTCTGCTTGACCACCAGGTGTCAAAACAGCTTTCATCTGTGTCTTCCAGAATGTGTTGCTCATTGCAATTGAATACCATCAAAAAAAATCAAAATGGATTTCTGCTAGGGTCCCAGCTTTGTTTTTAGTTTCATTTTCCATCTCACAGAGGTGGCTATCTTAATTTGACAAGTGATAAAAATCTCTCCCGAACACCTCAATATTAGATTCTTCTACTTCACCTTCTCAGGAGGATCCAGTAAGAAATGAAATGGTTATCTATCATGAAGGTATCATGCCAGAGACAGAACCTCTCCTCTCTAATGCCCTGATGGTGTGTTGCTACATGACAAATCATGTACCCATTTAAATGTTTTTACCTAGCAATGGGTTGAATAAAAAATATTCTCCACTTGTTGCTGTCTGCAAATTAGTGCCATTTATTCCTCCCTTAGCATTCTGAATACTATTACCCTGAATAACAAAATGGCCACAGAAAGGTGTTGATTTGCTTTGAACGGTTTTTTGACATACTTTGGATTAAAGGACTACCTGCAATGTACAAATGTGACTTGTGTTGAATGAAGATGACTTTGTATGTGGTTGAACTTTGCCTCTTTTAATTATGAAAATGTGCTTCTTGGAGACGTGAGATGACCTTTTCTGCACACTTCTAATTTATTCTCTGCCTGGAGTAGAGAAAAATACTTCAGATAAACCATCTGGAAAACTTCTAATTTGTTCTGTGAAAAAAATAAACATTCTGCTCAGCAGAAATAATCCAACTGGCAGTGGTTCTCTTTCCATTTGGATTATTTCTTATCTTGCTTCTATTATTGTTGTAAGTTAAGCCTCTACATCTGAGCTCAGTGCTACATGCAGAGGACAGTATTCAGCTTGACCTTGTATGAAATGCTTGAGACCAATGTGAAGATTATTGATTTAATTCTATTTTTGACTATTTTATACACGTACATAACATATTGAATTTACACTCACGATCCAACCCCATTCCCATTACCTTGCACTCCCATAGGAGTCCCCAATTCTTCCCAGCTTATCATCTTTTTACTGCTCTGTCCCTCTTTCCCTCTCTTCCTTTTCTTTATCCCTCTGTTTTCCTACCTTCCTTTCTTCCTTCCTCTCTTCTTTTTCATGCAAACAGATACAACTCCTGTGTTTTTATGATTGCAATGGACAGGTTATATACAGAAGATAGTTCTAGCAACACTATTCTCCATCCTCTAGCACCCATTTTTCATTGATCTTGCCTGGGTCTCAGAGGGGTGACATGAGATGTTCCACTTAGAGCTCAGCACACAACTGTTTCATATTCTCAGCTGTTTCCCAACTCTGATCTGCTATCCTAAAGGATATCAGAAGATGCTTTTCTGACCAAAGCTGAGGATAACAACAGTCAATGATTTAAAACATCAATATTTACACAGGAATTTAACTGGATGTTGATTTAGGACATCAATAGTAGATTTACACACTGAGTCTCTGATCTCCTTACTCTTAGACATCTGACTGGTTCTACAGTCCCAGACATGTATGCCTGCCTGTGGAGCTTGCTTCTGATCCAGTCAGGAAGGAGTTGTTTACTTGGACAGCAATCATACTCCTGTTTCACCAGATGGTCTATTGTGCCTGGCAGTTCAGTATTATAGTACTCAGACCACAGCTGGGTAAGGTCATTGACCGTTTTTCTCTCCAAACATCCTGCATAGTAGTTTCTGGTGTTGTTAAAACCAGCTAGCAGCAAGGAAGCTTCCAACTCAGTTGCAGGTTTACTTGTCTTCATTTTTATACCAAAGTTTGTCTTTAAGAATAGGACCTTACCTTCTAGTTCTCATGAGGTGCAATGGCAATAGCTTTTGTTGTTTTGGCAGCTACTCAGGGATCTCTGGCCAACAACTCATAAGGAGGCATTCTGTGCTTGGTCCCAAGATTTTGGTGTAAGGGCTTAGGATTTGTGGCAGCAGCATTGTGCACTCATGTGGACCACCTCTGTCCAAGCTGCCTGTTTTCTTTGTCATACCTTTCGTTAGTTTATAAATGAGAAGGTTTGTATATAACTTTCTAACAAATCCCTCATGTTTGGTTGACTTTCTTCCAACTCCCACTCTTCTCCCCTCCCCCCATGCCCATTTCCTTCAGTGGTGTTCCCAACTCTGGCCATCACCATGGCTTTATTATTCCTTAGCTTCAGAACTTTCCTCTTCCCTCTCTCAGGCCTTTTCTTCTAGTCCTCCACCTTTAGAGCTGTTCTCCCTCCATCCCTGGTATTTGTTTCTCTTCCTTCACATTCAGAGCTGTTCTCTAGCCTCTTGAATGTATTTTCTTTCTTCTTGGTCTCTACGGGTACTTACTCCAGGTTAAATACAGAAATGTGAAAAAAACCTCTAATATTTGTCTGTAGAAGAGAATAGAGTCTGTCTCTCTAGGATTGACTTATCTCTGTTTGGTGTATTTTGC
The DNA here is from genome assembly GCF_008632895.1 of Mastomys coucha. NCBI lineage: Eukaryota > Metazoa > Chordata > Mammalia > Rodentia > Muridae > Mastomys > Mastomys coucha. The sequence continues at coordinate 6,855,518 of NW_022196896.1, forward strand.
AGTTCCTAAAGCTTTCCTGTAAATTTTATTTTCATTGATGTCTAATAAAATTCTATCTCATTATCTATTTATCAGTTGATGGACAGCTAGACTGATTCTATTCATAGCTGATATGACTAGAGAAACTAAGAATGTAGAAATATAAGTACCTCTCTTGTAGGGTATCGTGTTCTTTGGGTATATGCCTAAGGATAGTATGCCTCGGTAATGTGCTAGTTGTACATTTAGCTCTTTGAAGAAATCCATACTAATATCCATAGTGTATATGTCCACCAACAGTGTAAAAGAGATCCCCATTCTCCACATTCTCTCCAGCATGTATAGATTTTAATAGAAAGTTCACATTATTAAAATACACAAACATAGGACAAATTTTACTAGCAAATTTCTCAGTACCAAATGAAACTTGGAAACTCAAACTTGTTTATGAAATATCTAGACTTCACAAAGTCAGTTCTCAGCACCTGTATGTTTTTGCTATCTTGGATCCCTTATTGTGTGGCCTATTTGACTGATGAAGAAGCTACTAGTAACAGCATTGTAGAGATGATAATAGAGATATGTTGACTTAGTGAAGTTCATGAGGCTGAAGAGGCCTATGTCTAGGATTTGAATTATGAAGTTCTGCTCTCATACACTACATTTTTCTTACTCTGCCCTAAGGTTGATGTCTTAGTTAAATGTGGTAGTTTGAATATACTTTGCCCAGGGAATGGAATGGCACTATTAGGAGGTGTAGCCTTGTTGGAGTAGTGTGGCTTTGTTGGAGGAAGTGTGTCAGTGTTGGAGTACACCTTGAGAAAGCTTCCTCCTAATAGCCTTGAAGCCAGTTTTCTCCTGTTTGCCTTCAGAACAAGATGTAGAACTCTCAGATCCTCTAGCATTGTGCCTGTCTGGACATTGCCATGCTTCCTGTCATGATAACAATGGACTGAACTTCAGAACCTGTAAGTCAACCCCAATTAAATGTCCATGATAATAGTTTCCATGGTCATGATGTCTCTTTACAGCATAGAAACCCTAAAAGTTGTTACTAGGGATTTGGGTATTTCTGTAATAGGCCTGACCATCCTTTTGTTTTGAAGAATGCAAATTTTGGTACTTTGGAAAACAGTGGAATGCTTTAAGTGGGACTTAATGGAACATCTTAGGAGGAATATGGAAGACATTGATGCTGTGGGTGAATTAAATTGTGCAGCCCTGGCTTAAGAGGTTTCTGTGAAGAAGGATTTCAATATGTGGCCTAGAGACTGTTTTTGTGGTATTTTGGTGAAAAATGTAGCTGCTGTTTGCTCTTGTCAAAGAGTCTACCTAAGGCTAAGGTAAAGAGATTTATATTAACTGCATTGACAATGGAAGTCTCAAAAAAGCCCAGCAGAGACTTTGTTCTCTGATTTAGTCTTATGAAGAACATTTTGATAAAGTGTAGCAAGTTTATAAAGAAAAACTACATGGGCACCAAGAAGTAGAATGGAGCTGAATCCCATATTCAAGGATAAGGATTTTAAATGGAATTAAGACAGTGGTGACCTCGGGATAAGATCCAACCCAGCTAAGAATATTGTATTTGTGTTTGCAATTGAACAAGGAATAGTTATATGTTAGGCATTATTACATGGTTATCATTTTCATTTGGACTTTTAATCTGGAATGAACTACAATGCAGAAATGGAGGGCACACTTGGGATCTAGATGCTGAGGCTGGAAGACAGATTTTGATCTAGATCTTGAGAAATAGTGGACATGAAAAGCATTGGTCCAGGAATGGTGTTACACACCTTTAATCCCAGGACACAAAGGTAAGCAGATCTCTGAGTTCAAGGCTAGCCTGGAACAGAGCAGGTTCTAGGTGAAGAAAAGTTTAAATCCAGGGTCAGTAGTAAACATCTTTGATCCCAGCATTCGGGAGACAGAACTATGTGGATCTCTGAGTTCAAGGTCAATCCACAAAGTAAGTTCCAGGCCAGGACAGTTAAGTTTATGTATTCGAAGGAGTTGGAACCTAGAAATCTGGTGATAATGTAATAGGAAAAGTGGGACATGTTCCAGATCCAGCAAGAAGAAGCACTGGGCAGCTTTATGGGTCTGTCTTTAGAGTCAAGAGTAGACGGGACTACTTGGACAATTGATGCTGGTTATCTGGAGTGAAGAAATTAGCTATGATGATGAAAAGACCAACATCACCAAGGTGAAATTTTCTGGCAAGTGTTTACTTAGAGCACAAAGAAGCTGTATTCCAGAGATAGGTTGTACCTCATAATTTAAATAGACTTGGTAGTGCTTAAGAATCACACAGGTTATACTGGTTTTGAAAGCTTTGAAGGGGTCATGAAGAGCAACTGAGGCTTGGCACTGTGAGAGTCCAGGGAAGGCTATTGGTGAAGGTACAGCCTCAGAATTGATGGTCTATGACTGAAGGGGTCATGCAAAGAAGTTGAGGCACTATGAAGAAAGCCTACAAGAGGTATTGGTGAAGCATAGTTGTGGTAGAAGACCCCAGCATATTGGAGATGCCAAGACCAGTTCATATTGGGATGATCCTCAAGAATAGCAGCAGCAGTGGAACAGAGATAACCAGGGCCTAGAATGCTGCAGAAGACAGAAGTGGAGAAGTGACTCAAGCTCACTGGAGGAGTCTAGCAGATTATGTATGGATCCCAGACATTGGAACAAGAAGCTGTGAAGTTGAAATTGCCTTGGGGTCCCCAAGATGTTAAAGATGCCAGAACTGTGGGATACCTGCTGAGAAAAGGTACTATCAGGGAGTGGAATAAACCGAAGAATTGTGCTGCAGTCAACAAGCCAGAAAAGAATTGGACATCAGACATGGAGATGTGGAGTTTAGAGTTTTTCTAGGGAGTTTTTGGTTTTGCTTTGGTCTAATTTTTCCTCACCATGAAGTTTTGGAATGGAAATGTATGTCTTGTGATGTTGGAGGTATTTGGTTTGCTTTTTGATTTTATAGGAGATTACAGTTAAGAGACTGCATGATTTACAGAAGAGATTTTGAACTTTTGACTTTTAACATTGTTGAGACTAATTTAGACTATGGGACTTTTAAAGTTTGATTAAATGTATTTTGCATTATGGTATGGCTAGGGAATGTGGAGTGGAATGTGGTGATTTGGATATGTTTGGCCCATGGAATGGCACTATTAGAATGTTTGGCTTTGTTGGAATAGGTGTAGCCTTGTTGCAGAAAATGTATCACTTTATCTTATTAAGACATTAAGGTTTCCACTGCTGTGAAGAGACACCATAACCATGGCAACTCTTACAAAGGAGAAAAATTAATTGGGGCTGGCTTATAGCTTCAGAGGGTCAGTCCATTATCATCATGGCAGGACATGGTGGAATGCAGGCAGACATGGAACTGGAGAAGGAGCTGAGAGTTCTGTATCTTGCTTGATCTATGGGCAGCAGAAAGAAACTATGCACATGCTGGGCATAGATGGAGCATATGAGAGACCTCAAAGTCTGCTCCCACAGTGATACATTTTCTTTAACAAGCCATACCTAGTTCAACAAGGCTTCACTTCCTAATAGCTTCACTTCCTATGGTCAAACATTCAAACACATGAGTCTATAGGGTCAGTTCCTAAGAAACTGCCACAGAAAAGTACAAGTAGCAGAAAGTTTCAGAGAAGAGCAAACATCTAGTCAACACATTTAAACAACCTTTAAATAATACTTATTATTATTTAATATACTTTTTATATACTTTTGAGAACTTTGTACAATGTATTTTTAATATATTTACTGTCCTTACCAGCTCCTCCCTAAACTACCCTCCCACTTTCTCATCACATACCACCGAATTTTGAGTTTTCTTTATTCCTTTCTCAAATTAGTCCCGAATGTGTTACCCAACTGTTCTTGGTATGTTACCTGCTTTTTATGTGTTTTGGTCTATTGTCTTAGTCATTGTTCTATTGTTGTGAAGAGACATCATGTCCAAGGTATCTCTTATGAAGGAAAACATTTAGTTGGGTGATTACTTATAGTTGTAGATGGTTTGTCCATGATCATTGTAGTAGGAAGTAGATAGTCATGGAGTTTGAGCGGTAGCTGAACATTTACTTCCTGATCCATAGGCACGCAGAGTGATAGAGTCAGAAACAGATAGAGATAGAAAGCTAGAGATAGAGATATCTGCTGAACCTTCTCACTGCCACCCCCATCTCACAGCATTTAGTTGTAAATGGTATAGTTTTAATTTGGAAATGTTTCTGTGTGTAGGTAGCAACTAAGCACCTTCTAAATGCAAGGACAGAAGGTATGCTAGCAAGTAACCAGGAATGGGAACTTGAAGGCTAGTGTGGGAGCAACACACTGATTTATTTGGAGTGTCAGTGGTAGCAATGAGGTCAGAATCTTGCACCAGTGACTGAGATTGAAGAGCAAGCCTAAGACCTATCCTATGCAGAATTCCAAGTTAAGGTTTTTCTGTCTTTCTCTTTTGTCACAGATAAAGGTGTTCTGTAGCATTTATTTCTGTGAGTAGGTCAAGATTCTCATTGCCATGCCACCTTCCCTGAATTTGCCACATCTCCATTCCTTAATTCATTAATCCATTCTCCACGCTGCTGCTGGAATGTATCCTGTAACACTCAAATCTTCTTTTCTCAGCTTTTTATTTGAAGTTCTTCAATTTCCTCTCATTGCCTTCAGGATAATCTCAAACTCTCCAGCCTGACAATGTCTTTCATGTGCAGCAGCTATAGCATTCAAGTTACAAGCTCCAATGTACAAAAGTGTAGCTTGCTTTATTTCAATAAGTCAATTTGATTTTCCAATTTATGGAACTCAGTCTACATGACAGACAACTTAATTTTCCAGGTTTCTCTTTCTAGTTCAGCTACATTTTTCAATCCTCTCACGTTTATATTCATCAATTGTCTCATGTGTGTGTATGTGTGTGTGTGTGTGTGTGTGTGTGTGTGTGTGTGTGTGTGCTTTTCCTCCATATTCCTTAAAGTGGAGCAGAGGATGTCACAGTGGTTTGAATTAGAATGGTCCCTCATAGGCTCATAGATGTTAATACATAGTCACCAGGGAGTGGCAGTATTTGAAAGGGTTAGAAAGATTAGATATGTCCTTGTTGGAGGAAGAATGTCACTGAGGGTGGGCTTTGAGATTTCAAAAGCCCATACTAAGCCCAGAATCTCTTCATCTGACTATATTCAGGATGAAGTTCTCAGCTAGTACTCCAACATCTGCCTGCATGCTACAAGGCTTCCTGTTGTGATGATAGCAGAATAAACCTCTGAAAATGTAAGCATGCCCCAATTAAATGATTTTTCTTATAATAATTGCATTGGTCATGGTGTCTTTCACAGCAATAGAACAGTAACTAATGCACTGTGTAACTAATCAGCTGCGATCAGAATGACTTCCAGGCTAGCTTCCTCAGGCACTATCCATTCCCATCTTTGGTCTCTTCTATGATTAGCCAAGCCTAATAGAAAACATACACTTCATACCCTGTTGCCAAGATACTTTAGTTTGCCTGTGGTGACATTTAGATGGTGCCAGATGACTTCCTTTCATCTAACATCTTTATTGTACTTATTTAAAAATTGATTCATGTGGAAAAGCAAAGTGTTTTCAGAGTTCTCCTTGGTTATCTTGACAGAGCACTCCTTGTGTCTTTCCCACATCTTCCTATTTTACCTTCTCATTTTGCCCATGCCAATAGGTTCAAGGATGAAGTAAAGCTTGAGAAGAAGGAGAATAGTACCCTTATACTCAGATTATGCTGTATCTCAAATGATTTACATTGTACCTCCTCAAAGCTAAATTATGTCAGAGTGGGACAGAGTAGGCTATGGATCCTAGTTAACTCTATTAGTGCTCTGTAAATATGTAACGTCCTCAAGCTCCAGCTGAGGAGTTTTTGCTCCTGATAAACAGGTCATAAAAGAATTCTTTCATTTTGATGGCATTTTATCTCAATCACATTATTGTATACCACAATCACCATTGTCTGACAGAGGGAACTTAGAATTTGTTCTTCATTCTTCATACCAAGTTTCCAATTTTCTTTCTAGGTGACCTGGTCTTCATGTATTGTGTAGACAATGCTGCCCAGGAATGACCCAGAGGAGAACTAGAGAGGACCCATGTGTGAATATTTCAAAATATTCTTTTATCACATTCTTTTCTTCCTCCTGGATGTAATTCTATTACCCAATATCCTCCACAGCAGCTGATTAATATTAGCTAATATTCATATGGAATCCAGGCCTCTCTTTTGATTGCTCATGGCTGTGTATCCTTTTGTTGAAGTTATTATTATTTCCACACAGTTGCATTTTTCTTTCTTTTTTTTTAAAAAAAAACTTTTATTGCATTATGATGAGAAAAGTTACATGACTTCAATTTATCTGAATCTGTCAACAACCAAAAACATATTTCAATTAAATATAATTGAATCACATTCTTGTTTCCCTTTTGTACCACTGCTCCTCCCAGAGACCCCCCTTCAATACCTATAATATCTTTTTTGTCATATTCCTTAAAATTTATAAAATATTATAACAATGAAAATAAGTATTATAAAAGTTGTTTGATATAAAACAACAATCAATTTAACAGTCTTATGCAGGTGCTCATCTACAGCAATAGAGAAAATACATTTTTCTCAATATAAATTTTAAATAACTCCAAACATATTAACTGTATGCTTAAAAATAATACATCACTACTAGTATTTTCTTAAATGAACATGAATATATAAAGCCTTTTTGTTAGATTTGTATTTAGTAGAGTTTAAAATCTTGGCTCTTACTGTGGTGCAAGCCCAAAATAAGAACAATTTTTAGACATTGGGTTTCATTGTAATAAGGCTGTATTCCAATGACCTTCACATCACCAAAGGATTTTACCTCCATCGTAGTTTAGCTGAGAGTTGATAGTGATAGTTCTGCTGCACCAAGAAGTGAATTGTAGGCTCGATTTTTGGATACAGACTTCCTGCTATGGTCAAAGCTATTTGACTTGAGTGAGTGACTTCATTCTCATCCCACAGAGAACAGGTTACATTCATTTAAGAAATGGTGTGTGTATTAAGACAGTCTATCAGTGAAGTCATTCACCAACTGTTTCAATGAACAGTGGTTCTGCTTGGAGGGTGGCACAGACATTAAGTGAGGATAAGAATTTGGTTCATTATCTGTGATAATTTGGAAAAGCATTCATCTCAGAGAAAGAGTAACTTATAA
>NW_022196896.1:6864074-6881801 GCF_008632895.1 Mastomys coucha
TGAATCTTGAGTTTCTGGTGTAATGGTGTGTCCAGGACTTGCTATGGTGGGAGAATTGGGTTCTGATGATGCAAGTGATCTTGGTTTGTGTTGTTTATTTTCTTATACTTGCCCCCCGCCGGCATCTGGTTAACTCTAGTGCTACCTGCCCTTGCTAAATGTGACTGGAGCCTGTCCTTCCTGTGATCCTGGTTGTGTCAGAACTCCTCAGAATCAAGCTGACTCTGTGATCCTGTGATTCTGGGATCCTGGGATCCTGGCCTTGTTAAATCACCTGGGAGTGTGGCTCTCCCTGTGAGTTGTGGGATTGGCTGCACAGCTTGTGCCCAAGGTCTGCTCAGAACACTAACCCAGACAGACTGGAAGGAACCAGAGTCACTGGGCTGGCAGAATTCCTGTGTGCCTGGTCCTGCTGGACCCAGTTACTCCCAGTGTTGGGACAGATGTTGGTTCCTGCTCACCTCTGATCCTGGGTGTGTCAGAGTGCCTGGGAGTGGAGATTCCTCTGGGTGTTGTGGGACTGGCTGTGGAGCTTGCTCTCAATATCTGCTCTGGACCCCAGCCCACACAGACCGGAAGGAACCCGAGTCACTGGTTTGGTGGAGTTCCTCTATGCCTGGTCATGCTGGTGCCCGTTACTCCCAGTGTTGGGACAGATGTTGGTTCCTGCTTACCTCTGATCCTGGGTGTATCAGAGCACCTTGGAATGGAGCTTCTTCTGGGTGTTGTGGGACTGACTACAGAGCTTGAGCCCAAGGTCTCTGATCCTGGGTGTGTCAGAGTGCCTGGGAGTGGAGCTTCCTCTGGTGTTGTGGGACTGGCTGTGGAGCTTGTGTCCAAGGTCTGCTCTGAACCCCAGACCGGAAGGAACCAGAGTCACTGGGCTGGTGGAGTTCCTGTGTGCTGGGCCCTGCTGGTCCCAGTTACTCCCAGTGTTGGGACAGATGTTGGTTCCTGCTCACCTCTGATCCTGGGTGTGTCAGAGCACCTGGGAGTGGAGCTTCCTCTGGGTGTTGTTGCATTTTACTTTCAATACACTAACACACCCACCTTAAATTTTTATTAGACTAAATTCTTTGTTATTAGGAAATCTGACTTTGTGTTTATACAACCATATATACCCATGGTTTAAGAGCTAGATAAATTGCTATAATTGCTTAGGTATTATATATATATATACACATATATATATACATATATATGTGTATATATATATATATGTATATATATATATATATAATAATTAAGAAACTAAACCTAAACTGTTCAGATTAATAAATTTCAAGTAATTTTGTTTATGTACTCACCAAAAGAAAACTGAAATAGCTTTATATATTTGAAAAGTTGGTATTTAAAATATTCATTAGAGTTGAAAAAATTTTAAAGGAAATAATTATCAAAATATACCAACATGGAAATTATATGCTGATCTATTCCATGTGTCAAATGAAATGCAAATACCACAGTGAGCCAATATCTTTATTATTCTTCTAAACACATAAAGAAATGTTTTTACTATTTTATGGATTTTTCAACAGTTTCTTTTTTTCCCTTGAACTTACATTTGAATTCAGTTCCTGTGGCTTCTATAACAAAGCAATATTCTCTTAAACCTACAAATTTTTGTGGCTCATTTTCCTTGGGTAAAGTTATAGAGATTAAAAGCTGTGTAATTACTTATCATAATTAGTGTCAAATCATTTTAAGCTCTTATTGATATTATCAAAACCATTTATACAAGTATTTATTGATCAAAGCATTTTGGTTAAAAACAAATAAGGTAAATAATTTAAGAAAGCTTTTCATGCTATAGAAAAAGCTCAGCCATTAATGTGCTCTTAGTGAAAGCATGAAGACCTGAACTCAGGCCCCAGAATTTATGTAAAAAAAAAAAGCCCTGCATGTGTGCATGATACATATATTTGTAATCTCATAGGTAGGGAAGCATATTGGGATAGGTCCACCAGTCTACTCAAATTTTTTATTCCAGAGCAGTAGGACATCTTGTCCCCATACCAAACAAATAAATGCCAAATAGCATTTAAGTAGAGACATTGGAGGTTGATTTCTGAACTTCACACACACAAAGACATACGTGCACATAAGCACAATTATATTCTCACATAAGTACTTTTCAGTGATGAATACATGCTTTATGACACTTATACTATGAAAACTTATTACTTATTGTACTGTTTGACTTTCAGAAAACAGTGAAAAACACCCATCTAAGGAAGTGTATAATAATATGCCTTGTTTTAGTGTACGATAAAATAAATAAAGATTTTATTCCTACCTATACAATAGCTATTATTATTATTATTATTATTATTATTATTATTATTATTATTATGGTTATTATTCAATGAGACTCCTGATAATGTTGGCAAAGAGAATTTGATAGTTGACTTTTTTCAAACATTGATTTTTTTAAAGGACACATCAAATTTGAGTATTTAAAGTGGTGCTAATGATTAGCTGTGTGCTAATGATTATCTGCAAGAAAGTCTATATAAAGATGTGTATCTGATTTGAATTCCCAATCCTAACATAGAAGAAACAATGTCTGTTGTTTCATAATAAGAATCACAGGAGAAGCTCCAAGAGTGAAAATGTGGGGTTTTTTGGTAAATTATATCAAACAAAATTATGATTCTACATTCTTGTAGATATTTTGAACAGTGGAGTAAATGAATTGAAAAAAGATTGTATTTCTACCAACACATGGATTACTTGACAATGATCACTCAAGCACAGTCTTCTAGTCTCTACAAGGAGGGCATTGCCATGTCACTTCTAATTGTTTTTGCTTGCCAGTTTCATTTGCAGAGATCATACGAGGAAGGATACCTCTTGTTTTCAGTACTAGATAGTGAACTAAACTCCCAACATATACTAGACAATTAGCCTACCATTTAGTTATATCCTTAACCTAGAATCTGAGAATCCTTTTTTTAGAAACAGTAGAATTTAGTAAATAAGTTGCATGCATAATTTTTTTGAGTTAGACATAAGTAATATTTTGTGTACAAACGGCCATATCTATTTCAAATTAAGAAAGTATTTTCACTCACTTTTGCTAAGGTTTAGTCACCTTGAAAACCATGATTTGGTACATGTGCCTATTATTTTTTCCTATTATCTTCCAGAAATGTACAAACATAATGCTGATGAATTACAAGATGGATTATCAAATACATAAATAAGAAAATTGAGATCCCCCAACAAGTAGACAGGAGGCTGTCCCTAACTCTGTTGCCTGCCTGTGGGTTCTGATCCTTTAACTGGGCTGCCTTGTCTGGCTTCAGTGGGAGAAGACTCATGTAGTCCTTCAGGACTTGATATAGCAGGGTAGTGTGATAGAGGGCAAGGAAGGGCAGTTTTCCTTTCTCAGAGAGGGAGAGGTTGAGATTAGGATATAAAGTAAATAACTCAATTAATAAAAATACTGAGATCCACTAATATACTTTTATGGAATATTTTATTTATATAACCTTCTTATGTTTATATAACTGTTATATTTAAAATTATAGAGTTAACTTAATATACCCATACATATTATTTTAACTCCCTTTTTTCTAGATTTTCCATCTTTCACCTATCTCTGGGTTTTGTAGTTGTTGTTTTGAGTTTTTTCTTTTAATTGTAATATGCACTAATTTATGAAACACAAATTCTTATAAGTAATTGGTGGGCTTTGAAAGTGAAATCTCCTATACAGCATCACATGTTTGAATACAGCTTGAAATGGTGGTGCTTTTTGGGAAGATTGTTGGATCTTTAGAAAATAAAAGCTTGCCTGCTGGAGTGCCCTGGTCTGTGGGGTGGTCAAACGGGGACTGGGAGACCACCTGGAAGAGAATGAAGGGACAAGAGATGCAAAGAACAAACAGCAAGCCAAGAAGTCTGATCAAGCTGACAAATTTTAATTTTTTTCCACCCCAGTTATCTACTCATTGAAGCAGGGTAGGGGGTGAAGGGAGGGAGTAAGGTTGTGTTGTCTCCTGGGGAGTGCAGGTTGCTCTCAGGACCAGGAAATTGGCTAGGTGAAAAGTTCAGCAGGGGGAACAGAACAGAATAGGTTGCTAGGTACCTGTCTATATGATCCATAGCTATTTGTTCACAACTGGGCTGTCAGTTAGGCACCTGTCCACAAGACCCACAGATGTTTGTTTTCATAACAAAATGAATTGCTAGATACCTAACTGCAAAATCTATACCAGGTTCTCAAACAAAGTCACTTGCTAGATATCTAATAGCAAGATTAATATCTATTTGTTTTTATCTGTGCTGATACTTTCCCACTGAGGCAGTTGTTAATTTTCAACTGGGTTAGTACTTTCTCACAGAGGCCAAGACTAAGCACTCATGGCTGGCAGAGTAGTTAATGTTCAAACAAGGTTGCTCCTAACACTGGAGGACTTGAGTCACTGAGGATGAGACTTGGCATTTTCTGCAATGGCCACCTCCACTTCTCCCTTGTCTTCCTAAGTGCAGATGCTATGTGACTACCCACTTCTCTTCCTTCTGCCATGCATTACCTGCTGTGAGGCACTGTATCTCTTTTGACTGCAAGCCAAAAACAAATGTTTTCTTTGTCAAGGTAATTCTTGTCAATATTTTGTCACAGTACCTAGAAAAGTAAATGATACATCAATTGAAAGTAATTTGGTTCACTGTTCCCCTTTAACCACTTATAATACTGTTTTCTATCTCCCTCTACTTGGCTATTCTAAGTCAAACACATACATAACAAGATTCAAAATTGACCCCCAGTAATGAAAGAAAATCTGAGGTTAATCTTTCTGTGCATGGGTTACTTTGCTTAGGATGATTATTCCCAGCTATAGCCCTTTTTGTAAATTTCATAATTTTATTTTTTTAATAGCTGAGTTTTGGAAACCAGCTGCTATAGAAATTTCACAACACACACAGACACACACACACACACACACACACACACACACACATTTTTAAAATTTGTGGCTACTGGACTCTTCTAGAACCCCATGCATTACAGGCTGTTTCCAATCCTCCTGATTACCCTCTAGAACTTGACAAGACGACACTATTGCTTATGACACCACATGATTGAATGACAAAGTGTGGAAACTAAGTGTGGAGGTAAGTTCATTCTCACCTGCATACATCATCTCTACTGAATAGAAATTATGGTGCTGGATAGTAATATGCAAAGGGCTATAGGAGAAAGGTAAGCCTCAAGCTATAAAACAGGCCTACTAGTACAATGGTGGGCCAAAAGTTATGCAAGTAACCCTCCACTTTATGGTTAGATATAAAAGCTTCCTCCATGAAATAGAACTGATAGCTTGCATCACTAAAGTGTCTAAAAATCTACGGTTAGGTAGGTCATCGGTCCTGGGGAACAACCTGTTACTATTATACTGCTAAATGGACACAGTACTGACTCCTAGTGATTTATTGCTATACACAGAGATCAGGACATCTTATAACCCTCATCAGAGAAGCTGGCCATTAACACATTCTATGACCATTAAGCATAATCCTGATCAGTGTAGAGAGAATAAAAGACTCTCTCACTCACAGTTGGACATTGACATCTCCCCTCAAGGCTCATAGATCATAGTGGAAAAGGGACCAGAATGATTGCAAGAGCCAGTAAAGAAACAGTATTTTCAGATATAGCAAAACATATTCACATTTACACTCACTGATTATGAATGCATGTACCAGATATGTACAAGTTTCAATAAGATTAAGTTCTGCCATAGAGGGAAGGAGGGTGGATATGTAATTCTACCATTATCTGAGTAACTATTAGTTTTTTAAAGCTGCTGGATGAGGAAGCAGTTATTTTGATGATTTATCCCTTGGTATGTTGACCACACACCAGTTAAGCCCCCAATCCAAAGACTAGCTGGGCCAAACAAAATAGACTCAATGAGGAAAGAGAAAAAGAAGCCACATCAAAATTTGGTGGGAAAGGTGAGGAAGTTGTAAGGTGAGTAGCTGTCAGGGAAAGTTCAAAGTACTTTAATGACATTCTCAAATGATTAAAACAACTTGAAATCATTTGGGCTATAATTTAATACAGATTAAAAATTATAATACTTGGAGAAAGAAATTTGATGTCAACAAGTTTAATAGCCCCTTTCCCTTACAAAGCTTTATACAGAATAGATATGGTTGGGCTTTGACTCATGTTCTACACTTATTCAGGCATTACCAGTACCTCCACCATGTGTGGTTCATAGGATGTCAGACACTTGGTTGTTGAAGAAGGAGTAAATGAATTGATGAACTTATCATATTCTACTCATGAAGCATGATTTGCATATTTCTCTGCCTATCATGTATGTATGTGCATGTGTATATGCATACACATGCCACTTTTTTCTAATTGTTATCTAAATTTTGCAGTATTTTAATTAAAATTAGATATTTTTATCATCCTTCGACAGATACAAAAATAAAACCCTAACAGTTTATATTTTGTTTTTTCACAGTTCCATTTCTAAATAGTTTTATATCTGTATTAAATTAATTGGGTTATAAAATTTACATAACCATCTCTTCTTGTCTTGCCAGGCTGGGATCCTCCTTTCATATGTTGTGTTCAGATCCAGCTTTGGGGTTTTCTGTTGACTTTTGTTCATAGATGGAACTACTTTCTCCATGCCCCTTTGCTTTTTAGTTCTGATTAAGCAAAAATCTGTTCTTTTGTAATTGTTTCTTCTTCTCCTTCTTTCCTCTTTCTTTTCTTTGTAATTTTTCTTGGTTATAACAACATTTAAGAAGCTTCTGTTCTTTTTCAAAAAACATTTGATCATAAGGGAATTGGAATGTTACATTTCAAAGAACAGAACACCTCATCCTGAGGAATGAAAGGCTTTGAAATAGAGGTATTCAGTGTCCTTGTATTTAGACCAGAGCTCCAAGTCTGGGCTGACTTGAAAGCAGAGACATCAAAAGTATACAATTTAGTTGAATTTTCTCAAACTAATCTTCAAGACACCTAAAATGCAAGCTTTTCTTGTCTGTCGCTTTTTAGTTTTAAGATCTTGTTCAATTTTGGAAACCTAAGCACAAAGGTTCTATGGAAAGTTGTTAGTTAATCAAACCATGTCTATTGCACAAATATGAAAACATACAAAAAAGTAAAACTGGAATAATTTTAAACATTTTCAATTTTGCCATCATTTATTAAATAAATAATCTATATTCAATAGACATGACATTTTTAAATTGTTACATAATAGGTGCTAAATTGATATAAATATTTTTACTGAAAGTTGCCTCATGATTACAAACAATAGGTTTTTTGTGACTATTTGACTGCTTAACATTTTTTATTAGTTTAATTGACTATAAAAATATTTATAAACTTTTTAAAATTTTTATTCTCCTCTCACATATTACATCACAAGCACAATTTCACTTTCCTTAATTCCTCCCAATCCTTTTGATCCCCTCTCTCACACTGGCCCCAGAAAAAAGTCCTTCTCTGATTCCCTTCAAAAAGAAAAAATGAAGAAAAGAAAAACATACAGAGGAGGGGGGAGAAAGAGAGAGAGAGAAAGAGAGAGAGAGAGAGAGAGAGAGAGAGAGAGAGAGAGAGAGAGAGAGGAGGTCTCCTAGGGAGCTACTGATCATGGTCTAAAATTCATCAATAAAACAATGAGATAAGAAGATAAGACTAAGTACAATTCTCATACCACAGTTGGAAGTGGCAACCCAGTAGGAGGAATATTATCCTAAGTGGAGGCAAAAGAGTCAGAGACATACTCCACTTAACTTGTTTGGAGTTCCACAAGGATACAAAACTACATGATCATAAGGTATATGCAAAAGACCTAGCTTAGTTCAATACAGAGTCTGCATTTATCCCTTCAATTCCTGTTAGCCCCATGAGCTCTGTTTAGTTGATTCTATGGGCAATGTTCTCATGGCATCCTTGAACCCTCTGGCTTCTATAATCACTTTTCCTCTTCTGCTGGATTCCACAGGCTCTGTTTGTGTTTGGCTCTGAGTCTCTGTATCTGCTCCCATCAGTTGCTGGATGATACAACTCTGATAATTATTAGGCTAGACACCAATCTGTGTATATAACAGAATTAATGCATTAGGAAGTACTTCACTGATTTTTTTCAGTAATATTTGGCTCTGTCCTGGGTCTCATAGCTGTCCTGTCTCTGGTTCCTGGTCATTCAGGAAGTGTCAAGGCCTAGACTTTCTCTAGAGTTGTGGACCAAAAGTTGGACCAGTTATGGGTTGTCCACTCCTGCATGTTCTGTTGCACAGTTGCCATAGCATGTCTTGATACCAGAGAGATTGTAGGTCAAAGGTTTTGTGGCTAGGTTGATGTCCCAGTCCTATCACTAGGTACCTGGTTCTATTCCTGTTTATAGAAAATGGACATTTCAATCTTTGTATCCTCTATTACTAGGAGATTTGCTAGGATCACTCTTATGGAACCCAGAGGTTTCTACTATACTAGGTTTCTAAATCCCCCCAATGTTTCCCAATTCTAGTAATTTCTTACATTACTCTCTCTTGTCCTCTCCTACATCCTACATGAACCCTCCCATCTCCACTTGCTTCAAGTAGTCACATCATTGTGGAAATCTATTCAATTTCCCCTGAATGGAAGGATCTGTGTTTCCCCCTGAGTCTTCCTTGTAACTTAGCTTTTCTAGATCTATATATTATAGCATGATTAATAAAGGGACCTTTATTAACAGCTGATGTCCACTTGTAAGTGAGTATATAGCATGTTTGTCTTTCTGGGTCTGGGTTACATCATTCAAGGTGATTTTTTTTTCTAGGTCCATTCATTTATTGCAAATATCATGATGTCATTGTTTTAAAGAGCTTAGTAATAATCTGTTGTATAGATACATCATATTTTCTTTATCCATTCTTCAGTTGAGGGATATCTAGGTTGTTCCCAGTTTCTGGTTATTATAAATAGAGTTGCAATAAAACATGGTTAAGCAATTGTCCTTGTGGTAGAAAAGAGCATCCTTATCCTTTGGCTATATTCCCAGGTATAGTTAGGTCTTGAGGTAACGATTCCCAGTGTTTTTAGGAACTACCATATTGATTTCCATAGTGGCTGTATGACTTTGCATTCCCACAAACAATGGAGGAGTGTTTTCCTTGCTCCATATCCTTGTTAGCATGATCTGTCTCTTGTAATTTTGTTCTTAGTCATTCCGACAGGAGTAAAATGAAATCTCAAAATAGTTTTGATTTGTATTTCCCTGATGGCTGTACTTATTTAGGACATCAAGTATTTATTTAGGTTTTCTCAGCCATTTGAGATACCTCTATCGATAATTCTGTTTATCACTCTACTCCTTTTTTTAGTTGTGTAATTTGGTTTATTGATATCTATTTTCTATTTTGGATATTAGCCATTTTGAATGTGGGGATAATGAAAATGTTTATTCCAATTCTGTAGGCTGCCATTTTGTCCGTTGATAGTATATTTTCAGGTTCCTAAGTTTCCATTTATTGATTATTGTTTTTAGTGGCTATGCTCTTGTTGTTCCATTCAGGAGGTTTTCTATGCTGGTAAGTTCACAGCTATTCCCCACTTTCTCTTCCCTTAAGTTCAGTGTATCTGGTTCATTTTGAGATCTTTGATCTACTGTAAATATAACTTTTTTTTCTAGTTGTAATTGCCATCTCATAGGCTTACTGCTGAATAAGCTTATTCTTTTCAGTTCTTTCTGAACTTTGGATGGCTGGTTCCACTTAGCTATTCTGGCTCAAACTCCTCTCCAAGCTGATTGATTCAAACTGGCTTCTCTAGGCTTCTCACTGAATTGTTCTGCTTGACCTTCAACTAATTCTGGCAATTTATTCTAATCTTCTGGCTCCATCTTATTCTCCGGCTTCAACTGCCTCTGCTGACCTGTACTGCATGAACTGCACAAATAGAAGTTACTAATAGGCCAGGCAGTGGTGGTGCCTTTAATCCCAGCACTTGAGAGGCAGAGGCAGGCAGATTTCAGCGTTTGAGGCCCACCTGGTCTACAGAGTGAGTTTCAAGACAACCAGGGCTATACAAAGAAACCCTGTCTCAAAAAAACAAAAAGCAAAAAACCCCACAACAACAACAACAAAAAGAAGTTACTAATGAACTCAACTACATTGCCTGAATTGCATTGATTGAATTAAATTAACTTTAACTGTACTGCACTTTCTGAAATCAACTGAGCTGTCCTCACTGAATTTTCCTCCACTTCTGACTCACTCTGAGCTGGTCTTAAGCAATGTCTCTTTTCTGCTTGTTCTAATGAGAGTTAGGCATATCCTATCTCTGACTCCTTCTGTCAAATCTTTCCTGATTTGTCACATCGTCTGCTCTTCAATTAGACATCAATTCAATTAGACTTGGTTGCTTTCTTCTACAAAATAACTTTACCTTCTTTTGGGATTAAAGGTGTGTACTAAGGGCTTGTCTGTATTCAGCCAGAGAGATTAAAGATGTGTCACTCCAGCCAGATTATATAGACTTGGAGGTCTTTGGATGGAATCCTTTGCCAGAGAAGACATGTTGCTGGATTAACATTTCTCTACAATCCATATAGACTTGATTTTTATGCAGGGCAGCAAATATCGTTCTATTTGTATTATCCTATATCCTGATATTCAGTTAGACCAGCACCATTTGTTTGAGAAGCCTTCTTTATACCACTGTGTATTTCTGGATTACTTATCAAAACTCAGCTTTCCATAAGTATGTGGATTTATATATGGGATTTCTATTCAATTCCATTGATCAACTTGTTTTCATAACAATATCATGTTTTTTTTTTTATAGCTTTGTTGTACAGCTTGAAATCAGATTGGCAATAGTCTGAATGTTCTTTAATTGTCCAGGATTGTTTTAACTATTCTGTTTATCCATATAAAGTTGAGTATTATCCTTTTAAGCTCTAGAAAGAATTGTGTTAGAACTATGATGGGGATAGTGTTGAATCTGTAGATTGCTTTTTGTAGAATGCCTATTGTTGCTATGTTAATCCTACCAATCTATGATCATGGGATATCGTTCCATTTTCTGATACCTTCTTCAATTTCTGGCTAGTGTGTGTGGGGGAGCAGGAGATAGATGGAAGATAGAATAAGGTGAGTAATATATGGCAATATGAAAATAAAATCTAGTCCATAGTAGTACTCTGCTGTTCTATTCCCAATTCTGACCACATGTTACTTGAGAGAACATGCTCAGTCCTTTCTCTACAGTCCTTAAAGAAGATTTTTCAAAATTATAGGAGCTTCCATCTAGTTATCTTACTGTGGATACCATTTCTCTGTCCTGAAAAAGCTCATTTTCCCCAAGCTGCTGCACCACTGTTTGGGCCTAAGTTTGCTTCCAGTCCACACAGATGTCACTAAAAGGAAGACCTCCCGGGGTTTCTATTCATGTTGCCAGAAACCAACCAACTGAAATGTTGCATTATCTTTGATTAGAATATGAGCTTAAATTCATTGCTTTTCGAAACACACAACTTGTCCTATACAGGCATTTTTACTTGAAGACTATGCCTGTTTGGCCATTTGAAAGTTTCATTTGCAAATTATAAATTTTTCTAAATAAATATTGTGCTTTTTAGGGTAGATGCATGTAAATAACATTATGGATTTTAAATAAAATATTTTTGTTGTAAATCCATTTGCTACTTTCTCTACTTTTCTTCTACTTATACAAGAGCAAGATGTGGGCAGAGTAAGGAAATAGAAATCAAAACAGAGTAGATAATGTGTGAGGCATAAGCAGCCATTCCAGATAACTCAGGGAAATCCTCCTTTTGTCTTTGATAATGGCGTGGATCCCATTTGTGTGGAACACTAGAGTGCATTTAGATTAAGTGTTCTCTTCAGCTTGGTTCATAAGCTCTTGAAGATCCTGAGAGCAGGGAACTGAATGATGCCAGGCAGCTTATCCTGAGCTTTGGAGAGATTATCCCCCAAGTTCGCTGGCAGGCCTGCAGAAGGTGACCTGCCTGTTATCTCGGACCGCTCCACACTGGGGAGATCATCAGCACCATTATGGCCCTTGCGCCTGTAAATGCCTTTAAGCAGCTTTAGATTCAAGATATACAGCATGGGCCTCTAGCAGGAAATTGCATCGGCATGGTTTCTTGGCTAGGCCTTGTTTAGAAACATTGCTCACATCTTTGAGTTTGACAGGGAAATAGCAGCTGTTTTGGGATCATTTGGCCATCTGTTCTTTATTGCTTATATTATTAACATTTACCAGGGCTAATTGGTATTTTGAAGTGACTAAGATAATTGATCAAGAAATATCCAACTATGTTTATCACGATGCTTGTTTTTAAAATGCCAGAGGCAGTAAGTTACTTAGTGTTGTCACAACACTGACACTGAGTCTACCTGCCCAAAGTTGCTTTCTTTCTTTAAATTTCAGTATAATTTAATTTAATCAAATTCCTTCACAGTCCCAGGCAATAAGAATCCCCAGGAAAGCTGGGCGGTGATGGTACACGCCTTTAATCCCAGCACTTGGGAGGCAGAGGCAGGCAGATTTCTGAGTTCGAGGCCAGCTTGGTCTACAGAGTGAGTTCCAGGACAGCCAGGGCTATACAGCTACACAGAGAAACCCTGTCTCGAAAAACCAAAAAAAAAAAACCAAAACAAAACAAAAAAAAACCCCAAAAAACAAAAAATTTGGTTTTTCAGAGTCCTAAAGTTTTAAAGTTGTTATTCATTTTTTATTATTATTATATTACTTTGGTAGTTTGGTGGTTTCTGAGAGGCTAAAATGATACTTAATACTTTTCAATGTGAATTTTTGTTGGTGAGTATTCAATGTCTATAGTATGGGTTTTGTAAAGACATTTCATATAAGTATATCAGGCAAGTATATTTTGACTATATGTTCCCCACAGTCACTCTTGTTCCAGTCTTCCCTCCTTCTATTCCTATTCATTCTGCTAGATAGCTCCTTACATACATACACACACATATACATATATGAGCCTATGTATCTACATAAAATCTAGATTCCACAATTGGTAGAAACATGACATTTGTCTTTCTTATTCTGTTAGTATAATATGATTTCCAGATGCATCTATTTTCCTGTATATGAGATAGAATGGATACAGGGAATGTGACAGATGTATTTAATGGAGTTTGACTTAGCCATGAAAGGAGCAGAATTGTGTGATAGTTTATAATTTTTCCCACTCACATCATCTATAAAATGTTGAATAATGACTGGATCTCAATAAATGCACCGTGAGTTGTGGATACACAACTATATTGTGGGCCAATTCTAAGTAATAAAATAATGGCAGAGCTTCTGTCTTGGACTTGAGTGGTGAAAATTGTAAGAATTGCTGGTTTATACAACTAACATTTATTGAAAGCTTCCTAAATATGGCTATTTTGCTAGAATTGCTGCAATATCTCTCATCTTTTTTGTGTGTAGCTTTTCTAAGACTTTCATTCTACACACTACTATAGTCATATCATCTACATATATATCATAATTCTGTAATATAAATTCTTTTTGTTTTATTACTTCTTAAAACATTTTACTAATTTTCTCTGTATATCTCAAGTGCTTTTGATGTAGGGGCAAAATTTCATTATGATACATTTGTGTGTATCTATGTTTTTAATCACAGTGTCTTATACCTCATGCTTCTGTAAGGGTTCTTGTGGTATGGAATTGATCTGCCTCTTTATTTATCTGAAAATAATCCTACATGTCCATAAAAAGTTGGCAAAAATGTTTTGCTCCAATCTCCTAGCCTTGCCTGGTTTGTTCTAATCATCCTGTATTCTCAGTGTATTAGTTTCCTCTCTTGAGGCTGTGTTATTTGAGCCATTGTTAACTCTTTTGTTGTGCTTAAATTCCTGGATGTCAAAATTTCATCTTCTCTTTACTTCTGGAGTATTCACTGGTTCAGACATTTAGTGGCTTTCCAATAAAATTTTGATATATATATATATATATATATATATATATATATATATATATATATCAGCATCATTGTTAACTCACAACCCTTTTAAGATATTATAAGTTTAAAGTGCTCATAAACTGCACCCCATTATTCAGTTCTTGCACTGATATTTGGACCTACTCACTCTCTTTTTTCTTTATTGTGCATGCCACCTAATGCTTGTAAGAAGGAATGATATCAAGACCCTTTTGATCTGGGGTCCAGCTCAGAGATAAGGTGCTGACATGGGTACTTCACACCTAGAAAATTCACTGAAATTGTGAATGAATCTTTAAAAGATCTCTGAGATGTCAGTGCTAAACGTATGCTCATTTCACTAAGAGCACATTAAAAGCATAAAGAAATTATGCACTTCTTCAATGTTTGACTCCCCTGAGTAGTGGATTAATGATTTGAACCCATCTTACTTGATTTTCTAGCCAATATTCACCTTTTCATACTGCATCTCACACACAGTACTCTATCTGGACAGAAGAGTAAACTTAAATTAACACAAAGTAAACATGGTTCTAAAATGATTCTACATGATAAGAGCTGAGGCCATTGATACTTAAGTTATTGTTATGTAAGTAAATAGGCAGAGAATTCAACATAAATCTTTTCTTGGACACATGGAGCCTACAACACAGGAAAGGACTTTGAAGAGGATTGACATCATTTTAACCAGTAGGATCATATAAAAATGCCTTAGATCTACAGATTTTATGGCAGGATCATTACAAGATGAATGTGACTAAAGTAGATATGATGAAACATTTTAAAGGGCTAAGAAAATGGTCAAATTCTATACAAAAGAATTAGACTCCATTTTAGAATTTTTTAAGATACTTTGAAAATAGTAAAATATATTTGACCTGTTATACATGTTGGGACCATTTCAGAGCACAAAGATATTAGGAACACAGAGTCCATTAAGAGACAGTTTCAATATGCAGGTACAAAGCAAACAATGAGATAAATTACAATGTGGATTGATATCTAGGACTTGTTGTAAGATAGAATAAAGATTCTATAGGATTTCAGCATCACAGTATATTGTACTTATGGTAACATAGGAATAGAGGAAGGAGCATCTTGTGAAGAGTTACAGAGCTCCCAGAGTTCCAGAGACTTTAGCTACTTTATTGTAACTGATTGAAGACATTTCCTATCATCAGAGAGAGACATACTGTAACCATAGTAACCCCATTTATTTTTATTGAAATGTATTTATATTGAAGCTGATTCCAAAGGTTTTGTGATAATCCATAGTAACAATGATATGTTTTTTGTTTTGAAAAATATTATTTTCTTGTTAGAAATGGTAGACTCAAATTATTTATCGTTTTCTTCTTATGGAAATTTTACTTCTTCTTTGTTGCAAGTTCTTTATCACACTGGTGGCCTGTAAATTAAACCTAGTGTTCGTCAATCAGGAAACCACAAAAATTCATTGGGTTGAACTACAGAAATGAAGAAGCTGCAAAAGAGGTTGAAATAAGGTGTTTAAAATAATAGAGAAGAGAATCAACTGAGATATAATTTTATCATGATGGTTATAAACCTCTTGATTATAAAGACTATAAATTTAATATATTTCTATGACCTCCCTTGTTAGCTCACAAACACATGAGGACTAAGTAAAATGCAACCTTTTTATGAAGTAGAATATGACTGTAAATTTTTTATTGATCTCTTTTTATTATAATTTAAATATAGAGTGAACAGTTGATTATTTAATCATATGTGTAAAGACTCTAATAAAAGAGAAATGATTTAAGATAATTTTTCTGATTGCAATATAATACATAAAAATAATATATATACATATATCTGTGTCATAATTATAATTTTATTATTGCCATATATGATATACTATTTATTTCTTATACATAAATGTGCATTTCTGCTCTCAATACACACACATGTTGATATATTTTAAATTATTTTATTATTTAAATATTGAAACAAATTGAGACTATCACATATGAACCTTGTATTTAAATAATTTCCACCTCCTTCCTTTATAATTTCTACCCTTCTCAAATTCTATATTTACAAATCTATGTCACATATATGCAAATATATTAATACAACCCTCTTAGATTTAGTATTTTTCATATGTATAGTTGATAAAGGCTTGGCTTGATTAACGAACAGATAGGCTTGTCTCAGAAACAAAACAAAACAAAACAAAACAAAACAAAACAAAACAAAGAAAATCCCTACTCTTCCTTTCAACAACTACTAGCTGCTTGTAGCTTTTTACCTATGGGTAGGTTTGTGTGAGATTTTTTTTTTCCATCTATGTTGGTATGTCAATGGTTGTTGTCATTGTTCAGGTCTTTTTTAGTCAATTACATTTCTTAGAGTTTACAGTCACAGCTCTGATTTCATATATAAAAGACACAATCTTCTAGCAGATGTCCTGATCTTTGGCTGCAACCATTGTTCTGGATCCTCTTTGTTGACATTTGTGATCCTTATAAATGGAAGATGTGTCATAAATGTATATATTGGGATTGAGTATGCCAATCAGTTGTTCTTGACATTTTGATCAGTTGTTGATTTCTGCAATGGACTCTATTGTGAAGAAAGCTTCTTAGATTAGGGGGTCACTACACTTCTCTATGGGAGAAGGGCAAGTATTTAGAATGCCCTTAGAAACCTGTACTGGTTTCTTTGTAAAAGATCAAGTGTCCATAAGTGTATGGGTTTATTTCTGGGTCATAGATTCTGTTTCATTGATCAACCTGTCTGTCTCTGTTCCAATCCTATGCAGTTTTAAATCACTATTTATCTGTAGTATAGCTTGAGGTCAGGGATGAAGTTGCTTATATATATTATCATGTCATCAACAAATAGAGATACATTGACTTCTTCCTTTCCAATGTGTATCCCTTTGATCTTCTTTTGTTGTCTAATTGCTCTAGTTAGAACTTCATACAGTGGAAAAAAGAAAGTATCTTCAACAAATGGTACTGGTCTAATTGGCAGTTTGCATATAGAAGTATGTAAATTGATCCATATTTATCATCTTGTACAAAGCTCAAATCCAAGTAGATGAAGGACCTCAACATAAAACCAGATACACTGAATGTAATAGAATGTAATAGAAGAGAAATTGGGAGATAGCCTTAAATACATTGGCACAGGGGAAAACTTCCTGAACAAAGCAGCAATGGCTCAGGCTCTAAGATCAACAACTGACAAATGGGACCTCATGAAACAGAAAAGCTTCTGTAATGCAAAGGACACTGTCAGTAGGATGAATTAGCCAAGTACAGATTGGGAAAAAAAATCTTCACTAACCCTACTATCCAAGAAGGATAATACCCAAAATACATAAAGATCAAGAAGTTAGACTCCAAAAAAACAAGTAATGTAATTAGAAAATTGGATATGGGGTAAATAGAAAATTCTCAATAGAGGAATTTTAAATGGCCAAGAAACACTTAAAGAAATGTTTAACACCCTCAGTTATCAGGGAAATGCAAATCAAAATGACCCTGAGATTCCACCTCACAACAATAGGAGGGCTAAGATCAAAAGTTCAAGTGACAGCAGATACTGGCAAGCATATGGAGAAAGAAGAACACTACTACATTGCTGGTGGGATTGTAAGCTGGTACAATCACTCTGGAAATCAATCTGTCTGTCCTTCAGAAAATTGGAAATTGTTCTACCTGAAGAGCCAACTCTACCACAAAAGGTGTTCTACCATACTATACCCAAAAGGTGTTCTACCATACTATAC